>NC_090442.1:1016412310-1016715393 GCF_031143425.1 Pleurodeles waltl
AGTCGTTCTCTGCAGAGAAACCAAATGCTGACCACTTGTGATTTTAAGTAGTGGTGTGTGTAATAACCTGGACTGCCACCTATTTACACATTTAGGATTCCCGGATAAGGTTATCAGAAATGCAGTTGTTACTCAAGAAGGGTGATTGAGCCAATCCCGTGTGTTACCGGCCTATCTCTCTTCTTGATTCCTCATGGAAGAACAATATTATCCAGATTACAAAATTGGGAGTAAGTATTTTCTGCTATACAATACGGCTTTCGGAAGGGGTTAGGGACTCTTGAACAGTGCCTAAACTAAAGTTTTTTTTTTTTTAGAAGTAAACATACACTAGCAAAGAGGGAATCCATCTACGTGTTCCTGGATTTGTCTCATACTTTTGACTGTGTTAATCATAGCAACTTATGACGCTTGATGACTGAGATGGAAGTGTAGCAGTCGATGGTGAATTTCTTAAGAGAGATTTGCACAGGCGCAAGTGCCATGGTGGGTGTGGCATAAATGGGAAGTGCACACAAATATTTGGGATTGGCAGGGCGGAGGAGATGGCTGTTTTTGGCCCCATTCCTTTTTACACTTAAACCTTACCAATGTAGATTCTTTTTATCTCTTTGTGTCTTTTATTTGATGTTCAGAGAACGTGATTGTATCTGATTACAGCCAAGAAATTACAGTCTAAAAAAACAGTCACTGACACTAATTCCTTTAGTGCCAAATTGGGGATCAATTTGCCAAAGGAAATTGGTGTTATTTATAAAGCAAAATGTGTCTCCATAGGTCTATATGAGATTGGAGTCTGGGGAAATGTAAACTTGGAAAAGCTGCAGTTAGTCGAAGAGGCCTATTTAAGAAACTATCTTTCAGTACCGCAAAGTATTTCTACCTGTGTATGCCTTTTCACTTTTTGGCACATCTTATCAAGAACATGCCAATTTTGCTAGGGCACAGAATTTTGGACACCGCCAGAGACAATCTGGAACAGAAGAGAGTCACCGACTGTTTATCCTTGGAGTACGTTGAAAGAATCTCTGGATTTGGATTGACTACATTTTTAACAATTCTGCCACCCTAGAAAAGAGTCAGCAAGGTGGAACTGAAAGCTATGCCAGTGAAACTGACATATGTGTCCAGGCTTTTCTGGTCAAACATGCAAGTTACATACAAATCAGACTTAATTGTATGGCAAACACGAATGCACTACCTTGCTAGAGTGTGTATGCTCGAAACTTAGCACCTAGGGAACTAATATTTAGATAAACGATAATAGCTAACAGTGTGTGAGATCACTATATTATTTTAGAAGCAGGTTGGCATGACTCGACCTAACTAAATTAACAGAAATTAAGTGGAGCGGAAAACTTGCATTCAATTGTCCAGATAGCTATATGCAGTGAGCATTATTACAAGGCATCTCGGTACTAACACAGAGCACATGTGAAAGGAAGCCTGAACATTTGTTCGCCTTTTTGGCATGCCTTTGCCTGAGGCATTGCTCATTCAGTAATGCAGTTAGACAATGCACATCAAAATCCCTCCCCACTCCATAGAGAATCATTGGGAAGGAAGGTATAAAGTTACCAGATTATGTTACTAGTACTTCTCACCGGTGCTGCTACCGTCTTAATGTATTTTACCAGTACTCGTCAATTCAACTTATGTATTTTAGTGGACAGTACTGCCATTTCTTAGCATGGCTGCTACAGTAGTAATTTGCAGTACTCATTGTGTAATTAACAGTACAGCACATCTCAGAAACACTACTCCACCCTTTGGAGGGTAGTATTACATTTTGAAAAGGGCTGCTAATATGGATACCACCAGTACTTCTCCGCAAGGCTGACATTCTTGTTATTGACGTTAAAAGTGCTTTTCACAGTGCTGCTAATACGTGTAGTGCACAGTCCCAAAAAATGTCATAAGTTTAGTTGGAAAATACCATCTTTTCTGAAGCGAGGTCATGTATGTACCTGTAGTTTGCTAGTAATCTTTGAAGGAAAATCATATTTAATTATTTCCTTTTTTTACCTGCCTCCAATACTTGGCACTTGTAACATGCCCAGATGTTACAAATCCAGAACCATTACCATGTTTGAATGATCAATTTGATAGAGGAAGATATAAATTGTAGACTATCCCGTTCACTAAATCAAATTGGATTTGTTTGTAAATAATAAACAATCTGTGCCGGATCGCAATTCAAAAACTGTGAACCCCTGTTTCCTCATTCCCATTTAAGAAACCAGCTTAAAAAGAGCCATCTACAAAGTAGATTTTCCTAGTATGTTATGACGGAAAGTCTTAATTTTATTAAAGACACGGAGGCGAGTATTATGCTTCTCTAACTTGCTTTAATTTGAATAGCAGCAGTCAAGAACTACAACTCCCAGCAGGCTTGAAAGAAAAGAAGCCAATGGAAGCAAAACACGTAATCAATAACACACCAATTAAAATAGCAGGGGACATGTAATCACTAAGCTTGACTGCGACCAGCCCTCTTTCTTGATGCGAGAAGGCTAGTGAGTACGAGAAAATAACGGAAGAATAGTTAAAATTATCGCAACTGCTAAAGTCAGTGAACAAATGTCTTGAATCAGGTCCATGCAGAAACGTAGTGAAGGAGATATCCGGCCGGAAGCAGCAAAACTGCAGCGGGAAGAATACAGTATTCCAGCGGAGAGATATGTATCCGACAGAACCATCCTCTGATTAGGTGGAAGATTGAGCTGGAGTGGAGGTTGCTGCACGGGAGGGAAAAAACAAGACAAAATCAGCAAAATTACCTTGTTGAGGTGGGATAATACTCGCCTCAGTGTCTTTAATAAAATTAAGACTTTCCGTCATAACATACTAGGAAAATCTACATTTTATGTCAAGCACGGAGGCTCCTATTATGCTGTTTTAAAGCATATTAATCACCACCAACGTAGCAGTATTAACTGGCTTACAATAAAATGTCCTAAAAACATTATTGGACCAATCAGCCGATCTCAGAATGTCCTCTAACCTGGATCCAACCCAAAAAGCCTTGGAAGCCATGGCCCCTCTAGCTGAATGAGCTCCAAAAACTGAGGTATCTACACCCGCTAAGGACATTACCCAACGAACCCATCTGGCCAGAGTCGCTGAAGAGACCGGATTATGGGATCTCTGGAAAGAAATGAGTAGTTGAGGGGACAAGGACGTTCTGAGACCAGCCGTACGTTCTTCATAACATTTGAGACATTGTCCCACACACAATTTAGGTTGATCTGGGAAATACGGATAAAAAACTGTACATAAGTTAGTCTTGGTACGTTTGTTAACAGAGAACAAGACCCCTGTGGGGGCAAACTGTCGAGAAGTAACATCCAGTGCTCTAACATCCGATAAACGCTTAATGGAAACTAAGCAAAGTAACATGGTAAGTTTCGCTGAAAGCATCTTTAAAGACAACTCAGAATTATCTTGCCAGGACAAAAACAAATTCAAAACTACATTAACATCCCACAACTTTGAATATTTCGGCAAAGGAGGAATGGAAAATTTTACTCCCTTTAACAGACGGTAAATTAGAGGGTGTTCAGCCACAGTTTTTCTGTTGACATAGGCGTGGTGCATAGAAATAGCAGACCTATACAAACTAATCGTCCTATAGGACTTAACTGCACTAGCTTGCGCTGCTAAAAAATATACTACATAGTTTACATCTGCTGAAATTGAATCGAGGTCCCTTCCCAAACACCAGCTTGACCAAAGAGACCAAGCAGAAGAGTATGCTTTCCTGGTGCCGGGAGCCCAGGCCTTATTGATGAAGTCAACAGTTTCCTCCGAAATTGGGATGCTAGATGAGGAAGTCCTGAAACCTTCCAGCCCGAGAGGGTAAGAGTTTTGTTGAGTACTAAGGGATGAGGATCCCCTAAGAGATCCAGCAGAAGGGAAGGAAACAGAGGAAGAAGGATGGGAAAGTCGATTGCCAATTCCAAAAGAGGGGGAAACCAGATTTGCGACTGCCAAAATGGCACCACCAGGACCACCGTCGCCTTCTGCCGCCTGACTTGAGCCAGTACCCTGGTGATCATTATAAATGGAGGAAAAGCGTAATTGATCATCTGTGACCAATCCTGAAGAAAAGCATTGGAGGCCAATGCCGAAGGATCCGGACGCCAACTGAAAAAGAGAGGTAACTGGGCGTTGAGGCGAGAGGCAAAGAGGTCTATACCGAAGGGGCTCCATTTGTGGAGGATGGACTGAAAAACCGAGGGATGAAGTTTCCAGTCGCTGTAATCCCTGAGGAAACGAGAGTGTCAATCTGCTGTTTGATTGAGGAAACCCGGGAGATATTCCGCTGAGAGAGATAGCTTGTTGCGCAGACAATATTCCCAGAGACTTTTTGCTAGGTCAGCTAATGGTTTTGATCTAGTTCCTCCCAGATGGTTTATGTAACGAACAGCCAAAACATTGTCCATCCGGAGGAGGGTGGTTCACCGCACCTTGTCTTTTGCCAGGCTCTTGATTGCAAAGGAGCCCGCAAGCATCTCTAAATAATTGATGTGCAATTTGGACTCCCTTAACGACCATGTACTGCCAGTCGAGACTGGACCACAACGGGCACCCCAACCCGTCAGACTTGCATCCGACTCTAACACAAGATCTGGGGCTGATGGAAAGATAGCTCTGCCGTTCCAGGCATCTAAATGGTCTATCCACCACTGGAGTTCTAGGCGGGACTCTTTATCTAGGGAGATCAGTTCCGAATAGGCAAGCCCACTCCTGAGATGACGAATCTTCACTCGTTGGAGTGCACGATAATGCAGGGGACCGGGAAAGATGGCCTGAATTGAAGAGGCCAAGAGGCCCACAATCCTGGCCAGAGATCTCAGCGAAATTTGGGATTTGCGAAGAGTCCGCAAGATCTCCTATTTGATGGAATGTACTTTCTTTTGAGGAAGATGGAGAGTGAACGAAGAAGAATCTATTTCGAACCCTAGGAATTCTATCCTTTGAGAAGGAATAGTGCTCGACTTTTCTTTGTTGACTAGAAAACCCAACTGGGAAAGAAGGGAACAAGTTACTTGTAAATGGGATTGAAGAGTGTTGCGGTTCTGATGTAAGATCAGGATATCGTCCAAATAAATCAGAAGTCTGATGCCTAAAGACCTGAGATGCGCTGTCACCGGTTTCAACAGCTTCGTGAAGCACCAGGGTGCTGACGATAGGCCGAACGGAAGGGAAGAAAACTGGTAAGTCTGACCAAGCCATTGAAATTAGAGATATTTGCGATGACTTGAGTGAATGGGAACTGAAAGGTACGCATCCTGAAGATCTAAACGGACCATAAAATCTAAGGGAAGAAGAATGTCCCTTAAATGAAGAATTGTCTCCATTTTGAAATGCCGATACACGACAAATTGATTGAAATTTTTTAGATTTATGACTGGTTTGAACTTTTTGTTCTTCTTTTGCACCAGAAAGAGCGAGCTGAGAAACCCGGAAGGATTCGGAGACAACAGTTGAATGGCCTGCTTTGAGAGGAGAGAACAAACTTCCTCTGACACAAGAAGAGACATCTCTGCTGAGAATTTTAGAGGTGGAGGAAGATAGACCTGGTGAGGTTCTGAATAAAACTCTATTCTGTAACCTTGGACAGTACTTAGAACCCAAGGATCGGTAGTCAAAGATTGCCATTTTTGGATGAAAAAACAAAGCCACCCCCCTACTGGAGGAGGGCCAGAGGTAGGGCTTACCTTGGGTGTTGTTGCCTGATCTGAAACCACGTTGTCCACGACCCCTGTACCCCCTGCTTATTTGGGGGTAAAACTGGGGTTTGTAGGATTGGTATCCATAGTTGGAATAAGCAGAGCTTCTGGATCCCTGAGGATGCACGGACCGACCGGTAAAGTGGCCCCTGCCTGTACCGGCCCTGGCGAAAACCCACTGGTTGAACACTTTTTTAATGTTCTGTTGCGCTTTATCTATGGATGAAAAGGTTGAAACGAACTTTCCCAAATGAGTCCCTGAAGAGGCGGCCTTCAGCTTTTACCCCCGGATCCATGGAGGCCAGATTGGATAATTTTGGGTCCAGTTTAAGTAGTAACCCTTTCCTCCTCTCATGGGTAATGGCAGCATTGGCATTACCCAACAGACAGAAAGCCCTTTGAGTCCACAGAGAAAGTTCGGAAGGGTCAATGTCGGCATTTTCCATTTTAGCTGACTCCGCCAGGTCAAGAATCCGAGCCAGAGGACCCACTAAATCAAGGAGTTTATCCTGGCAATTTGACCAGGCTTTGTCCACCCCTTTGCGGGGATCCTTGCCAAATTTCGAGAAAAAAGTTAACAAGGGTTGGTCAATCACTGGGGTTGTAGTAATATTGGAAAAAAGGGAGGGTCTGGGACACTCCGATTTCAGTTTGGCTCTCGTTTGTTTGTCCAGGGGAAGCCTCAACCTGGAAGCAATATACTGACCCACATGTGCCGCAGGGGTCCATTCCGTAGAATTAGGGTGATGGAGGGATGAAAGGTCAAACATGGGGTTACCCTTTGAGTCCAAAACCACCTTTGCTGAAAAAGGATCAGTAACCTCCAACTTAGGCTTCTTCGGGGGAAGCTTGAGACAGTGAACCCCAGAAGTCAGAATCGTCATCCAAATCATCAATGTCTCTGACATCATCATCAGTGTCTGATATGTGCGATATCACGATCTCTTTTGGCGCTGAAATATTTTTAGTCTTAGACTTACATTTCCCATAATTGCTCTTAGAGCTCCCCTCCTGGGAAAGAGGCCTGGGAGGAACTTCATCCTCGGTCATGGGTGAAGAAACTTCACTAGTCAGAAAAGCGCCATCTGATGGTTTCTGAATAGACAAATCCTTGTGTTTTCTTTTTCTGCTATCCCCCGCAGATTGGGCCATAAAGGATTTGTGCACCATATTTTGCACAGAAGTTTCAATGTTTTTAGACATCTTATTCATTGTGGCTGAAACAGCCTTGGTCACAGCCTCATTAATAAAGGCTCCAATTTATTTATTTTCTGAAAAATTAGCAAAAGAATCTTGCCTCTCCATGTTAATTATCTGCAGGAAAACCAACAAAAACAAGTATGAAAAAATAGAGAGAGCCCAAACCCCAGCTGAAAGGGTTAATTCCGAAGGCAGAGATTGCCCAAACTATAAACACGCCGCAGAGGCGTGGCTGAATGTCTTAGCAATGTGAAATACAGGAGAAGAAAAATGCCTGTAACCTGAAGCGGTTTCGATTGCAGCGCGATGACAGAGGGTCACACGGAGGTAAGGAAAGCTCTAATCTAACCCGTAGAGCAACTCCGAATGACAGCGGAGGCAAAACGGAAGCAGCTCGAGCCGAGCGCGACTGTTAGAATCTTTCTGAGGCAGCAAAAACTGCCTCATACGCGTGCGAGCGCGGCGTTCGAACGGGGCATTAAATAAGCCGAAAATAAAAACCCACGGAAGCGCTGGGTGTCAGGGGAAACGCAATGGGAATAGCAAATAATGATTGAGAGAACAAGCGGCACACTAATTTCACACGATAAAACAAATACACCATTCAATAACATAATAAGGAGGAATGAAATAAAGACGTCACATAACTTGACTGCGAGCAGCAAGAAAGAGGGCTGGTTGCAGTCAAGCTTAGTGATTACATGTCCCCTGCTATTTTGATTGGTGTGTTATTGATTACGTGTTTTGCTCCCATTGGCTTCTTTTCTTTCAAGCCTGCTGGGAGTTGTAGTTCTTGACTGCTGCTATTCAAATTAAAGCAAGTTAGAGAAGCATAATAGGAGCCTCCGTGCTTGACATAAAATGTACTGGGCGGGTGCCCTGTAGCGCTGAGCTGCAGATTGTCACACTGTCATGTATCTGCCGACGATCAGGCCTGAACAAAGACAAAAGTATTTCTTATTGACAAAGGTGTTTCCTGCTTGACTCTGCCTCCTCGTGGTCACTCCACCTCCTGTGGGTGGACTGAATGACGTTGGCCCTGGAGCACATCACTCCGCTAGTCTCCGTGTCTCTTGGCTCTAGATACGCTGCACTGTCACGCTGTAAAGATCCCACTTTAACTGAGTAATGCATTGAGAGGCCGGTGAGACAGGAGCAGTATGGCCGGATCGTTCTGTGGCACTCTGTTGCAATGCCAGCACCGACAGAACCTTCAAATGGGAATATCTCGGTTAAAATTGTAAACTATACTCCTGTAGCCTTATTATAACATACAGACAATTACATTTGGACCTGTGAAAAGGAGTGATTACAATTTGTACACGCATATTTTTAAGTATAAGAACATGAAAGACTATCCTCTTGAATGTTTAATTTTACAGCACTGGCGAAACAGACATAAAACATTTCTGAGTGTCTTCCTTTACTGCGAGCACACTTTTACCAGGTCCATTGGGCACCGTGTGTCCTTGCTGCTTGGCAATGTACCACAGGCAGAGTCTGGTTAATTTCCATGCTCGGTGCTTGACGGAAAGCATTTCAAAAGTGTATTCTTTCAAAACTTCAAGGGGCGGGTCGCCCACGGATTTTTTTCACCAATCTATCTTTCTCAAAAGAACATATCTGTGCATTTCATAGGATGCTTGCCCGTTTTTTCCCGGGAAATAGCGTATCTTTTAGATTAATGCGCATAAGTTCAGTGTTCTCTCTCAATTTGAGAGTAAGAGTAGAACAAACAGGTGATTACACTATGTTTAATTCTATTATCAAAACATGGTGATTTGAGGTGCTGGAAGTGCGATAGCGATACCCCACTCCCCTACTTTCCGTAAAACATTGATCTAAAATGTGTTACATTTTAAGCTTTTTTTGTAATCCAGATTTGACTGCCAGTACATTTGTTTTGGGGATTTAAAGCGTGTCTTTTATCAGTGTTTTAGGTTTGGTATAGTTTTGTATGTCAGTGCCACCCGCTTTCAACTTCCTGGATCAATAGTTCAGTGATGTTATCTCTTATTCACACGTTCGATTCCTGTGAAGGATGACAGCCTTCCATTCTTCTGAATTAATTGAATAATGCCATTAAGTAGGGTGACAGTAACGCCTTTTGAAACTAGGAATAAAATATAATCACTAGCCCCTGGACTAGAACCTGCTGTTGGCCTCTGTCTGGCACCATGTGAGTCTGTAAGTGTCTCCAGTGGAGTCCTAGGGAGCTTTACAAATGCACTCGTTGTTAGATTTCAACCTAAAAGATTATTAAAAGATTAAGGCCCTTATTACGGCTTCGGCAGTCTTTTTGTGAGACCATCAAAGCCGTTACAGCCAACAGACCGCCAGTGCTGGAGGTCTGCTGACCACCATATTAGGAGTCATTGGAGGACTTCAGCTCATTTATGGGCGGGAGTCCGACTCCGAAGAGGTGGTTGCATCGCCAGCACCGCCATGGCAGCAAGACTCCACCCACCGTATTGCGAGCCGTAATACGGCTTGGCGGAGTTTTTCTGGCGTGGTGGTGGTGGCAGTGCAAAACTTCCAGGACCCATCCTCTCCCGGACGACCTCCTCGACGGAGAAGGTAAGTTATCGTCCGAAAGGGGGGGAGTGAATGTGTGTGATGTGTGCTTGTATGTGTGCGAATGTGGGTGCATGTGTGCAAGTGTGGAGGGGAGAGTGTGTGAATGTATGCAGAGGGGGTACATATGTGTGAGTGGGAGTGTGTGTACGTCAGTGTGGGTGTTTGATGGATGTGTAGAGTTGTGGGGGTGTATGGAAGTGTGTGGAGGAGTAGAGGGGTTTGTAAGTGTGTGGACGGGTGGGGGGTGCATGGAGATATGTGTGTGTGCCAGCTACAGGAATGGGTATTCCTGTCGCCGGGTGCGATACTGCCAGGGTTTTCATGGTGGAGTGAATGCCATAGAAAGACTGGAGGTTTGCCGCCTTGTAATCTGGCCAGCAGGCTGGGCTGGAGGTGCTCACCGCCGGCCGCGTCAGTGCATTGTGGAGGTTTCTGCCAAACCCCACAACTTGTAATGTGACGGTCTTTACTGCAGGGTCCGCGGCAGTAAGACCGCCACGGCGAGGCTGGCGGTCTGATGACTGCCAGCCTCGTATTAAGGGCCTAAGTCTGAAGGTAAAATCTTTGACCAGGATGATTCTGGTTGGTGTAACTACCCACTCCTGATTGGAATCAGCCTCAAACTGTGGCAAGGTCCCTGTCTGCTGCAACCATGGATGATCATTGCCACTTGTTTTAATTTTTTGTGGTATATTTACTTTAAAAAATACTCTGGTTCCCCTTACTGCATGTTTGTCATTTTGGTGTCATTTCTTTAATTAAAATGTACTTGATTTTTCTAATTCAGTGTGGCATTTTATTGTTTTGCATTTTGAGTTGATACTGTTTTGGAACTACGTAAATGCTTTCCACGTTGCTGTTAGTTGAAACTTCTCTGCTCTTTTCCATAGCTACCAAGAGGTTGAGCTCAGGTATATTTAGTAAAGTCAGTAGTTCACCTTATCGAGGGTTATGATTATTCATTAAAATTGTTAGTCACCTACCGAAATTATAATCCAATTTGTTACAATCTGTAAGAACGAAAGACGTTTTGACATTCTGCTCCTGGTGGCTGCATCATTCTGTTGACACAGGCATGCATGAGCATGCACCAGCAAATAATGTAGCCATCATGGTTTTTTTTTTGCTTTTTTTTTACGATCTATGATGGAAGACTCCATATACACTAGCAAATAAAAATACATGATTTTTGTAAGCACAAAAGCGTTTCTTTGTATGTTTAAGGGCACGGCAGCAAATGCCAAATTTGTCAAACCCTCAAAAAAACACAGGTGGGGGGATGGGAAAGGAAGCACAGGAGAGACACAGCAACATTGATCCATGGGGGGTGGGGTTGGGGTGGTGGGGAAGGCAAGAGAGAAGCCCATGAGAGAGAGAGAATCACACAATGGAGACAGAAAAAACAGAGTGTGGTCGGAGAAATTCATGAGGGAGACACAAACTAGAAAACACATGGAGTGCTTAACAAAAGGAGCATATGAGGGAGCGAGCCAGAAAACACATACACTCTGATGGAGCACTTAACAACAAAGAAACAAGTAATTCCCCAAGTGTAAGCAGTGGAAGGATACAAGTTACCGAATCAAAGAATGGAATAGGCACTATGCTCTAGGGTAGGGACAAACACAAGATAAGCAAAGTGAGGTATTAAATAAGAAGCAAGCAAATGAGTGACAATGAAGCCAACAACCCGTAAGCAGCTAATGAGCTGTGAGCCCACTGTAAGTTCTTGGTAGTCAACAATATTTTTTCACAACTAGACAACTTTAGCTGTCTGGTAGGTGAGACCTAAACGTTTTTATAACAGTTGGTGCTTCATGGTAGATGTATCCCTCTGGTGATACTCCCTTAAATTTGTACCACTAAAACTACAGGATGGGTGAAAAGTTTGGATGTTCCCTGCTGAAAAATGTGGTGGTCTGAAGGTCATGTATTTGAGGCCCAACGAGGCATATTCTTTCCGATTGAATAACACAAACTGAGTAATAGCAAAATCTGTTACTTATGACACTCGGGAACAACATCCGCAATACATTTTTCACAATAAAAGCAGTGATGTATAGATACCTTTCATGTCAGTTCACGAGCCACTCTCAAAGAGCTGTCGAAACCTTGATTTTTGCGCTACTTTTTAAAATGTGACTGTAATACGTTAAAGGCTCAGAGGGACTGTAGTCCTCTCCTCTTTACAACCCCAATGGACCAGAGGCCAAGCCTGTAAATAGTGTTTTGTGTTTTTTTGGGGGGAGGGGTGTTAGTGTTGACCATGCGCTGAGCAATTTTCAGGCGCTGTGCCTTCCGCTGTGAGGATGCACGCGTGCGCAAGTAAAGGATATTTTTAAACACAGCTCTTAAAGCCCAAGCAATGCACATTAAATATGTGTTCACCTAATTAAAACCGTTCTGTCTTTAGCGAATTGTAAAAAAAAAAATGTTTATAATCATGCTATATTTCTTCAAGTTACATGTATAGATCCTCTGCTCTTTTTAGGACCTAGGTGATCATACCGTGTCCTCTAATGTGTCTTTAACATATCGAAAATGCACATAAGGTCGGCATTTTCATTTGAGGACTTTCCTTATGTATCATGCAATATTTGTTTGTTACTTTTTATAGCATGATCTGGTCCAGTGGCATTAGAGCCCTTTACAACAGAACCAGACTATGTTGCACATCTGCTTAGTTTTAGGCAGAGGGAGATTGAGTGAAGCCAGCTACTTTACATTCAGGTGTTGACGTCAGCCTGGAGATGGTGATTCCTAATGGGGGGTGTCCAGAAGTGCCACGATCTATTAATTCCTAACTGAAGGGTAAAAGAGAGTGATGATTTTTTAATAACATGGGAAGTTAACATTGTCTGTGTTTTTAGCCTGCCATCTGCTGGTTTTATGTAATAGTTCAGGAGAAATCACTTTCACGTCTCTCTAACTAAAATTCTCGTCACACTAATAGCACGCACACCCTTACGTGACTTGAGTTTCATAATCCGTTTCATAATATGGACTCTCACGCTGCCGACTGCACTCGTACCCCGAATGGAGCAGCAGTTTCACACTCCCACAGGCACCCACACTGCTCACAGACCACGGGGAAAGCCAATAGGACGTCGTAAATTGCTTGCTAATTCACTGGGAATTTTGTATGGTGGATGGATGAGTGGATAAATACAAGGGTGACTCCGTGGGTGGATACATAGATTCATAGACCCAGGTGTGACTTAGTGGGTGGATCGGTGATCGAGTGATTGTATACATGAACGCTCCATGGCTTTGATATAAGCCAGACCTTTGCGCTTGCTAAAGAAAAAGCAAAGCCTATATCCAGTGCTTGTTAATAAACAGGAATTGTTATGCTACCATTTCGGGTAGTATGAAGTAAACCTGACATATAGAACAGTGTTAAAAGTAGTGCCCAAAATGTCCAGCACAAGTCTATGCCCTTCTAGATCACTGATACCAGGGCTGGACACCTCAGATCCGTACCTTCGCTATACCACCAGGACGAGGGTAGGGAGGGGCTCGTCGAGTGCATCGGATACAGAAGAACCAGCACTGTGGGTTTTCGGTATTGGTTTTGGCAGTTTGCTTAATCCCTAAACACAAGTTTATAATTCGCCAGAAACGCCTTGTGTTTCTTTCAGTTGGTGCGTGATGCCTTGTTGTACAGGGATCAATTCCATGCCAACCCAGTATTCCACGGAAGAGAGCAACGCATCGCCTGATTTGAGACTTTCACATTTAAGTCATCCACATTCAATATAGGTCCCATCGTTTCATTGCGTATTACAACGGCAGTGACCTCCAGAACGCCCCACAGACCTCTGCTCTATACATTTTATCATGGAAAAAGTAAATATTGAGATTCCCAGACGTTTTGCAAAATTCCACAATCTTAACCTAGAACTAACACTTTTTGACAAGTTTGATGTAATAGCTTATAAAACCTAGACATTTTTTAAAGAAAGTAGAACAATGCAGCCTCCACTAGTGTGACCTCAAATTCTTGTTTCTGGGCTTACAAATACATACTAGCCAGCAAATGCAAAAAGTCACAAGCCCGAGTTCCTGTGAGCAAATTAGTGCTGCATTGCAGTCAGATAAAAATATTTAGAGGGTCAGCCACCATCCCCCCATCATTACAAGACATTAAAACGAGACCTAACCTAAATAGAAGCATATCATCCACTTTGTTGCTTGTTTTCATCAGACGCTCCTGCTAAGAATATCTAGCTTTGAACATCCGCTCTCATTACTGGAGGAGTACCTTCTGTTTGCATCATGTTAAGCACTTTAACTCGTAGGCATTCGCGGAGTTATATTGTTTAATTTATGATATGTCGATTTATAGTTACGACCATATGTCAGACCAAAGGACCAAAAACTGGATTACAGACACTAACTTCACATCCTTTCCATATTTTTGTAGAGGCAAATATTTATATCAATACCCCTACCTTGTAGAAAATAACTGCTTTTCATGTCCAGTGAGAGGGCTAAGCCAAACACAATCTCTGTCAGTGAGAAAGGAGGTAACAAGTTACAAAATTGTGTCAGTCTCCCCAAGTGAACGCCAGAGGTATTTACAGATTTTAACTGGAGAATCAATCAGTCAATCAAAGGATTTATAGAGCGCACTACTCACCCGTTAGGGTCTCAAGGCACTGGGGGGGGGGGAGCTACTGGTCGTGGAGCCATGTCTTGAGGCGTTTCCTGAATGCCAAGAGTTCTTGGGACGGGCGAAGGTGGAGCAGTAGGGAGTTCCAGGTCTTGGCGGCTAGGTGAGAGAAGGATCTTCCTCCGGCGGTGGTGCAGCGTATGCGGGGGTCGGAGGCGAGGGCGAGAATCCAATGCAACACTTCACTCTAGATCTATTTTGTGGTATTTTAGCATCTCAAATTTCAACAAAATCTAGTGCTGAGTACGTGGTTTTAGGACTACCATTGAATTATATGCACAGTGATTATCAATTTTACTTTGGGTTAAATTAGGGATTTCCAAGATAGACTCATGGGGCTTCATGAATGTTTTCCTTAAGGTCAATCTCTCCCTCGTATCACCTGGCAAATAACAAAGAGCCACAAGTGTTCACCCTACCTCTTCTAACTGATGAAACTGAACGGTACTGGCATGGTTATTTGCTTCTGTTGCTGATAGTTTTTCAGCGCTTAAGTTAGCAAATATAACTACATTTCCTGTGCTTCTTTGAGAGAAGTATTTCAGTTTTTTTCCCCCTCATTTTTTTCAGCCATATTTTGCGGCCACATTAGCTCTAAGCAGATATCCCAATGACTTTTGGAATACTGGAGCCACATTAGCACTAAGCACAGATCCTAATGACTTTTGGAAAATTGGACACATTTTCAGTTTATTTTGGCTGCTTTTCCCCTTTCCTTTTTCCAATGTGTGTGTGTGTGTGTGTGTGTGTATATATATATATATATATATATATATATATATATATGTGATATATACAGGACTTCTATATACCCAAAAGGCAGCAGACCACTGTTAATGGTCAAAGACAAGCTTGAAATTGGCAAGCAGTAGGAGTCAAAGCTGAATTGTGGGGAATTAATGCATTGTGCCATATGGTAAGTAGCTATTGGAAATGGTGCAAAGAACAGTGGAACCCATATGTTAACAGCTATTTCTGAAATGTGCACATTTAGGTCTTAACGCACATTTAATTGATAGGGAGAGCATGTTACACTTTGGGTTCATATCTTCCCAGTCGTCCTGCTTGACTGGCCTTTTGTATGAGATGTCCTTCTACTGTTTGAACTTCAACCTCACCTCTCTTAAGCGCCTCAGCATTAGCTTGAACCATAGAGTTGCACATTTCACCTACTTTTCACTGACCAATAAATCGTCAAAAACGCCTAATGAAATGAATAGGATATGATCTTATTTACCACCTAACTTTCCAGCAACCTTAGAATGGGTAGCAGAGTATTTTGACTACACAGTGTGTAGGGCGATGAGAGTCGAGCTTCAAGTTCCGGGGGTGTTATCCTAGTAACCTTAATGAGTGTTGATTCTTCCCACCATGAGTCCTCTTCCACTTTTGGGGGTACCACAGTGTCTTTGATTCTACAAGAGAACAGTCTCAAATCAAAGAACCACCGCTTCACACAATTACCCTGGTCCTTCGACTTGTGCGCGCACTGAAAACCTCCTAACCCAAGGCACTTGTGCGAAGAGTATCTGATATGGTGTACTTACGTGAGACAAAGGCAGTGCTGAAAGTGTGACTATAATCCAAGGCCTCTTTATAAATCTCCTTTGACTCAGTAATAAGGATGATTACATTAATGGAAGTACGCTGGGTGGACCCCAGAGAGTGCCCTTTAAAGCATCATCCCCAGCAGGGACACCTGCCTGCACTGCAGGTCTTCTCGGTGCCCTAGCAAGCAGATGCCAGGCACTCCCCTGCTGGGGAACTTGCTTAGATGCAGTGCCAGGGTGGGCAGTATAATGAACGTAATGCAGTTATGGTAATTATACTGTCCTCTACCTGAAAGCACTGGGAGGTGCAAGGTTTCTTCATTCTTTGTATATCTCACTGCGTGGAATGTCGAGTCCTTGTGCTGCAGGGCATTCTGCCTTTTTTACATTTCTTACAGAAACTGGTGGAATACCCCAAAGTTTTGCATCAGCTTACTATGGATTTTTAAAATGTGGAATTTGCCTATCCCTACTCAGTAATATGGGGTGAGCCATATTTTCGTATGACAGGACTCATGCAACCTAAAAATAAAACCCTGAGCTTGGGAAGGTAGTTCATTGAAGAGATTAAGAATGACCCCGGGGAGGAATACCCTCAAAAATGGGATAGAAACCGGCAGTTAGATATTAGGAAGGAGGCAGCAACAATGAGTAAGATGAGGAGAAACTATCAGTGAAAGACAGGGGAGGGAGAGGTTGGGATAGGGAAAGACAGGAAAGAAAGACACATGCAAAGTGAGAGAGAAAAACTGTGACAGACATAAAAAGACAGACAGTGAAACCCAGAGAAAGAGAGAGGGAAAGAACAAGAAATACAAGGAGAGAGAAAGTCAGAGTTAGTCGGAGAAGAGACAATGGAAGCATGAGTCAAGGCAGTGATAGGCACAGAAACCAGGGATCGGGAGAGAGATTGAACGACCAGGAGAAACTGAGAAAGACGTGGCGGGGCAAAGAGAGAGCGATTGGGAGATGTATTGAAAGAGAGAAAAGCAAGGACACACATTAAGAGACATAGAAGGCCAGAAGAGAGAGAGAGAGAGCCAGGTGGAGGAAAACAGGGAGCAACAGAGGAAGAGTTGGAGAAAGACATGGAGGGATAAAGATGGAGAGACAAGAGGAGAAAGAGACCGGTAGGGTGAAAGACAGCAAGTGAAAGAGACCGACCAGGAGAGACAGAAAGAGAAAGTCTGACAGTGAGAGGAGAAACAAAAACAAAAAGGAAAGAGCACAATAGGCACACAAAAGAGAAAGGGCAAAGATAAAGAAAGGAAGTATAAGGGCAAGGATAAACTGAGCTGAACCCTTCTACTTTCAATAACTATTGATATACATCTGTTGTTAATATGCAAGAACGCATCTATGCATAGTTATCTGTCTCTATCTCCGTCCCTGTCTCTGCCTTCCACTCTAACTTGCTATCTATCAACACTAATCAGGGACGGCTCTAGGGCGCTGCAAGCGGTGCGGTTGCACTGGGTGCTGATCTGGTTTGGGGGACGCTAACCTCAAGCTGGGGGGTGCGCTGTGTTTAGCAATGACTTACGAAACTTGCGATTTAAAAGCACCTGCTGAAAAGTTCCTTGTGCGTCCAGCCGTCAGGAAACAATTAAAATGTCAAGATAGCTCTTGTGATTAATGTTCTGCTATGGCGAGAGAAATGGGAATTTTGTCTAGCTGCAGCTTTGACTCGCCATAAAGTAATGTAGCGGGTTAATATGCCTGCTGCAAAGAACAGAACTATATTTTATGTGGATAGCTGAGTGGATAAGTAAAGCCATTTTTTTTACAAGCGCTTTAAAACAAATGAATGTATGTGAAAGGGGGGGCTGTGGAGAGATGAGGGGCACATTTGACGGGTGGTAGTGAGTGAATCCGAGGAAGTGGTCATGGGGTGGCGCCAAGAAAGACTGTCACACAGGGCGCCACCAGCTAAAGCCTGCCCTGACACCAATCCATCCTTGTCCCACACTGTCTCACGTCTGTCAGGCTATTTATCCAAGAAAGGGTGCCAGTGAACGAAGTGCAAGGTAGGAAAATGAACTGCTGTTCCACAGTTGGGGTAAGAAAGACCGCTGTAGTAGGAGTCAGACTGGGACCGAAAATAAAACTGGGCGCCAAAATAAAAGGGCCGTCAATAATGAATTCGATAGCTAAAAAAAGTTGGTCTTTTTCCAAATTGGAGCAGTTTTGAACTTTTCCAGACATGCTCTATATGAGGTTTCCAAACTATTGAAGGCTGCATGGATTTGAGCTTGCTGCAAGCAATGTTTGTTTTGATTTCCGGAAAATCAACAGTGAAAACCTGTCCAGCAAACAATAAAATAGGCCCATAAACAGCCAAAAACACGGTTCATACACTGACCTCTCAGACCAGCCCCTCAAGCACGGCCTGATTGTGCTTTAGGCCAGTCCCACCCTGGCTCTAGCTGAGGTGAAATGGGCATCGCACACCCTTTGTTCTCTTTGCTGTTGCACCAGCTACACACTAGTATTGGCCAGGCCTACCTATCTGGCTCTATCTATCACTGCTCGCTCTCTGTCACAGGGATGGTGGCCTGCAGGACCCTCCAACTGCCCACCTCTGTCGCTTTAAATTTGACTCCGTTTAAATCGCACTCTTACAACATCAGAAGGAAAACGAGGTCGTCGTGGGCACAAAACGTGTCCCACATTCTCGAGAACAGCAGTCTCAGCCTCCCTGTAAATCTTGGCAATCAATAATATTAGTCCATCATACCCATGTAAGCTGAAATACATAAAGAATGTTTTCCTTCGGCATTCTCTGCTGCACGTGTGCTGCTGCAAGGTGGCATTGTGCAGAGATTTGAAGCGATGTTTTTCTGATACAAACAGATGGTTTTCTTCCTTTGTTCGCACTGCTGTTTCTTGGAGAGAGCTTTTAGTTATAGGAACGCAGTGTTAATATTTCACACATTTCCTCGAAGATGTAGTGACAGCGCAGTGTGAACCTTTATTCTAGTATCACTAAGGCCTTGAAATCATAAGTAATGCTGCACTGCCACACAGTGTTGGAATGAGGCTAGTTGCTCGCGGCAAGCAATTATTAAACAATAAAATAGGCTCTTAACGAAAGCTTTGCTGTCGAGGAATTAGCTCATCATCATATTCTTTATTCGGCAAATTAAGCCATAAATGCTCAGCAATTAAATAACATAAAAATAAAAATAATGATGCATGTTAAAATAATCATTATATAAAAAAGTCACTAAAACTAGTTCGCACACGTTTAAAAATAACTAATAGACATCATATAATACAATTATTCAACATTTCTGACTGCGGCTGATTGAGTATCTCTTTCTGATAGTGACCGACTCTCTCATAAAACTTATCACAGCGCCGCAGACTTGGGGTGAGTCTAGTTGCTGTAAATATATAAAACCTTTTTGTGTGAACTACAGCGAAGTCATCCTAAAAGAGGCAGTAAAAACGCGTTCTCACTGTTTTATAAAGTGAGCAGAAAAGCATAAAGTACAAGGTACTTTGACTTGAGCGACTGTCACAAGGACAGACTGGGGGGTTCTCTAACATTGGCCTTGTTGGGGGAAAGCCACGAGAAAGTGTAAACACTCCAGTCCTAACCTAGTCAGATACAATCTGTATTGGACACTATCTACAAAACTAAGATAAAATGCCAGCTCTAGACTAGGTGAAAACAATAGGTAGTCTCTGAGGGGGCATCTGCGATGCTTTATGACTGCAGTTAAAGTTAGCCTACTCATAAAATAGTGTATTTAGCAGTACTGAAAAGTGGGGGGGGGAAGATATGTCAGTAGTGGAAAAATACTCTTGGACCTACTCTGGAGAAAGCACTCTTAATGTAGGATAACCAGGGGGCGTTATCCATCTTGTCCAGGGCTAGGCAATCCAAAAGAATACATTTAGAAAGAGATGAATCCGGGGTTTGCGAAATCTTCAACCCTAATGTAGGTGGGGCAATCCCGGTGAAATCTTCCAGGTAGTTTAGTCCCACACAAAAGTAGGCTAGCCCGGAGGAACCATTAGTAGCCAATGCAAGAAACTGTTTTCAGTTTTTTGAAAGCCACTACAGGTTTGATAACCCCATGCTCCCGCCCGGTGGTTAGAAATGGAGCATCATTTAGCTTTATAAAAGATTACCTATTATCTCTTTCACTGGTCTATAACCCAATGTTAACGCAAACCGAAAAACGGCTTTGCTGTGCTCTCAGCAACAGTAGTGAACCCCAGTTTAAATGTGAGTTGAAAGGAAGCCATAAGAAGTTAAACGTCTCTACTTTGGAGACTCTGTTGTGGTCAATAGAATGGGACTTAAGTTTTGTCCCTCTTGGCCCACAGACCATTATAAAAGACTTAGGCCCTCATTTGGACATTGGCGGTAAAAACCGCCTACCGCCGTGGTGACGGTTGCCAAAAGACCATCACCACGGTTACCATATGTCCGCCACAATATGACCACAGCCAGATTTCTGCCACAAGAAGGGTGAAAATCTGTTTGTGACCATACTGGCGGATGGCGGTAAAGTGGCGCTGCTACCACCAGCAGCGCCACCCCAGTAGACCTCCGCCAGACGTATTATGACAAATAATATGGCCTTGCGGTGTTCTGCTGGCGGGTGCTATTGGCGGTAGCAGCACCCCGTCCCGCCCCCAGCCGGAAGACCTCCCTGGATCCAAGTAAGTCATGTCTCCGACAGGGGAGGAGAGTGGGGGATGTTGTGGGGGGGTGTACATGTATGTGTGAGTGAATGCAAGTGTGTGTGTGTGGTTGTTTGTGTGCGTGGATGAATGTGTGTGAGTGCGTGGATGAATGTGTGTGAGTGCGTGGATGTATGGTAATGTGTATGCGTGTCAGCGTGTATGTTATGATTTGTGTGGAGATGTATGCGTAAATGAATGTGTGTATGTGTGGATGAGTGTATGTGCGTGTGTGTGTTTGGGGGCATGGATGTAGGGGGGATGGGAGCGTATGGGAAGTTGTTTGGTGGGGGTAGGGGCCTCCTGTCAGTGACAGGGAATGAGTCTCCTGTCACTGATAGGGCCTACCGCCATGGGTTTCGTGGCATTACGAATGCCATGAAAACCATGGTTGTAGGCAGGGACACAATACCACCGGCGGCACAATGGCGGCCGCTGGGCTGGAGTTTAACATCTCCAGCCCGGCAGCTGCTACCGCCGTGGCGGTCCGAGTGGTACATTGGCAGGTCAATGTCATAATGTTGCAGTAAGTACCACCAGCCTATTGACAGTACTACCGCCACATTAGCACTGACCGCCAGGGTCATAATGACCCCCTTATTATGGTTAATCTCTAGGTCTAGAGTTGACATGAACTCACAAAAAGAGTCCATTAATCTATGCAGGCTATTTGCCGTTCTAGCTAAAAGGACAGCATCTTCTGCATAAAGGGTTGGAATAAACTGGTTGCCCACCCTCGGGAAGTCTAGTTTCTTGTCTAACAGATGATCTTGTAGGCCATTTATATAAATAAGAAATAAAAATGGCACCAAAATGCAGCCCTGAAGAACTCCCTGGTTACAGGAGATGGGTTGTGTGCATTTGCCCCTTGACCATAACATCTTAGCTGAGGTGTCCCAATGGGGTAATCAGTGCCTCTTCCTCCCCCAAATTTGAAAGAATTACCCAAAGTTTGGACCAGTTTACTGTGTCAGATGCACATGAGAAATCCATGAAAGCCAAGTGCAGGGCACCTTTGATAACTCTAGGAACTTGCTGATTAAAAGGGAGAGATTCAGACATTGTTCGAAGGTGCGGATACCTTGTCTAAAACCATATTACACCTCCTAAAGAATATTCTTTGTAGTGACCCCCTCCAGTCTCACTAAATAACTCTTCCCGAAACCTTCACAGTGGAGACCTGTAGTGATATAGGGTGGTAACAGGCTGAGTTATTCCTATCTCACTTTTTGAAAATAGGGGCAACTATAGCAAACGGCCAGTAATGACAACTCTAATACTTTTCGTAAGCAGAGGGGCCCACAACTCAATAATTGCTTTAAACAAGTCCTGAGGGACTCCATCTGGGCCCAGAGCTTTACCACAGTGACTAGTCTTAATGGCTGTGATACCATCCTTCATTAATGAAGTGACTAAACTAAATGGCCAATTACAAATCTTTAGCAGGGGGATTATTTTCAACCTGTTGCATACTAAGTGTGGTAGTGGAATTAAATACTTAAGTAAAATACTCAACCAAGGACCCTGACAAAATAAGACGTTCTACCTTGAGGTGAGGCCCTCCTGACGGTTGGACAGTTCACGACCTCCCAAAAAAGTCTGAATGTTTTGCAACTGAAATGTGGTCGCAAAAATTCACATTTTACCACTAACTTCAATTTGGTGGTAACACATTCACAAAGGAGAAGGGGTCTGACCCCTCCCCTTTGAGAATGGTTGTAAACACATTTTTTAAGACCAGGCAGTGGTCATATGAACCACTGCCTACTCTTAAAAAATGTAAAGAAAACTTTTCATTTTTATTTTTGCAACACATCCCATTTTCCTTTAAGGAAAATAAGCTGTATTTAACACAGAAAAGATTGTTTTATTGTAAAGGAATCACAGACATGGTGGTCTTCAAACTCCAGCAGGCTGCCATCTCTGTGATTGCCAATGGGTCTCAAACTGAGACCTACTTCATTAATATTTATGAGGGTAGGTCTATTTGCCACCTAGTGGGAATCCAAAAATATGTAAAACACACATTTGTACATTGGTGTTTGCAAATTACTAAATAGCGAATCACAAAAATGCACTATTTGGTAACCACAAACAATTACCTATGTACATCTAACCCCAAGTCTCTTGTAAACAGATGATACCCAGAATTTTATGTATCCCAACCAATCTTCGTTTGTTAACTTGCTGCGAACCCCAGCGATATTCCATGATAAGTTTGAAATTGCCATATATGTTTATTTCAGAAGCAACTTTGGCTTTTGGAGCTGGCCCCAAGTCAGGTCTAATAAAAACACTCATCCACAGCAAGGGCCGGGCAATACTGGAATCAAGCAACATTGGAAGTCACTCAATGTCCCGTAGATTGCTCAGAGGAGAAAAATATTACACAAAGGGATCTGTGGGGTTGTTACATTTGACTTATCCTGGCCAATTTCTGCCACAAAATGGCCCTGTGTATAAATGGGCTTAAAAAAGTAAACCAAAGGAAGGGCTCTTATTCAATCATTAAAGTCAGCCAGATGTTTCAGAGCTGCAAGCAATTTCTGCACCAACAATGGATTTCTAAAATAAATAACAACACAGTCTGCTGCAAATGATTTTGGCTTGCTTCCTGTCAGGATCGCCATTGAAAGGTTGTCTACCCAACCTGAGTTTCCTTTAATCTAGTGAATGACTTTGTGTTTCAAGTCCACTCGGATTCCCTCTAACAGGGAGTAGTGATGGGACTTGGTTCAGAACAACCACCAATGGGGTCGACTCTGGAGGAAGATTTAGGTGAGGGTGATGGGGAGCACCACAGGGTGGGGTTCTACCTTCACACATAGGAGGATGTAATTTATTGGGTAACAGGGTGTTGTTGAGATGTGGAGGTTCTACTCTTTCCCTGTGACGAGCTATGCTAAGTGAATTAGCCACCAAATGGCTAGATGGACCACAGGAAACAGAATATTAGCAGTGAAATCAGTATGTGTTGTTTTTAAAGCAGGCTGATGGGACATAGAGATCACCACTGTAGGTAGTTGGCCCTGGTGCGGACCAGGAGAACCCAAGATTTTCTATATCATCTGCTCAAGTTTAGCCAGTAAAAGTTCTATCAAATCCTTGAAAAACGTCTCCAGCTTCACACATAATCCATCACAAGGTTAAGATTGAATAAAGGGCTAATTTGGATGTAGATGGATGCTGTTCTTGCTAAGCTGGCATGGAGGGAGAACTACTGCCCTTGTTGGTCAAAGAGGGTTTGGGTACCAACTTCCTCTTTGAAGTGGTCAGTCAACTTGCATGTTCTAATTCTTTTTAGGAGGGGGCAGTGTTAGCTGAGAAAGGGATTCAGTGCCCTCTTCAATCTGCTTTGTTGGGATTTTAGGGGCCTCACAGGCGTTAGCAGCCAAACCTCGTCGCAGCCTTGACACAAAGTACTCCTCTTAATAAAATTAGTGCTACCAATGCCAGTTTTACTGGTGGGGGCTGGCTTTCTACCCTCCTTAGTGGCAGCAACTGTATTCCCTACAGATTTCAGTTGGATACAGCGGTCGCCAGAAGAACCAGTAAAGGGGTTCCTGTAGAGGAAGGCGCAGAGCTGCATCAATTGTCTCCTCAACCAAATTGATTTGTGAATCAATAACTTTCAATACAGCAGACAAATAATTAGTGATGGAAGGGGCAAGGGTAGATCTAGAGTCCTTCACCCCTTTGGGCATCAAAGCTTTCCATTTGCCCATGATACCCAGTGGCCTGCTAGTATTTGATAGAGACTTCTAGTTGCAGATTCCTTACCTTAGAATTTCCCCCAGGTGTCAGACTGGATCTGGAGATTTTTCTGCGAGCAATACCCTTGGGCGTTGGTAGGTGGCGTTGGTCAACTCTGCGGGCGTCGTTGGCATCGTAGTCCTCGTGATGATCTCGGGAGTAGTACATAGATGCCGCCTCAGTGCAGTGACGTCAGTTCCTTTCTTTCCGTGCCATGCCCTGATCCGGAGAGAGCTATCCTGGTCTCTTTTTGACCGATTTCGCCCCTTTTGTTGAGTTGTGTGTTTTTTTTGGTGCGTCAAGGATGTCCCCGAAGACCGGGTTCAAACCGTGTAATGACTGTCACCGCATGGTGTTGGTGACGGATCTGCATCAGGTTTGTTTGTGGTGCCTGGAGCACGACCACGACCCGAAGTCGTGCTCCGAGTGTTGGGCCATGTACCCGAAGGCCTTGAGGAAGTGTTCTCTCAAGCTCATGGAGCCCCGGTGCTTGACTCCACGTAGGTCCCGGTCTCTCTAGAGAGGAAGGTCTTGAGACCATTCACAGAGCCACCACCACTCGTCTTCCTCCAAATCTTCGGGTAAAGGTAAGAAAAAGAAGTCACTGAAGCGGTCCCATCGCACTTCGACTTTGCTCCATCACTCTGCTGATGCCACGCGGGTGGAGCATCGATGCTGAAGGCCTCTGTCCTCGGAGCCTGCTTCTGCATCAGCTCCATGCTTCCCCGAGTATCCGGAAGCCGAAGCGACCCCCGCCCAACCTAAAGAGTTCTATGAGGTCATGCGCCTCATTTTTGGGCAAACCGACCCCGATAAGATGCATTCGGGCCCAAGGGGCTTGGTTAAGGGGCCTTCGGGTTCCACGGCTTTGGCTCCGGCCACCAAGGTCTCCTCCAGATCCACTTGCGGATCCCCACCGACGCTGGTCGCACCACTGAGACCTTCCCTGCGCTAGTCTGAATGTCGACGCTCCTGCCGTCGGTAGTGCGCACTATCGACATCGATCCGAAGGTCGGATTTCGACCCTTTTTCCTATGGGTATGAATTAGGGGAAGGATTGGAGGGGTCCCTGGACCCTTATGAATACCAGGATGACCCATCTTTGGACTGGGCACAGGAATGGGATGAGGCCAGTGGACTGGACACTTCTCCAGACGCTGGCATGCTGTCTCCTCCTACTGTGGCTATGGCGGAGGGAGCGACTTAAGCTATGGTGGTCAGTAGGGCGGATGAGGTCCTTGGCCTTGAGCTACCTACTGTAGAGGCCAGGTCCAACCTCTTGACAGAGGTGCTTCAACCAGGGACTTCCACATATGAGCCCTTTTTACCATTCAATGAAGCCCTCACCAATGTCCTTTTGGGTGCTTGGTCCAAACCCAGTAATAATGGCTACACGGAAATCTGGTAAGTTTGGTATCAAACTTCTCAGCACAATAAATGCACACTGATGCCGGTGTGGAATTTATTGTAAAATGCACCCAGAGGGCATCTTAGAGATGCCCCCTGAATACCAATCCGACTTCTAGTGTTAGGCTGACCAGTTTCTGCCAGCCTGCCACAACCAGACGAGTTGCTGGCCACATGGGGAGAGTCCCTTTGTCACTCTGTGGCCAGGAGCAAAGCCTGTACTGGGTGGAGATGCTTCACACCAGCCCTGCAGGAACTGTAACACCTGGCGGTGAGCCTCAAACACTCTCCCCATTTGTTTCAGCGCCACAGGGCATCCCAGCTAGTGGAGATGCCCGCCCCTCCGGCCACTGCCCCCACTTTTGGCGGCAAGGCTGAAGGAGATAATTAGGAAAACAAGGAGGAGTCACCCACCAGTCAGGACAGCCCCTAAGGTGCCCTGAGCTGAGGTGACCCCTGCCTTTAGAAATCCTCCATCTTAGTTTTGGAGGATTCCCCCAATAGGATTAGAGATATGCCCCCTCCCCTCAGGGAGGAGGCACAAAGAGGGTGTAGCCACTCTCCAGGACAGTAGCCATTGTCTACTGCCCTCCCAGACCTAAACACCCCCCCTAAATTTAGTATTTAGGGGCACCCAAGACCCCAGGAAATCAGATTCCTGCAACCTGAACTAAGAAGGACTGCTGACCTGTAAACCTGCAGAGATGACGTAAGACGACAACTGCTTTGGCCCCAGCCCTACGGGCCTGTCTCCTGATTCGAAAAACAGCAACAGCGACTCATCCAACAGGGACCAGCAACCACTGAAGCCTCAGAGGACTGCCCTGAACCTAAGAACCAAGAAACTCCAGTGAGCAGCGGCTCTGCTCAAGAAACAGCAACAATCTTGCAACTTTTCTGCAACTTTCAAAGACCTCACTCTTCCCGCCGAAGCGTGAGACTTCCCCCTCCTCACCCAACGCCCCCGGCTCGAGATCCAGAGAACCAACACCAAAGGGAGGACTCCCCAGCGACTGCGACCCCGTGAGTCGCCTGAGACGACCCCCCTGGATCCCCACAGTGGCCCATGCAGAGAGAATCCAGAGGCTCCCCCTGACCACGACTGCCTGTAACAAGGGACCTGATGCCTGGACCAAGCACTGCACCCACAGTCCCCAGGACCAGAAGGAACCGAACCTCAGTGCAGGAGTGACCCTCAGGCGACCCTCTGCCTAGCCCAGGTGGTGGCTGGCCCGAGAAGCCCCCCTGTGCCCTGCCTGCACCACTAGAGTGACCCCCGGGTCCCTCCATTGTTTCCTATACAAAACCTGACGCCTGCTTTGCACACTGCACCCGGCCACCCCTGTGCCACTGAGGGTGTGTTTTGTGTGCCTACTTGTGTCGCCCCAGTGCTATACAAAACCCCCCTGTTCTGCCCCTAGGACGTGGGTACTTACCTGCTGGCAGACTGGAACCGGAGCACCCCTGTTCTCCATAGGCGCCTATGTGTTTTGGGCACCTCTTTGACCTCTGCACCTGACCGGCCCTGAGCTGCTGGTGTGGTAACTTTGGGGTTGCCTTGAACCCCCAACTGTGGGCTGCCTATGCCCAGGAACTGAGACTTGTAAGTGCCTTACTTACCTCACAATCTAACCAATACTTACCTCCGCCAGGAACTGTTGATTTTTGCACTGTGTCTACTTTTAAAATAGCTTATTGCCATGTTAACAATAACTGTATATGTTATTGCTCTAATTCAAAGTTCCTAACTTACCTGTGTGGAGCCCCTTGCATTTAATGTATTTATTTCAATTCTTGAACTTGTGGTTCTAAAAATAATTTAAGAAAATATAATTTTCTATATAAAAACTACTGGCCTGGAGTTAAGTCTTTGAATGTGTGTTCCTCATTTATTGTCTGTGTGTGTACTACAAATGCTTAAAACTACCCTCTGATAAGCCTACTTCTCAACCACACTACCACAAAATAGAGCATTAGAATTATCGAATTTTGCCACTATCTTACCTCTAAGGGTAACCCTTGGACTCTGTGCACACTATCTCTTACTTTGAGATAGTACATACAGAGTCAACTTCCTACACCAAGTCATCTTGGTGGCTCCGGACTGGGCCCAGAGAGTATGGTATCCAGAGCTATAGAGTATGGCCATCGATCCTCCACTCAGACTTCCTCTTCGGGGGGTCTTCTGTCGCAGCAGCAGGGGACGGTTCTCCACCCGAACCTGTCCAACCTCCGCCTTCATGCATGGAGATTGAACGGTGACAGTTGACGACTTTTGATCTTCCACCCAAAGTCTGAGATGTTATCTTGGCAGCCAGGCACCAGGCATCCCTCTACCAAAACAGTATACGCTTGTCGTTGGCATACATTTGTGGCATGGTGCACCAACAAATCTGTTGAACCCCTCTCTGCCCTTCTCTCTGAGGTTCTTTTGTTCATTCTTTCTTTGGCCCAGAAGGGCTCTAGTTTGGACACCCTTAAAGGGTATTTACCTGCCATTTCAGCCTTTCTTAGGTTACCTGATTAGCCCTCACTTTTTAAATCTCCTATTGTGAGTAGATTCCTAAAAGGTCCCACCCATTTATTTCCTCCCACTCCATTTATCATGGCTCAGTGGGACCTCAGTCTTGTCCTTACTTATTGAATGTGTACTCCCTTTGAGCCAATGCACAATTGTCCCTTACGGCTCCTCACCTTCAAGACTGTCTTTCTTGTTGCCATCACTTCTGCTAACAGGGAGAGCGAGCTTCAGGCCCTTTCGGACAAACCTCCATTCTTGCCTGTGCACCCTGACAAAGTGATGTTGCGCACTATGGCTTCCTTTTTTCCCAAGGTAGTTACACCTTTTTATGTAGGCCAGTCCATCACCCTGTCTACTTTTTACACACCCCCACAGCCTTCCGATGAGGAGGAGAGACTCCACCATCTGGAACCAAAAAGAGCGTTGGCGTTCTATCTTAATCGTACTAAAAATTTCCAGGTGGACGATCAACTCTTTATCGGGTATGTGGGTGCAAAGAACGGGAAGGCAGCGCAAAAACATACCATCTCTCGATGGGTACTTCTTTGCATCAAGATGTGCTACACTTTGGCCAAGTAGCAACCCCCTGAGGGCTTGCGCGCTTATTCCACCAGACCGACTGCTGCTTCCACTGCATTAGCACGCAGAGTTCCTGTCCTGGATATCTGCCAGGCAGCTACGTGGGCGTCCCTGCACACATTTGCTAAACAGTATTCCCTGGACAGTGTTAGCGAGTCTGTTCTTAATAAGTAAACTCACAAGGGGATGCGAATAGGTGAATGAACCTTTTGATTAGCAATTAAGATGTTCTTACCATAGCTCTAGCACAAAATTAATAACCAATACCCAATATCAATAATCACCAACCATCAATCAAATCAATAATCAATGGAGTCAGTAATTGTCACACACCATGATCTTTCAATCATGAATAACAACGCCTCTTAGTAAAAGTTAGAATATTTATTTCCCTATATTATCAATGCTAAGGTCATGTAGATTAATCTCAAAATCACATGAAACACATACAGAAACAATACTGGCTGTCCAAAGCGGCGAAAGAAGCGTAATCTAATGAAAGCTTGAACTACAACATATTCTAAGGTTATGGTGCAAATTAATAACAAAGTCAACTGCGTCAAAGTGATCATATACATTTAAGTTCAGCAGAGAAATTAATCAAGCATTATTCCCTCTTAGCACAATTTCATTAGTGAGGACACTTAACTAACATCAGGTTAGCATCAGCAGGTTGGGCTTCTTGCAAAACAATTTAGGAACACAAATTAGGAAAAACATCTAACTATGGCACTATCAAAACAGTGCAGTTGGTACCTAGAAAGAAAAGGCAAATACACACGATAGTCAACAGTCTAATTCATAATACCTATCCTCAATGTGGATCAGCAAGCAGAGTCAGTCTTTGTCCTCAGGACATCAGTCGATCAGCAAGGAATCAAGATTCAGCATCAAAGTTCAGAGAACACAAAGTCTTTAAGCATTAAAGTTAAGCACGCCTCTTGTCAGGATGCAAAATGGGCAAGAATGAGCTATCCCTCTCCTGTGCAGTTCTGTTAAATTAAAACTAGTAAAACTACTTCCCAAATCCCTATTGGTCAGTTAATTGCATGTTCACACTTTGTCCAATAAAACTAAAACTCCCAATCTATGAATTCTACCATTACTCCGTTCCGTTGGTTGTCCTGCAGTGTCCTTATCATCCGGCTTGTCAGGTAACAATATTGTTGCGGCTTCCACGCCAGTCAGTATCTCCATTGTTCTCCTCCTGAGAAAGTCAGTCTCACACGCTTTACACACAAAATGTTACATTAGCAAAAACAGTATCTTCTAGCTGTCAGTTCGTCGGTTCTCATGAGAAAAGACTTCAGCTATGAGCACAGTTAAACAATGCAAAATGAAAAATCACAGTTTAACTCTCTAGGACAGGCATTTATTAAACGTTAAGAAATACAGCTTTGACATGAGGCCTGGCAAGTAGGCCAAGACATTTGTTGAGTTAAGGCCTACAATTAATAAAACTAGGACATAATGCATAACCCTTAATATGACGTATTACTACATTAGTCAAACATATATTCAACATTTCACACTATTAATTTACTAGTAAGTACACTTTGTAAACATTGACGGCCACTATTCGTAATCACATTTTCAAAAGTGTGCATTATTTTCTACATTATTATATTTTCTACACAAATCACTTATTCGGAATACATGAACACTCATTAATAATTTTTGTTAATACACCTGCGCTAGCAAGTGTCAGGTCCGCCAGGACGGCTTCTTTGGTCGTTGGGTCCTGCAGGACTTTCTAAGATGATCTTGGTTCGCAGCCCACCTCCGAGGATGGCATTGCTTGGTTATCTATTCTAAGGTAAGGAATCTGCAACTATAAGTCTCTATCAGATGTACAAGTTACTTACCTTCGGTAACGAAATATTTGGTAGAGGCATATTCTAGTTGCAGATTCCTTACCGACCCACACAACCTCCCTGCTTGCGAATGGATTTCTAGGGACAGGGATTCCCCCTGCAGGTCCTTAGCTCTGACGCACCAATCTCAGTGTTCTTAGCTGCTCTGCGCTTTGGTGTGGAAAGTCGTTAAATGAACCTGACGTCACTGTGCTGAGGCGGCATCTATGTACTACTACCGATGTCATCACGGTGACTACGATGCCAGCGACGCCCATGGAGTCGACCAACGCCACCTACTGACACGTAAGGGTATTACTCGAAGAAAAATCTCCGGATCCAGTCTAACGCCTGGGGAAAATTCTAGGGTAAGGAATCTGCAATTAGAATATGTCTCTACCAGATATTTCGTTACCAAAGGTAAGTAACTTGTACATATGCGCAATAATAAAGGTAAATGATAAATAAACATAAAAAATTCTACCTTCCTACAAGCCAGGCTAAAGGGGTGGCCCTGCCTCTTCCTAGTGATAATAGGCAAAGACACGCACACTCTTGGTCCCAGAGCACCTTCGAGCAAGAGTTCAAGGTCTGTGCTACTCCTCCTTAGTTCAGGCTGCTGCTGTGGATGAAGTCCCACCCCACCTACAGCAAGGGCATTGCTGCCGTAATGTGCTTCCCAGGCCTAGGAAGTCCTAGAGCAGCTCTGAGTGCGAGCTCAAGGTCTGTGCCTCTCCTCCTTAATGCAGGCTGCTGCAAGATGAAGTTCCACCCCGGCTAAGCAAGGGCAGTGCGGCTGAAAAGTGCGTCCACATCTAAAATCATAAATTAATTATTCTTCCAAATGTATATCAAAAAGGTAAAAGTATATGTGCCCACCATGCACCCTACAGCAAGCACCTAACAACAATTACAAGGGTAACTTGTAATTGTGCTTATAGGTTATAAGATAAGGTAAGGTGTTTGCTGTGGGGTGAATAGTGGGTGAATATACTTATTTTTCCGGTGTAAATTTGAATTAATAATGCATTTATGATTTAAGATGTGATGTGGCTGCATATCACCTGCACACTTGTTATATTTCATTGGCACAAGTGGATGCAAATGCAGTTTGTGGTCTGTCACTATGGTGCATATATGTCTTATCACCTTTGTGAAATTAATTGTATGTGGCATGTGGTTTGGGGGTTCACATAGCTGTGGGTATTCTCATGACCTTATTGTTTTGGATGCATAATGTATTTGCATTGTTTGCTCACTATATTTGTATGCCCTTTGCTCTTTTTTGTTGGTGGTGAAGGTACCATCAGCAGTCAGTTATTGAATATTAGATCTGTGGTTTATTTGTTTATAGCTCTGATGAAGTCGAAGGTGAATGCACCGTAACAATGAAACGTGATGGCTGTGTTAATGTTAAGAAAACGTGACTTTTACTGGCTCTCTTGATATCGAGAAAACGTGATTTTTACTAATGTGAAGAAGCACGGGCTTAAGGATCGTAAGGAGCCTGTGGATTCAATAAAGAGACTGGAACATGAATGTATAAAGATATTGAATATAGATGCTGTAATTTCTGTAACGAATTTGAGTGCTCAGGGCTACTTGTAATAAGGTGTAATAATGGCGAGAGGATGGGATAAAGAGGTGAGGTAATGAAAGATCTGGTTGAGACAGATAAAGTAGACAAAAGAAATAGATAGGAGATGAAAGAACAATGAGATGCAGAGAGGTGTGGACTAGAGAGAGTCCATTTAGAGAGCTATGAGATAGATACTTAGAGATAGAAAGACATAGGTAAAGGCAGATAAGGTAGAAGAGGTGAAATAAGGACTGCTACATGACACAAAGATATGTCTGAAAGCTAGGAAGTTAGAGTAAGGTGGCACATATGGAGAGTGGGCAGTGGTAGGAATACTTAGCGCCCACTTTTTGTCCATTCCTTAGCCCACTGTTGGAGTAAGGAAGGGTAAAGTGGTCAACCTTGTAATGGAAACTCTGTTGAACTGCATGTAATACCATTTTTGGTCCCTTTTTTTTTTAGGTCACTCATTGTTCATTGTCTTTTGTGTCCAGCACGTAGCCGAGCACGACACTTACATGTGAAATCAACTTTGTATGGCTAAAAGGCCTTACCCAAATACTCTTTTGTGCCCTAAATGATAAATTACATCTTCAATTTGGTGGATTAAGGGCTTTCATGAAACATGTTCCTTTGCAGCAAGGAACTGTTGACTTATATCTGTAACATGCAATAATCTGTTCTGTTTTATTGGAACTATGCAAGGCAGTACTGTCACATTATAATATAGCATTCCTGTTATGGTTTTCGACCCATTGATGAGGACCTAAAGCACTTTCCCGTTTAAGTACGTGCTCGATTTGTACGGCATGGTTGTATAAGGGTGTCGACATGATACAAGTCTAGAGGCGTCTTTTTATTTTCTTTGTTGTTTTTTTTTTATTTCATATGTAGCATTTCTCTTTTTCCTGTGATATTCATATTTAAATCTACAAAAAAAAACTGGAAGCAAGGGCATAAAGTATAAACTATTTCAAGTGTTCAGTTGCAGTACACAGTAAGGTGCAGTCGCAGACAGCTCAGTGGGTTCCAGCGGGTGCATGGTAGTGAAGCAGATGAGTTAGCTGCAATTCAACTGAATAAACCTCAGCAGAAAGCCTTTTCAGCCTTCAGAGCTTTATAAAATGTGTACTGCCGAGTTGTAGTACCACCTTTTATTGTCAGGACTTTAAAATGCAAAAATGTGAGGTGCAGAATGAAAAGTAATTAGTAGGAAAAATATTAATTGAAAGAGGAATATGCATTACTAATGCTTGATACAATAAAGAACATTTTTACTTGTTACAAAATCTTAACCAGATGGTGTTCAGGAAGGCTAATTTTGTCCAAATATATTTTCACCTGTTCATTGAGATCTACTGATGTATGACTTTACCTCTCATGTTTACCATGAATTCCTTTACCACACATGCCTTTACCATGCAGATGCCTTTACCATGCATAACACTCATGGTAAATATACTTATGTAAGTAAAATCCATATATTTTACCAAGTGGCACCACCACTGGATAGTTTTAGTTAGAATTCCATTTTTATAGGAAAAGCATGTTTTGGTTTGGCAATCATTTTATTGAATATTCATGAAACTTTGCAAACAAAAGTCCCACCCACGTTGGCTCCTTCCTGAAAAGTTTTGGGGTGATCCATCAAGCAGGAGCTGAGAAAAGAGGGAGGGTCCAAAAATGCATTTTCACCATTCATTTTTACACAGGAAAATTAGACACAGCTATAGCCAAATCAGCTGACTTGAATTACACTGTGTGGAAGAAAGTAAGATCTTGGTCCAGAAAGTGTTCTTTTTGTGATCTGCTGTAACTCCATTCAGTAATTCTTGAGAAATGAAGGTTAAAAAATATAGATACTTCACACCATGGAGGATCCGCACGCTCAGCCACACATTGTGATTGGCTGGCCGCAACCTTAAGGAAAAGTTGCATTTGCCACATTAGGACTTCGGGACTCTTTCACCAAATTCTAATAAATAAAACAAAATAAGATATATGGTGGCAGGCTAGGGGTACCCTGATTCCCTGGGCCTTGTGGGGGGAGGGGCCCTAAAGGGACCCCCCACTGGAATCTTTTTTTTTTATGGTGTCCTTTGGATCCGTGAGTCCAATATGACACCCAGCACAGCATCACTGGAGTTTTGTGGTGAATCTGTGGATCCAGAGCTATTCCTAGGGGTGTTGTGTTAAGCATTGCAGTGGATCCCTGGATCCACAGAACCCTTAAAAAAAATTAAAAAGGGGCTTGCACACCCATGGAGTTGGGCGGAAGGCATGCCATAGCGCATGAACATCTTACTTTACATTTAAAAAAAAAAACTTGTAATTCACTGAAAAATCAAAGGTTAAAATGATATATTTAGGAATTGTAATAACATCTTACTTTATAATAACAAAAATTAAATATTCATGAAAGAACAAAAGCTAAATAGTAAATGTCTGTTAAAGCATACTGTTTTAAAGTAACTAAAACCACAAAAATTAGACTGTTTATTGTTATCTCAAGTAACTATAATTCAGGCCCTTGCAATGCACTGCTTCTACCCTTGCAAATTACATCACTCATGGCGATCAATGATTGCACTGATAATAATGACATCTGAATGTACGTCATTGATAACATTGTGCATGGCGAGGGCACAAGTATAAAAATAAGGAGAGAACAGTCTGCTTTGATTGTGATCGGATCAGCCTGTCTCTGTGGGCCCCTTCCTACAAAGCAGGAAAGCAGGAGAGGATGATTAAGGGATGTGATCAATCACAGTGTGGCTTTATTTTGCAAGCACCCAGAAATTGGTTCATATTTCTATGGAGGTGGTGCTTTCCTCTCGTGCACAGGGCCAGTGATTGCATTGTGCATGAGGCAGCAGTCTCATTAGTCTGGTCTCTCACAGCCTCCAGCAGGCCACGTAGAGCACGTGCTTACAGGCCTGAGTCGCATTCTTGTTCAGGCCTCCTGTTTTTTTGAGCTTGGAACAGATGCACCAACCATTTCCTATCATATTATATAAATGTTTATTTCATTCAATATTTGGTAATTAAATTAGGCTTTATACTTGTAAATTTGGATTGAAGCTCATAGGCTACCTTTTGTGGTCATTGAGGAGGGTGGTGCCTAGAGCTGACTGTAAGTAAGCACTTCATACAAATCAAATGCATGGGATGTAAAGATAATTTTCTGTTCTACACTGTTCATCTTTGTCACAGGCTTGTTCTATAAGTGATACCACTCAGGCTCAGCTCCAGGGGAAAATAGCTCACTGCCTAACACTCAACTAAATACTTTTGTGACTTGAAATACCTACTATATTTAAAAATGTGTCAACAATGCCACAAATAGTAATTAAATTTTATAGACCCGCATAGTGAAGGTGCAGGTGTTCTAAAGTAGAGTATAAATTGGTACATTTGTGTTGCAATTACTAAAGACATCTGACAAAGAATGGCTTATGGTTTACTTTTAACAGTAAATACTTGGGTCGATTTTTTACCATTGGAAACCATTGTCTTTTGATTGCTGTTCAGACATGCGCTGAATGATGGGCTCAGCCGTTGAAGAGCAATTATTAATCAAGCATTGACAAAGCTATTAGGTTTTGCTTACGAAAGCTATTGGCTTTGTCAATTTTTTTTTTTTTACTAAAAGTGATTTTAAAAAACTCTATGAAGCAGCCAGTGCTAACCCCATCATAGTACTTTTTATTTTCATTTTTTGCTGTGTTCTCCACTGTGGCAACCAATAGGGAGAGGACAGGCAAGAGGGGATGTGGGAGCACACAGTGGAGCGTGGGCGCAGAGGCAAGTAGTGTGTGTCTGTGTGCGTGGGGGTTGGGGCCTCCACATGTACAATGGAGAGTGGGTGAGGGGTGGAGGGAAACCACATGGACAGTAAACTAGAAAAGTATGCATGAGAGACAGCTTAAACATGCATGTGCTTAGCCAAAAATAAAAAAAATAGCAGTGTAAGTGCATAAGTAATGCATTCATGCTCCAGGGCAAGAACAAACACAGGAATAGGAAGGAAGCATATGCAAGCTGATGCAGAAGGCAGCAAATGAGAGTAAAACGAAGTCAACTAATGGTAAACAATGGATGGCTTCTAAGACTTTTGCAGGGTAACAAAAGGTCTCACAAGACACAGTGCATACACTGACTTAGGGGAGACCATAAAAGTCTACAGCGCTGTCAGCTAAGCTTTACAGCATTCAAGTTTTGGCTATGCCACCTTGCCACTTTCTTTGGTTTAGCCAGCTTTTATCAGAGATGCGGATCTCCGATTAACACGCCCGGATCAATTACAATGTATGCTGTCTCTGCGAGACAGATCAGTGGTGAGATCAGAGCATAGAAAGCGCAATGCAGGCCGGCATTTCATTTTCATTCTCCCACCATCTCCCTGTCCTGCTGAATCTGCCTTAGTGGTCTCTTGCCATGAACTTGGGGCAGTTTTTGAAATTAAAAATTAGCTATAATGTGTGCAATGTACCTCTCTTTTTTTCCAAAAATGTCATGGGGGGGATCACCCCCCAACACACGCACACACACCAGCCCTTTTAATGTCTGTGTCAGACTCACTCGCTAAGTCAAGTTCACCTCTAAGTAGAAGGGGGATTAAGAGCCATTTTATGAAGGCATTCAGTAAAATTAGTAAAATTAGCAAAATAATGCATAGGTGCAACCATTTGTCACAAGATGACCAATCTAAGAGAGTCAACCAATATCTTATTTGTCACCCACTTCGGTTTCAGATTTCTTAAAAACAATACATTCAAAAGTAACAATTAAAAAGCAAAGAATTAGCAAAATTGTTCGTTTTACACTTCGAAATGATACTGTGTGGATATATATAGAATTTCCACAATTTACTGCAGTGGTGTAAGGAAAGCTTAGGGAACTCCATGGACAGAATGGTGATGGGGCTCCATGCTGCACTCCAGTATAGGCAATTGCTACCCACCTTGAACAAGTACCTCACTTCTGCGGCCTGCATCCACAAAGCTGTTATACAATTAGTGCCAAGGAGAACGTAATTGACCATATTGTATTAACACATACTGTGCAGTCCAAAGCAGGTTGTGTTGCTTCACAAAATTGGAGTTTATGGGTAGTCTGTATCTGACCACGACTTCACAGAGCCATGTCCAGTCAACCCTCCTTTCAGTTCCCAAGTTGTGGCAACACTCTTTTTCTGATGAAAGACCTACCAATGTCTCACAATTGAGAAATATTTAAAGCAGATTTGAACCCAAAGAGAAAGGCATCAGAGGAGCCAGTCTACTTAGCTCTGCCCGACCCTCTCCCACATTCATCTGTTCTGTTTTAGTCCAAAATTAGAACCTAGTGGTTCTGGAAAGAAATTACCCTGAAATGTCCCACCTGTAGCAAAATACATTTACTAATGCATCACAGATCTTTGGTAAAAAACTTTTCAAATTCATCCCCTTAAGTAGAGGTCTTTAATTGGAGAAACTACATGCGATGACAGATCCATCATTGCATATCAGCCCTACCATCACTGTGTTAGTTTTTTCCGCACGAAGGCTGGTGCAGTTTCGCATCAAAGCCTAATTTTGGTTGATTCTACCACTACCATCAAGCTGCCAACGCAGCTTGATGGTAGTGGGCTGAATGATGCTCCAAATACCATTCAACACTAGCTTCACTCTGGTGATTAAACACTTGCTCCCCTTCTTTAATATGAAAAGTTGCTGCAATCTGAATGTATTTATTTTTTACAATGGGTGCCATTGACATATCATCGCTAAACATGCATGATCTGACAGCACTAAGATATGGTCCAGTGAGTAAGCTGCAGGTTTCACAACCAAGAGTCATGTTGCCCCTTCACCATATTTTGTGATCTTAGGCAAGAAGAGTCTATCCTCGCTTTACCCCGATTTCCTTATCTGAGGAAACTAGAGACATTTCTCTGTGTGTCAATAGTGAAATGTGAATCAATCAATCAATCAAAAAAATGTATTAAGTGTGCTACTCACCCGGTAGGGTCTCAAGCCGCTGTGGGGGGGGGGGGCGATTTACTGTTCAAAAAGCCATGTCTTGAGGTGTTTTTCTGAAGTTAAGGCGGTTTTGGGTCTTGCGTAGGTTGGTGGGAAGGGAGTTCCAGGTCTTGGAGGCAAGGTAGGAGAAGGATCTGGCTCCAGAGGTGGTGCTTTGGATGCAGGGGACTGTGGCGAGGGCGAGGTCGGCAGAGAGGAGGAGACGAGTGGGAGTGTGGAAGTTCACTTTTTCGTAAAGGTAGGCTGGTCCTGTGTTGTAGAGGGATTTGTGGGCATGGATGAGGATTTTGAAAGTGATCCTTTTGCTGCTGGGTAGTCAGTGAAGGGATCTGAGGTGGGCGGAGATGTGTTAGTGGCGTGGGAGGTTGAGGATGAGGCGTGCGGCTGCGTTCTGGATCCGCTGGAGTTTCTGCTGAAGCTTGACTGTGGTACCAGCATAGAGGGCATTTCCGTAGTCTAGTCTGCTGCTGATGAGTGCATGGGTGACGGTCTTCCTGGTTTCTATGGGGATCCATTTGAACGTCTTTCACAGCATGCAGAGGGTGTTGAAGCAGGAGGAAGTTATAGAGTTTATTTGCTGGGCCATGGAGAGAGATGAGTCTAAGATGATGCCGAGATTGCGTGCGTGGGTGGAGGGTGTTGGTGGTGGTCCTAGGGCAGTGCACCATCAGGAGTCGTCCCATACAGTCTTGTTGGGGCCAAAGATTATGATTTCTGTTTTATTGGAGTTGAGTTTGAGGTGGCTTGCTGTCATCCAGACAAGTCCATATTGCAATTAGAGCAACAAATGTGCTTACATTTTTAAGATGTTTTTGCGGAAGAAGATTTCTGCCACGGAATGTTTGAGAAAAAATCAGCTGAACTCTACATTTTGCAATTTTACAAAAAATTTTGGAAGGAACTTGTTAAGAAATGTATTTTTATTATTCTGAACTCTGAAGGAAAAATCACAGAAATAAGGCTGAAGCTATGAATCTTTAACAGTCTCCAGAAGCAGCATTTGTTGGATAAGGCTCAAAGTACAAACTCTCAGAATCATCCAATTATTTGTTTCTTCAAATTTTATTCCTCTCACTTTTTCCATCTTTAAAAGCTGAAAGTTAACACTTTCCTGCCTCCACCTTTTTTTCTCTACTCTGTTTTCTGATACATTTAAAGTAGAAGTGGTGTTCGTAGGTAAATATCTTAAAACCGTAAGGTTCACAAGCAACTAGACGTACACAATTAGCAATGTGTGACGGGAACAACCCTGTGTCACCCCACAAGTAATGGAGAAAACCTGTGTCTGATCAGTTGGGGAACAGATAAACCAGCTCACAGTTGTCGCAACCAAGGTTGAATGGTTGTTCTTATTGAATGGAGCAGAGACTTTTGGAAGTTCCGGAGCCAGTGTTACCGGGGTCTGTGATTAAGCTCAGACTGGCCTGGACAGAAGCAAGCTCTGACAGCATAAGCCTAGTAGCCTTGAAGCCAGCCTGATGTGATCCAGTAGGTCTGTGTATTTCAAAAGTGTAGACAGCCAGGTAGGCATGACTCTTTTAGACAGCTTGACTATGGCAGAACACAGAGCCAAATCTGATGTTTAGAGCGCCACAAGGATTCAAAATGATGCTTCTGTAAAAGAGAAGAGACTATCACTCTTTTCCATGGCAAATGAATCATTCCTGGAGATAAAAAAAAGGGATTAAGAGCATTCCCCCAGCGCCTTGAGACCCTCCGGGTGAGTAGCGCGCTATACAAATTTCTTTCTTGATTGATTCATGAAGACAGAAACAATGGAGGAACAAGACTTTGAAAAATATAAGTGGGACAGATTGTCAGAATATCTAAATTCCAAGAGAAAGCTAAGAGCAGGCAAAGTAAAAGAAACATGAATGTTTGTAAAGCTTTTACTGTTTGTCCCTGTCTGAGAACTAGCAGTGCTGTACACAGCTTTGGAAAAAGTTCAACATTTAAAGTTAACAGCGCATCATGACTGACAGCTTAGGGATAGAGTAAGAATTAAAATATGCTCTAATCTTGGGTATGAAGACAACACCTTCTTCTAGGGCTAATACAGTTCTCTATCCACATAGTTAGTGATCATAGATTTCACGGAATTTGTTTAGGGAGAATTGCCGCCCATCCACGTCCACGCTGATTGGGAAGCAGTTTTTCTGTGTGTAGACACGGAGAGAAAATCTGTGATTTTGTCAGGGTTATGACTGTGGGGAGCTTGCTCCCAGGCTTCCAAAAGGACTGCAGAGATGACTGTGTGTCAGGTTTCATCATGATGTGAACGCTGGATGGAGGGCCAGCTAGCTTGGTCACTGAAGTATTTGGATACTTTATTTGTTTTACCATAACAACAAGTAGCAAAATATGTATCACAGACCATTCGTACATGGTTCAGGAAATAGTCTGTAAAAAGAGAATGAAGAACAGTAGGGGATGGGAAGTCAGTACAATGAGAACTGAAATGGGATGACGCCGTTCAAAGTAGAAAGGAGAAGGGATCATGATTACATGCAGATATTCTAGAGCCAGTCGTGCCTCTTCCACACACAATATTTGCTCTATGCTCTCTGTTTGATAGCACATCACACATAGATTGAGGTCAGAAGAAAGGACATGAAATATAGGCGAGCAGCAGCCCGCTGTAAATAGCCTCATCGCTGTTAAAGAGGTGCTATTAGCAGCAGTAAAGTGAATCAAGTAATAGTTTGTCAAGTGCAACAGAGTGATATCCATTGCAAACCAATGCATTGAAACCTTGACATTGAGCTCAAGCACATGGTCAGCCAAATGATTGGCCATGGAAATGCATGCATATACGAGATTACAGATTAAAATAAGTGGCGAAGAGTTATGGTTCACCCGTCCAAGTATTGAATAAGCCAAGAGACAAAGTATGGAAAAAGAGAAAGATAACTGGATAGGGTAAGAGGTTTGCTTCAAAGCTGAAATATCAGAACATCACGTTGAACACATAGAAGGTAAGGAGAGCAGAAAAAGACCAAGGGTTCAAAGACGTTATCCTGGCCATTGTCAGCATATGGAGTTTAGAGCAGTGGCGATTCAGTGGAGAGAAACAAAGCAATCCATCATCATGCTCAGTTGGTGAGAGCTTAAAAGAGGGCACAGAATGATTTGGTATGAGCCCTGCATGACTTATCCACCTTCGAGTGGAAAGCTTTAGTGAAGATTGCCCTTTTTTTGGTTGAAATAGGACCTCTTGCAAGAAGGTAAATATGGCATTGCTAAAATGGCAAACACCTTTCTGGCCCATGAGTGCAAAATACATGCTGTGACATTCAAGAAACATCTTTCTTTGATCTAGTGTTCTATATTTCTAATTTCTTTGATTCCTGCCAGGCTTGTCAAAGTGAAACGGAAATATGCTTAATATGTATAGTTCTCGAAAACAGATGCCTGGCTCAATGGAAACATCACAATTGTAACCTCTGTGAACGAAACAAGTACATCATGTGCACTAGTGCAGTTTCCCTCATCCAAAGAACAGGTTCAGTATAGGCAACCACAGTGCAGAGTTGCTTTAAGCATCACACAGCAGGCAGTGCAGGCGCTTGCGCAGAAAATGCTCTGGAAAAGTTGCAGGAGTGCAACAGTTCCCTCAGACACGAACAGCAAGGCATGGGCAGCGTCTAGAAAAAATTTCTTCATGCAGATCTGGAAAAGAATTGAACACAAATGTACAAGCACCCTCGCTGCGCGAGTATTTGTTGTGCCAGTATCCCTCTCATTAAAGTGCTATAGCACAAGCAGCAGAAATGCCATCTCATTTACAAAACATGTACAGAGTAGGAAGCATTGGTGCAAGCCTTGTTAACAAAAGGGGGAGTAAGAGAAGCAACTATGTCCTTCTGTCACACTTACTACAATGCAGGACTTCCACAATCCCTTTGCAACTGTGCTAGCCGTTGGCAAAAGGCAGCCAGTGTTTGGGGCACATTTTCTTAACAACTGTCAACCATATGCACTTTTTTTTGCACCATTTTCAATCGCCCCTCCTCCTCCATCACGACTCATTCAGCAACAAACAACTGTCACGACTAGCATTGTTCACTCCTTCCTCCCTGAGATAGCCAATAATTGGAACTTGATCTGTGGCAACTCACCTCTCTAGAGTAGAATGGGTACCATTATGCGACCAAAAAGGAAGGCTTTTTCAAGGTTACAGATTACCATTTAGCAAAACATTGATATAATTGGAAATGACATCAACTGACCTTTCCCTCTGTGATGTCACTTGTCACTGAGGCAGGAGCTACGCATGTCAATTCCCAGGGCGACTTGGCTAGTAACAGGTGCATTTCTGGCAACAGCAAAAGGTACACAGGGCTTTCATAAATACGCATGCTCTCCACTCACACACCTAGCCTTGCCCATAAACAACCTCAGAGTATCAGTAGTCTGTGGCCTTCACAAGCAGTTCTCCCAATGCGCCTCATGCCTGATCTGCTGTCCAGAAAGTGTTAACCATAGAGACAGCCTATGACAGGTATTCAGTTTTACGGATCATTGATTCAAAGTGTATTTGTCCACTTCAAGTTAACACAGAAGCTACAGATCCTAGAATGAAGTTGTTAAAATTAAAAAACAAAAATCTGGACTGAAATATGAGGCCCTAGCCAGCCACAAACCTGGTCTTCTGCTACTGCAACAGCGGAGCCGTCACAAGAAGCTCTACCAACCCCACCATACCACTAAGCCCCAGTGCTTAATTTGAGCCTGAGGCTTTCCGCATCAGATGTTTAATGAGCGCAAGGGACCGAAAAACACACAGATTGGAAAGACTGCAAAAAAGGAGGATTCAAACAATGGAAGAAAGTGGAAACGTGCTAGAGTGAGATAAATGCATAGGGATTGTCTGGTGCTGGATTTATAAGACATGAGGTGGATTCTAGACTATGGTATGTAGTATGAAAACATTTAATTGCATAGGCTGCAAGATTCTGAGAAGACCTTTGGACACTGGCGCACTTTTTTTTACAAATTAAACACTTCTAAGTCCTGCTGCAAACCAGGGCTAAGACCACTACATTCTATTCTGCCAAGGGACCTCATTCCTGACCTGCGTCACCATTGCTCTGCCTTTCAGAAACTCGTGCCCTTATAAGCAGGTGCACCAGTGCAGTGTAGAAAATTGAGTGACTGGTTGAGGAGGGGGGAAGGGGGCCAGGGGCAAAACCTTACTCAAGCAGCAACCACATTTCTTGTCAGGGTAAATCACCTATAAATTCTAAATTAACCTGCTCTTAACCCTCTGGTAGCTTGGTACAAAAGCAGTAACACTTAATTTAGAGTCAATGCTTCAAGTATGTATGCAGAACTTCAAACAGTACAAAAGTAAAAACACAACACAAGAAAAATCCCATCCCAACTTAGAAACATATAGTAAAATTTGATAAATTATATGGCACCAAAATGACATAATACAATTAGTAAAACTGGAGATAAGCAATTTTAAAGGTTTAAGTAAAACTAGTGCTTAAATGCACAACATGCTAACTGTGTTTATCTGGTCATGCCGGAACGGGACAAAGTCAGAACTTTAGGCTGACCGCAATGGAGCATGGGAAGGCTACAGGCACCAAGTTAGGCCCGCTGCACAAAGTAACGTAGGAGGTGTTGTGAGACCCCATGTTGAGGATGCATTGTGTAACAGTGATTCCAGGGAGCCTGGGGCTGCAATGCGAGGTGCTGTGTTGAGACCGGGTCACACAGCGATGGTTCCAAGGCCTGCCATGTGAGGTCCTGCATCAGTGAGGCATCACGCAGCAGCGATTCTTAACAGCTGTGGGGCCCGATGCAGAGCTGTGAGTAGATGTATTGTACTGCCTTAGTTCTGCCCAAAAGACTACAGCTGGGCTGGCAGAACACCTTCAAGCCCCTTCCAAAAGTCTAGGGCTGGGAAGACACCACTTGGGGGACAAGACACACAGTAGTCAAAGTCCTGGTGCAGTGTTCAAGGTGGTTGAATCCTTTTCTGTCCCTGAGACTCTGATCAGGAGTCCAGCCTTCTAGCCCTTTGAGTCCCTCTGGTGGTCCTAGGATCAAAATGCAGGTGCAGTCCATCTCACTCAGGCAGCAGAGTTGCAGTCCTTGCAAAACAGCAGTCCTTCTTCAGAGTCTTACACTGGTCCCGATGATTTTGGTCTGAGGGTCCAATATTTATACTTGGTGCCCACTTTGATGTTTGAGAATCTTCTAGAATCCTTCCCCTACAGAGGTGTCTATCCCCCCTGGCCCCAGCTTGTCTGGGGGCACAATAGCCTGGTGTGAAAACCTTTGTGATTGTGCTGACGCAGAGCATTTGTAATGTGCAAGTGTTGTACGTGACATCTCTTCCCCATCATCAAGTCTGAGATGGCCCATCCTGCCAACACCTATTCCTCTTTTGACTCACTGTCTGGCAGAAATACACATAAAGCAACTTCCAGCTAGACCAAGTCATGTGACCCATGGTACAGGCTGCAGGCACCAAGTGGCTGGGAGAAGAAAATGCCAACTTTCTAAAAGTTGCATTTTCAGGATTATGATTTAAATCCAACTTTACTGTTAAATATTTTTTTAAATTACAATTCTTTAGAGACCAAATGAAAGTTATCACTAGCTAAATGTAATAGGGTAACCTAATGTTATCCTACCGGAGAGGTAGGCCTTGCAGTAGTGAAAATTAATTAGAGTTTTCACTACCAAGGCATGTAAAGATAAAATGTACATGTCCAACTTTTAAATACAATGCACCCTCCCTGGGCTGTTCAGGGCCTACACTAGGGATAACTTATATATATTTAAAAAGTTTATTATTCCAGGTTGTCCCGAGACATGTTTAAAAGGACTGCTTAAGTGGGTGGTACAATCAGTGCTGCAGGCCCACTAGTACTGTTTAATTTGCAGGCCCTGAGTACATGTAGTACCACTTTACTATTGACTTAAAAGTGAATTAAATGTGCAGAGTGGGAGGAAGTGAACATTGCCATGTTTTAAGGAGAGAGCACTTTAGCACTGGTTAGCAGTGATAAAGTGTGCAGAGTCTTAAGGTCAGCAAAAGCAGGAGGTTTGAAGGCAATAAGGTGACACCAAGAACTTCAGGTCCAACACTTGGATAGCTCATAAATACCCCAGGATCATGCATATATCTTCTTAGAACTTGATTTGCTTAAAAGGTAACCCAGAGAATCAACGTTTTACTGGTAGAGCATTTGTTCTTCAACAGCACAAATACCAAGAAGAGCTTGAACCTCTCAAAGCCTTCCCACCATCACCTGGCCTGTACTCAGCCACTGCTGGACTGGTCATCAAGGACCACGACCCCATCCTCCTCTTCCACCCAAGCTCGCAGCCAAACTGTGAAGAAACTGTATAATAAGAAGAGATCATCAGAGACAATTGGATATTGTGCAACAAATCATAATACATTGAATGTGCCAATTAGGTGCAAGTCAATGTTACCATGATTTAGGGAGCTAGCGCAAGCACTTTAGCACTCGTTAATAGAGGTAAAGTTTGCAGAGTCCTAAGACCAGCAAAGTCATCAAAGAAAAGAGGATTGAAGGCCAAATGCTGGGGTAAAACCACACCACGGATGTCAGGTTCAACAAGCCCTTAATTGAAGCAGTCTTATATTCCTGTTCCAGGTGCCAAAGCACCTCATTTCTAATTTGCAACACCACGATCATGCTTTTGAAAACCTTGTGTCCCTGTGAGCATGTCTGCCAGTGCATGTAAATTCTGACTTGCAGTACTATTACTTTGCTGTTGGATAATTAGGGCCTTTACAAGCAGATCACGAATGCCCCTGAATCCTGAACAGCAGCATAATCAACCCCTTTTCCCAGGAACAGGACCCTTATGTGCACCAATGTCATTGCACCTCAATAATGATCTGTAACACCTTTCACTCTAGTGTCAGTCTAGAACCCTAAATGCAGGTCTGTAAGTACGCTTCAATCCAGCTCAGCCAAAGTTTCAACTTGCAGCTGGCCCTGCACATGTCTGGTGGTGGTGTAAATTTTGAAGATTGACTTCAGTGAAATTCCTTACAAAGAAGAATCAGTAAATCCTGCCCTTCTAACCAACAACTGCCCAAAGGCTCAATAAACCTGGACTAACCCTCCTTCCCCATTCTCTCCATTTCTCATGATTTTCGTCTTCCAACCCTCCTCTCCTTAAAGACCCTCCTTTTATATCTTTCACATCCTGGCTTCCATTGTGAATTAAGTTCCCATCCTCCTACCTTTTCTGCAGGTTCTATCTTCTTCCCCCTACATTATGAATGTTTTCTTAACCCCGACCAACTACCTTTATTCTTGTTCATTATCCATTTGGCTCAGTCAGTGGCGAGGCACTCAAAGCAATTGGTGCCGCATGTGCAGTGGCACCGGGGCAGCGAGTGGGAGGGGCCCGCTAAACTCTGTGTATAGCTATCCAACCAGCAGGACAAGACTTCACTTTGATTGCTTGCTCCTGGTCCTACGGCATCTTGCCATCGCACTGCGCTCACCTTTCCACATCTTTACTTCTCCAATCCATCCGTCTTCAGCTGTAACACTCTCTTCTGCTTTGGTTCCAGTCTTTTAACCCCTTCCCCAATGTGGACGTAATGGTTACATCCATAGCTGCGCCTCTCAGGCGCCACGGACGTAACCATTACGTCCAGGTACCGGCCCTCGGGGGAAGTGCTAGTGCTCACCCCGAGAGCCGCCCCCAGGGCAGGGCTGGAAGGGGAATCACTTTGAAAGGCAAGCCCACGAATGAGTGATAGTGATGGGCATGCGGTGGGTGTGGCTAAAAGCCCAAATAGATATCAACACGTCGGAAAAGCAGTGCTTGCGCACTGCTATGCCCAACCTAATAAGTGCTGGTACCCCGCACTGGAAACCACTGGCTCAAATGAAGCACTGGCTGTATTCTAGTTTTGCTACCCCTTACATATACAGCTCTTGCTGGTATAGAGATGCAGGGAAAGAATGTGTTTGACAGTTGTACAATCATGTTTGTGGCCGGCTTAATGACCAACATGGCTTATAAAGGAGAGCCTAGGCTCTTAAAACAAGTGCTTTACTATAACTCACCAAATAAAAAGAGATGTTCCTTGTCCACAAAAGTAAATTATCTAAGCATTTATTTCTGTAGTGGAAGACAGGCCCAAAAGGATGACTGGGTGGTTTGCTGTTAAGGCATGGTAAATTGTGTAATCAAGCAATATACACAGTCTGTGAAATAAATGGATTTTGTATATTGGCCTTTCATGCGGTCATCGTAACACTGTTCATAAGTGATGCATAGCCATCGAATATTTACCAATTTAACTTTAGCAAAAGAATGAATAGACATTACAGTATATTTTTTTTATGGTGGAGGCCCATGGATAGCCAACACCTGTGCTTGTGCCCTCTTTTGCCATTGTCAATAAAGAGCCAGCTTTGGACTGCATCTATTCATTTTCTGAAAATGTTACATTTATTTATTACTCTAATGTTCATGTGCTCTGGTAGAGCTAAAAGAAATGTACATTGTGCAAATGCCTGCTAAATTACAACAGTTCTGTAGTTTGGAAAGCACTGCACAAGGCAGCTGTTCTTTTCTCCCGTGTTCACAAACTGTGGTTGACATTTAAAGAAATGAAATGTGTATGGGTTATTGGGTTGTTCACTAACCCCATTGTTTGGCTATGGTTAAGAGGGGTTTTACTCCTCATGCTTGGCCCATGTGTGAAGCAGCCAAAAACATGTCAGGGAAGCTGTCCTCTGCCTTGTCCCTTGAAAAAGATGGCATCAGGGCAGCTACCGTTCCTTACCTTCCCCTTGGCCAAAGAAGGGTGCAAGCACCTCAAACCTTCTGCTTAGGTCGGCGTACAACAGCCCATATGCTGTCTTTTGCAAGACACTGTAATTTTAAGGTGGCCTTAATGTACTCCCCATTGTATACCAACGGTTTCCTTCACTACCACTCGAATTTGCTTGCTTCATATTAGTCAGCTTTTGTAGGCATTCCTTTCTCTTCTTGTATTTGTCCCTCCCAGAAACATGGGTGCATTACTCATTTCCTTCCACTGCTCATTTTTATTTTTTTATTTTCATTTAAGTACTCTACGAGATTGAGTGTGTTTTCTAGCTGTTGCCCTCACACATGCGTCTATATATATATATATATATATATATTCACTGAAAAATCCAAAGGTTACATGGATGTTATAGTTTGGTTCTGGACTTACTTGTACAAAACGATAGAAATTCTGCGTTGCAGTTACGTAAGCTAACTATAACTTACACCCTGTAATGCACTGCTTATGCCCTCACTTACTCCATCACTCATGACATGGTCAGTGACATCACTGATGACCTCTCAAATGACATGTAAAACCCTCTGAATCATGGCAAATGAAGGGAAGGCATAAAGTCTCATCCCTTTCCAACTGTGCTGGAACGCATCTACTGTAAAAGCTCCTGGGTGTGGCAACCAACTGAATTACTTCTGTAACTGGCAAGTCAATTTGCTTGCCAACAAGTCCATCTCCAAAGGACATTCAGTTCTTGAAAGATTTCTAGACATAGCTTCCAATCTGTATAATCCCTCAAAAATCTTGAACTCGAATCCACAGACAAATATTCTGCTTTCGATCTATACTGTGCTCTAAACAAAAAATCCAAGTCTCCTTTTCCAGCTCCGAAAGTCCACTGGATCAGCAGCCCCCTACTCGATTTGTATATGCAACTGCAGAAACATTGTCCATTTTCAGAAGCACTGACCTGCCTTTCAATACATCTAGGAAAGCATAAATACTTGTCTTCATTTCTAAACAATTGATATGAGATACCTTCTCTTTTCATGATCATATACCACCGGTCTCCTGAGCACCCAAGCATACACCGAACCTGACTGGCTGGCATCCATCTCCAACACAAAATCTGGAAGGCATGCGAAAATTGCACTGCCAATCCAGGCCTCCAAATTCTACAACCACCATTTCAATTCTGACTTTGCTTCTGAATCCAAAGCTATGCTGTCCCCATACGAAAGACCAGAACAAAGTGCTCCTGCCTTCACTCTCTGTAAAGCTCGACAATGCAAGGGACCTGAAAATACTGCTTGTATTGAAAAGGATAGTAAACCTATTAATCTTGTTAATTCTGTAAATGTCAATCACTCTTTTCTTAATACATAACAGATTTCCTTCATTATCCTGTGTACAATTCTCTGTGGCAAACTCAACACAACATTCAATGTGTCTATCGTAAATCCCAGGAATTCCAACTTTTGAGAAGTTAACAGAACTGCCTTTTCTTTATCAAGAAACCCAAACCTTCTAAAAGATTCTTCGTCTTCTGCAAATCCTTGAAAAGTTGATCTTCGCTTTGAGACATCAAAAGTGTGTCGTTCAGATAAACAATCATTTGTACACCTCTCTCTCTTAGAAAAGACACCACTGCTCTCATCACCTTTGTAAAACACCAAGGCGCAGAAGAGAGACCAAAAGGAAGGCAACAAAATTTATATTCTTGACCCTGCCAGATACATTGGAGATATGGTTGACTGTGTATTGACATTGGAATTGTAAAATAAGCATCCTTCAGATCCAGGTTCACTACTACAACTGTTCCTTAACAGCATGTCTCTCAAGAGATAGATTCCCTCCATCTTGAAATGCCTGTAAACCAAAAACTGGTTGAGTTTTCTCAAATGTATTACAGGTCTTCAACCCTTGTCCTTTTTTCCACTAAAAACAAAGTACTTACAAAACCGTTGTTCTTTACATTCACTCTCACAATTGCCCTTTTCTCTAACATGTTTGTAATCTCTTTCTTAACAACAATGTTTGGTCCTTGCTCAACACCAATTCTCTTGGTTCCTTGATTTGAAAAGGCATCTCTAAGAATTCTATTGTGTAACCCTGAATAGTATTCAGTACCCAAAAATCTTGCGTTATTCTCTCCCATTGTTTTATTAAATACATTAAATGTCCTTCTACGTTTCTTCTGAAAAAAACAGAAGTAATCACTGTACTCAGTGCTTAATTTTTGCTTGATGTTTCTGGTGCGGGGCACCAGCACTTATTTTTGTGGGCTGGCACTTATTTTTCTGTCTCAAGCACGTACTGCGAGCAAAAGACACATATTAGAAAGACGGAGGAAGAGAAAAACAAAAAAGTGTCACAGTGGGAGAAAGCAGAAAGCTGCATGAGCGAGCTCAAGTGGCAGGGAGTGGCTGTAAATAGATTGAAGAGGCCCTAGATGGCTTCAGGATTACGCTGCCTCAGTATTCTGTGTTCGCACATTTAAATACAGCAGTCGCACGTTTAAGAGGAGGGCTTTGGGCACTGGCACATTTTTATTTACAAATTGAGCACTGACTGTACTCACCCGAAGATCCTTGGCCTCATCCTCTAACTGCTCTTCCTCTTTGGGATCTCACTCTCTGAGGGTAAAATGAGGTTGTGCTTCCTGCATAATATCCTCTACCTCCTCTGTTCACATAGTGGGACCTTTGTACTCAGCCAGCAGAAAGTCCCCTTCTGTCAGCCTTTCCAAAAACACCACAGCTAAACATAAGTTTCTTGTTGAACTGTGCCTTGTGTAAGGCTGTAAAGGTTGACACATATTTACTTAGGTGTTTTTAATCATATTCTCCCTAAATAGTACCTTTCGGGTTCTCGCTTGTTTCTTTGAGATGAAGGTCACCTAATTTTGGATTTGTTTTAAATAAAATTGCTCTCCTTCTTTCAGCGTTTAATCCTGCATTAGCGTTTCCTTAAAGGACAATAGCTCTTTGGCTCCATCCCCTCAGTAACACCAGATTTATAGGAGTTTCATTAATGTAGGATGTAGGCCTTCTCAGCCATATCCAGTATACATGCCAGTGGTCCAATAACATCTAATAATTTATCCTGAAACTGCTTCAGAGAGCATTCTAGACCCTTGCGAGGCTCTCTGCCCATCTTCCGCTTGCAAATGTTTCTCACTTCCTTGTCTAAAGGATTTCTTATCCATTTTTTAATAAATTACGCTGCATGTTCCAGAGGCCACCAATAAGCACTTCTAGGGTGGTGACTACTGTAAGGAGAAAACACCTCTTCCCCCAAAAGATTCATTATTGTATCTTTAGAAGGAGAGGGTAATTCCTCTTCACGCAGATATCCCTCACTGAACTCATCATCATCCAAATCAAAGAGTTTCCTTACTTTCTTCACCAAAGTCCTCATTTATATCATCAACATTTATACTTTGTACATTCTTTTGTTGTTTATGACGCCTTTCCTATGCATGTGCTAAAGTCATTTTTCTCGCCCTTCTCTGTGCCGCATAGGACACCTTTACTCCTTTTGGCGCATAGACCAACCAAGCTTTTCCTGTCTTTAGACCCTTCATTCATATGCTTAGTCATTCTCTTGCCTTGGCTTTTATTATTCTCTGACTAACCGTCAGAAAGAGACTGAAATTAATTATCAGAACTTGATTTATTCTTTTTTCCAAGGACCTCCTTAAGAGTCTTGTAAACAACTTTTCATTTCATGTTGAATTTCTTTATAATCTTTTCACCAATTTTGCCTTCCGCAATTGTCACAGCACCTTCCTCAGAATCTGCCATCCTCTTTACTTATCTAAATTAAAAATTAAATTGCACACTATATCAATTTACACTCACTCGCCTTAGTCCTAAAACATCCAACACTATTCTACTCATAAAACCCTATTTGTAACTGATCCAACTGTCAAATAAACAAATGCGTGTTAAAACGCTTACATTTATCGAGTTTCCGTCTATGAAAAACTTCCCAAAAAATATGGCGGCCAAATAACGCAGTGATTTCATTTAGTGGCCTGTAATCACTTTCCTGTAATCTTCGACAACGCATGCGGTTGAAACAAAAGCCTGCCGAGCTTTGGTGTCCACCACACGGTCGACCTCAAGCTCTGTGAGAAACCTTCCCCCCCCCCCCCCCCCCCCCAGCAGAATGAGCACACGTGCCTAACACAGGTTGCACACCAGAATTCAAACCTGCACTGGAGCGGGAGCCCTCTCAGCGCCTGGCTTCAAATGTCGGGAGCCCTCTCAGCGCCTGGCTTCAAGTGTAAGTTGTTTGACGGAATTATAAACCAAAGTGTATTTCTTAGGAATTCCACAACAAAAGAAAAACAATGTTACAAAATGTGCTACAAGGATGTTGCTGCAGTTCAGATCCTATTTATAGTATTTAAAGTTCTATTTAGGAATGTTTGGTTTGTGGTCCAATTTTATCTTTGAAATGTGCTGCTTTGGAGTGGCATTAAAGGAATTTATGCATAATGCTAGCCTCCAGTATTGTAATGAAATCAACTTACAGGCTACTCAAATTTGGTTTTCTTCAAATATCTCAAAAAACACTGAACGGCTTTACACCAAATAACAAAAGGGTGCTTTCTGGACCAACAGCTACCCTTGTGCCAAATTTGGTGTCATTCCAACCAGCGGTACGGGCTGTAGTCGTGTTAAAAAACCCTATGGGAATTAACATGGGGAAAACACGTTTTGGGACCCCTACTTTTTCTCAGCTCCTGCTTAATGGCTTATCCTGAAACTTTCCAGACAGCAGCTGAAGTGAGCCTAGAGTTTTTTGCGACCATTTCGTGAAGATTCATCAGCAAGCATCAAAGATATAGGCAAGTCAAAAAAGATTCTTCTATAGAAACTAGGACCTAACTATACCCACCTAGTGGTGACTGCCACTAGGTAATGTGTGTGTGAGTGTATGTATGTGTGAATATATCTATATATATATAATATATATATATATATATATATATATATATATATATATATATATATATATATATATATAGATAGATAGATAGATATAGATAGATATATAGATATATATATAAATATATATATATACACACACATATATATTTATTGGAAAAAAAAACAAATAGGCTAAGGCTTAGTTATAGTTAGGAAAACTTATTTTCCCTACACAAACCAAGTTTAAACTACACAAACTTTTAAAATTCTAAAATTATAGTTCTAACTTTCATTTACAATTTTCCACCACCTTCAAATTATTAGAAGTAGCGGAACTTCTTATACATTTTTTTTATTTTGCTAACCAGACAATTCAAATTATAGCTCCACAGTACAGAGGTGACAGAAATTGCTAAGTTTAAATGTGTTATAACTTAAAATATATGTACATTACTTAACTGCAGTGCCAAAAAAGCTAAATCTCTACGCCATAATTTATGACCATTTCAAATTTGATGTAGCTCCATTCAGCCATTTTTACGCTATGTCAAATACAATAGTCTTTGGAAAATGCACTGGTGGACCCCCTTTTATCTTTGCACCCCCTTAACAATTCACCACAAAAAATTACATAATATCAAAATGCAGAAAATGCCAGTAGTCTGGAAAGTTTTGTAGTGATTCGTGGAAAGTTATATGGGAGGTAAAATCAGAGGAATTCATAATTTTGGGAATACTAACTATATCTACAGAGTGGCAATCAGAATTCCTGTAATTTCTTTCTTATCTATTATATTAGTTATGTATTTGTTTATTGGTTTACATAATCGTGTTACCACAAATGTCTTTTAGATGTTTATGAAGCAATTCTGAAATGTTACATATGTAGTCTGATGTATTTTTAGGGCTTTGTTGCTACTTTTAATACAGTTGTATCAATGAATCAATCGGTCATTTGTAGAGCGTGTCGCTGTCACCCCTGGGGGTATCTGGGGTGCGATGTTTCTGTAGAAGAGCTAGGTCTTGAGTCTCTTCCTGAAGTCTGCTAGTGAAGTTGCAGTTCAGAGAGGGAGGGGTAGGTCATTCCAGGCCTTGGTGGCGATGTAGGAAAAAGAGAGACCTCCACTGTGGCTGCCCTGGTTCTGTGTGTGTGTGTGTGTGTGTGAGGCCCAGAGCCCAGGTGTCTAGTGGATTGGTGGAATTGTAGACAGTGGTTGATATAGTTCAGTCCTTGATCATATAGGGCTTTGTAGGTGTGTGTGAGGAGCTTGAAATAACATCTCTTGGAGGCTTCGGAGGTGGACAGTGATGTTGATGGGCCTGGGAAGGTCCAGGATGAGTCTGCAACAGTGTTCAGTATTGTCTGGAGTCTCTTTAGGAACTGGGAGGATATGGAGACGTAGAGAGCGTTGCTGTGGTCCAGGTGGTTGTTGACGAGGCCCTGGATGAGGGTTTTCCCAGTGTTGGCCGGGATCCATCTGAAGATTCTGGGGAGCATGCAGAGGTGGTGGAAGCAAGAGGAGGTGACTGTGTTGATCTGCCGCTTCATGGTCATCTCACTTTCAAGGATGATGCCAAGGTCGTGAGTGTTGTCTGTAGGCATGAGAAGGAGTCTTAATTCGTCTGGCCACCAGCTATGGTCTTAAGTGAAGGTGTTTTTCCCTAAGATCAGGACTTCCGTCTTGTCAGAGTTGAGCTTCAGGCTGTTGGTCTTCATCCAATCTGCTACAATGGTCATGGCGTTGCAGAAGCTGGTTCTGGTGGTGGGGGGGTTTCAGTAAGTGAGATGATCAGTTGAGTATCATCTGTATAAGAGATGTTGAGTCAGTGAGATCTAACGATGTTGGCCAGGAGGGTCATGTAGGTATTTAACAATTTAACAAAGTAGGGCTGAGGGATGAACCTTGGGGGTACGCCGCAAATGATGCTCTTGGATGCGGAGGTGAAAGGGGTAAGTCTGACACTTTGAATGCATCCTGTCAGGAAGGAGGCGATCCATTTGAGGGTGTTGTTTTGTATTCCGATGATGTGGAGTCTCTTGATTAGGGTGTGGTGGGAGACAGTGTGTTGAATGTGGCTGATAGATCGAGTAGGATCAGGGTGGAGGTTTCACAGCGGTTGAGGAGTGCTCTGATGTCGTCAGTGACGGCGATGTGTGCCATCTTGGTGCTGTGGTTGGAACGAAAACCTGATTAGGAGGTGTCCAGTAGGTTGTTTTCTTCCAGGTAGCTAGTGAGCTGATGATTGATGGCCTTCGCAAGTATTTTGGCCAGGTGAGGAAGTAGAGAGATGGGTCAGTAATTCTTGAGTTCGTTGGGTCGGCAAAGGCTTTTTTCAGGAGGGGTTTGATTTTCGCTTGTTTCCATTTGTCCAGAAAAACTGCTGAAGTGATGAAGGTGTTGAGGATGCTGGTGAGTTCCGTGCTGTTGAGGTTGGTTCTTAGGTTGAACAGGAGGTGGGGCTTTAGTTGTTGGAGGCCCCGGAGTGAATTAATGAAATTATGGCTGAGGTGGATTGAGCGGTGAGCAGTGCCCACGTGGAGATCGTGCTGTTGATGTGTGCTGGGGGATCGAGAGAGCTGAGGTTGAAGATCGTGGGTTGGGGTCGAAATTGTTGTAGATGGTGACGATTTTGCTGTGGAAGTAGTCTGAGAGGGTGTTGCAAAATTCTTGGGAGGGGTGGATGGTGTTCTCTGTGGCTGCTGGGTTGGAGTATTCTTTGACTATTTTGAAAAGTTATTTTGTGCAGTTGGATGCTGAGTCGATGCAGGTCGTGATGGCCAATCTCTTGGCCTCCTTGAGTTGTTGGTGGTAGTTTCTGAGGGCTGCTTTGTGGAATATTCTATCAGAGGGATTCCTGGTGGATTTCCATTGAACTACATATGAAGCCCAACAGGAATGAAAGCCAGTCACTGTTGTAAACAAATTAGATTATTTTTTCCTGATGGCCAGTTATCATGCCCTCCATATACTAGTTTGTGTAGCTCACTGCTAGGTCACTTTTCCACTTTGGTGCACAGGAGTACATAAGGAAGATGTTTTTTATTTGGCTTGTTGGGCACGGTTTTATTTTGTGAGCCAGGAAGCATGCAAAGAAAACTTATGTAGATTAAGTTGTATTATATTCATTATATATTTGTTTATAGGTTTCCATTGGCATGTAACCATAAATGGGTCACTCAATTGTTCATGGAGTAAATCTGAAACTTTACATATGCAATCTAGTTTGTTTTTTGTGTTTTCTTGATACTTTTAGTAGTAATGTGCTACAAGATATCACTAAGTTGAAAAACCTTATAACGTAAGGTAACTATAACTGGCTTCCCCGCCATTCACAGGTTTGTCATCAATCATGTCATTGCAGATGTTGCTGTGACATTATCAATGAAGTCATAGAACATGTCATGAGTGATGTAATATGTGGGGTAATAGTGCATGGTGAGGGCATGAGTTAGGCCTCATGTTTTTTTTTTTTTTTTTTTTTAAGTGCGAGGCCCAGTTGGGGCTCCCCACAGCTGGTCCTCCATCTGAGGCTGCAAGAGGGAGGCCCAGGGTCTCTGCAGCCCTGCCGGTATCCATAAGGGTGCAGTGGGAGTCTGTATAGCTTCCATCCCTGCAGAAGTAGTTTTTCTTTGCTCTGCCCAGGCTGGAGCAATTTACACTGTTTTCCTGCCCAAGAGCATGGCCAGGGAAAAGTTTTGTTCTTCAACCCAACAAGAGCAGCTTTGTGCTCCCGCCAGGTGGAAAAACATTACTCTTCTCCTGCCTGTGCTCTTGGACAGGGAAAACACGTGTCCTGAGGTTTTGGGACACCGTCACTTAGCCAGCCCCAGGAAATGGGGTCAGCAGGGGTCATTGTATGTCTCTTGGAGAGGGGCTACGAGGCCCCATCACCTATCCAGTTATTTTAGGCACTGAGGCATGGGATCCCGGGCCATATTCAGGCTTGTAGTAACGGGGATGTGAGGCCCCCCTGACTTTGATTAATAAGACGGCCCTGTTTTAATTAAAATAAAAAGGATATTAGCCATCTTATGTAAGATAAATAGGATATCGGCCCCAGTGGTTGGGTACCCCAGGCATGACCCCTTAGAGGCTTGGGGAGGGGGGCATGTTCCCCTTCCCCCCCAACTAGCATATCCACGGGCTCTTTTTTTTTTTTCACCTCTGATTCTCTGAAAATGTAAATTAAATTTAAAAAAAATCTTTGGACTCAAGCGGAAGTCCCTTTGGTACCCCTCTACCAGGTCTAGGGCATCTCTACCCTCCCCCCTTATGTCTTTTTTCACATTTGTCTTAGGAGTGGGGACTGAGTGCTAAGATGGCTGCCACCACATCAGTGTTGATGTGGTGGCACCCAGTCAGATCTCACTGTGAGATCTGTTGACACCGCAGATGCTGTGCGGCGTGACGTGTACAAAGTTTTTGAGCATTAGGTGTTCAAAAACTACTGAACAGGTTTGCACCAAATCAAAAAAAGCTCTGTTTCTGTACCAAGAACTAGCTTTCTGCCAAATTTGTTGTTAATCAGTTCAGCGGTTTGGGCTATAGCTGTGTCTAAAATTCCTATGAAAAATTTTATGGGGAAAATGCTTTTTGTATGCCCTGTTTTCTCACCCCCTGTTTGACGGATCACTCTGAAACTTTCCATCACAAACTAGACAGACTTGTCCAATGGCACTCAAGTCATTGGCAACACAAAAAAGCATTGCATAACCATAACTGCCCCGTGACGACTGCAACTGTGTTAGTGTGTGTGTGTGTATTTATATATATATATATATATATATTTACTGAAAAAACAAAGGTTACTGGGAAGTTATAGTTCTGTTCTGAATTTCCATGCACAAAACCATAGAAATTCAGCTGTTATAGTTAGTTATTTCAAGTATCTATAACTCGTACCCTGAGGTAACTATAACTCGCGCCCTAGCCTTTTCTCATCAATAATTATAATTGCAAATGTTGCAGTGATAATATCAATGTCATATTAATGCCATAGAAGATGTCATCAATGATGTAAAATGTGGGATAATTAGCTGTGCTTGCAGAGGGCGCCAATTATAGTTACCTTAACGCACAAGTTATAGTCCTCCTGGGGCCCAGGCACTAGTGCTTGGATGCCCTTTCCCCACCCAGGGCACCAGTGTGCTTCAGTTGGGAACCCAAGGGGAGCCTCAAGGCCCCCGCAGTCCTAGCTGGCTAGAAATGCAGCTCCCTCCGTGCGGGAGCAATCGTTTCATCTGTTTCCCTGCCCGCATGGCAGTGGGCTGGGAAGCAGATAAAAACTCTTCTTCCAGCAAGCAGGAGCAATTTGACAGCTCTCGCTTGTTAGAAGCAGAGTTAGTAATTGCCTTTGCTTGTTGGAGCTGTTAGCTCCTGCCAAGCAAAAGCAAACAGCTATTTCCTGAGGGGGTCCCCAGGACCATTAATTGCTCAAGGAGGGCGGCTGTCCAGTTGGCCCCCGTCCTTTCTTGTGTATGGGATGAGCCCGGGGGGGTGGTCATTCCCGGGGTCATATGGGGCCCAGGAGAGGGCTGCACTCCTACTTTATATAATGGATATTGCCCCAGGGAGGTGCTGTGCCCAAGGGGCTGTGCAGCCCCACATCAACATTTAGTTAGCCCCAGAGAGGTGGTAGTCCCTGTGGCATATTTAAGCCCCAGGAGGTGGGTCCGTGCAGCCCCCCTCCTTTTGTAATTTAAAGCCCCTGTGAGGTGGTTCTCCTTGGGGCTCAAAGAGCCCAATGGAGGAAGGTCTGTGCCACCACCCTCCTTAATAATAAAAAAGAAACCTCAAGGATTTAGTGGGCCCTGGGGCTCCTATGATCCTCAGGAGGGGGCCCCAGGTGCCCCTACCTTAATATATATATATACACACACATATACATACACACAAATACATACACCTCTGGGACCTTGCCCACCCAGGGGCATTGTTGAAAGCAAGCGCTGGAGCCTGCGCTTTTAAAAACAAAATATATATATTTTGAAATTGGTGTATCTGGATCAAACAACACCGAAAAACAGAGGAAGGGGAGCAAGAGGCAGGGGCCCGGGGTGGCGAGATCCAGCAGGAAGAGGAAGACAAGGAGGGGAAAAAGGACAAGACTACATGTTACGCAGTCAGAAGGAACAGTGACCTCCAAGACACTAGTGGAGCAATCAGAAAACTTGATTGTAAATTTATCAAATTATGAACTGAGTAAGGTAGAGACATCAGTGTTACAGAAGGGACTACGTTTTTGTCCAGAGCAACATCATGATTTTGTTCAAACAAGAATTGACCTATACAAGTTTGTAAGAAAATTGAAATTGGCAAAATATTTTTCGAAAATGGGGCCCACAGTGACATCGGGAGTAAGCTCCAGTACAGATAACTTAGGTCTAACCATTGAACAAAGTACAGATCTGAAAACAATGTATGATTTGACTCATAATTTGAAAGATGAGGAGTTGACTGAAGCACAAGTACTGGCCACATTGGGTATTGAAATAGATCAAAAGGCGAGAATGAAATTTAAACCGAAATCTAAATTTTGCCCATCCCTGTCCCCAGGAAATAAAATTGATATATTTCATGATCTTGTTGTGAGCGATCTAGAAAAAGTACAGTCCTCTTGGAAACGACATAAAGAGAATTTGACGAAAGACCAACGAATACCATTGAGGGGCCTGATGGACAATACATCAATAGTGATCAAACCTGCGGATAAAGGAGGTAATATTGTAATTTGGTATAAGGATGATTATTTAGAAGAAGCATACAGACAATTAAATATGAATGTGAATTACTGCAAATTGACGGAGAATCCTATTAATGATTTGATTTGGGACCTTAATGAAAGATTAGAGAAGTGGTACCTAGAAGGTTTGATCAGTTGTGAGGAGAAATTATTTATGATGAATGACAATCCAATTATGCCAACGATATACTTTCTGCCCAAAATTAATAAAACTCTTGACAAACCTCCAGGCAGGCCGATAATATCAAGCTGTGGCTCACTATATGAAGGTGTTTCAAATTATGTAGATTATTATCTGGCCCCAGTGGTAAGAGATTTGAACTCATATATACAAGATGCAGGAGATTTTCTAAGATCATTGAATGGTATAATATGGCAGTCCGACTATCTACTAGTAACGATAGATGTGGTTTCATTATATACTTCAATCTCACATGAAGTGGGGATTAATGCAGTAAAAAAAAATCTGTGGCAAAAAAGTATTCATTTCCTAAAACACTCTGAGATGCTATTAGAAATGATAGAATTATGCCTCAATAACAATATTTTTTTGTTTAACCTTCAGATCTATAAACAAGTCTGTGGGACAGCGATGGGAGTCTCCTAGCTATGCTAATCTCACAATGGGGTGGTGGGAGAAATGCATAGCTTGGAGTCAGGAGAATGATAAATATATGGATAGAGTGGTCATGTGGTTACGATATGTAGATGACTTATTCCTGATTTGGCAGGGAACTGTGGAAGAATTTGAGGAATTCTTTGATATTTTGAGTAAAAATGATGTTGGATTACAATTTACATATAAGATAAGTGAAAGCTCAATTGAATTCCTAGATGTATTAGTGCATATTGTAAATGGAGAATTACAGACCACATTACATAGGAAATCCACAGCAACCAACAGTATCTTGCATGGAACGAGTTTTTACCCCAGTTCACTGATCAAAAGTATTCCTTATGGGGAGTTTATTCGTATTAAAAGAAATTGTTCAAATGAACAAGATATGAATGAGAAATTTGATGAGATCAGACAAAGATTCCTGGATGGGGGATACATATTGAAATGGATTAAACAGGGAGAGATGAAGGCAAGAAATAAGACCTGAGAACAGGTATTGATGAAGAATAGAAATGCATCAGATGAGTCTAGGTTGGAAAAGAATGAGATTAGATTAATTCTTGATTATAGTAAAGAAAACCCACAAATTGTGAAAATATTGAAGAAATACTGGCATTTGATTAAAAAAGACAGTGACATTTGACAAAGAGTGGGCATTTGCCCCTCAATTACATATCGGAAAGCGCCATCTTTGAAAGATATGTTAGTTAGAAGTCACCTAGAGATACCAAAATCTCCCAACTGGCTATCAGAGGGCAGTAAGGGTTTCTTTTGCTGCAGAAAATGTAAAGCATGTAGAACTGGATGTAATAAAAAAGTGTACTGGATTATAGAGGCAGAGAAATTGAAATTAGAGAAAAAATTACATGTGAAACATCTTTTGTGGTATATGTGTTGGAATGTCGATGTGGTCTGAGGCATGTAGGGAGCACTGTATGCCCTTTAAAAAAGCGTATTTTAGAACATTTAAGGGCGGTGCGTAATGAGGATACTACATATGCAATGAATAAACATTTAAAAACTCACTTGGAACTCGATTGGCTGTCCATGAAGTACTATGGTGTTGCAACAATACAAAAGCATGAACGGGGTGGTGATAGGGTTCAAAGATTAAGACGTTTGGAATCCAGATACATTATTAGGTTGAAGACTAAGATGCCATTTGGGATTAACTACGATGAGGAACTGTATTGTCATCTATAAACTTGATTGTATATTATGGATTAATTCCCACTGTCAATGTAAAAAATGTAATGGAGTACATCAATTGAAATAAGTGAAAAGGTAATTGGGAATTGGATCCCCATATAGTAATGAGGAAGTAAAATTGTTTGGAATGAGAAAACTGTTAATAGCTATTGGACATTGTTGACGTGGGAATGCAAGCAAAGAGAAAAATGGCACACATTAACAATTGAAATGTTGAAGAAAGTAGCTGTTGTCATGGTCGCTGTACATTGTTTTAACAATATTGTATATATGCACTAAGGGCCAGATGTAGCAAACTTTTGCGAGTCGCAAATGGCCCGAATCGCTAATTGCGACTCTGCAAAATCGGAAATGGGATGCAATAATCCCATTTCCGACTCGCAAAAAGCGATGTGAGCCGTTACCGACTCGCAAAATGTGCGACCCCATTTTGCGACCTGCAAATAGGAAGTCGCAATTTGCGAGTCGCAAACCATATGCAATAGCAACTCGCAAATTGCGACTAGTCGCAAAAAGCCCAGTTTGCATGTCCAATTTACCACTAACTCAGAGCAGGTGGTAATCATTACCAAAGTATAAAAGGAGACCCAGAAGGCATCTGGGTTACTCAAGATGGCGGAGATATACCTGATAGCAGTGAGGAGGAGAGCCCACGCAGCCCAGCAGAGGAGGAGGAGGAGGAGCCAGACACAGGAGAAGATTTACAGAACAAGGCAGACTCTTTTCCAGCAAACTGAGGAAGAAATCTACGATAAACACAGACTTAGCAGCGCAGCTATACTAGATTTAATTGATTTACTCAAACCACAGCTAGAACGCCAGATGCTGCGCGGCTGCGCCATCCCTACGCATGTGCAAGTGCTATGCTCACTGCACATCTTGGCCTCGGGGAGCTATCAGGGGGTCATTGCTGTGGCAGGTGGGGTATCCCAAAGTGCACTATCAAGGTTCCTCAGGGCATTCCTAGATGCCATACTCACACACATGTCCCAATACATATACCTGCCCAGGAATGAGGCAGAAATTAACAGCACCAAGCTGGACTTTTACCGGATTGCCAACATTCCCCATGTCATACGGTGTGTAGATGGGACACATATTCAAATATGCCCTCCTGCAAACCTGGAATATCTGCAATAGAAAGTGTACCCACTCACTCAATATTCAGGTTGTTTGTGACGCCCATTATGTCATCACTGACATTGTAGCTAAATTTCCAGGCAGTACTCATGACTCCTACATTTTTAGGCACAGTGGGATACACCAACGCCTGGAACGTGGGGAGTTTGGAGACGGATACCTCCTAGGTAGAGCTGCATACACCATGTAGACATACACACAGATCAATGTGCACACCAACCAGGACTTTCTAACAGTGTACGTTTTTGTGCCCAACAGGTGACAGTGCATATGCACTACAGCCATGGATAATGACTCCGTACTTAACACCCAGCAATGAATGTGAGAGGCGATACAACAGTGCACATAAGAGGACCAGGAACCTGATTGAACGCACCTTTGGATTGCTGAAAGCACGGTTCAGATGCCTCCACCGAAGTGGAGGTGCCCTCCAGTATACCCCCATAACGGCATTCAAAATAGTTGTCGCATGCGATATCCTGCACAACATTGCCACCCGACGTGGGTTACCTCTCACTCCTGCAGACCCAGATTCTGAGGATGAAGAGCAAGAGCAACCACATCGCCATCATTGGGATCGGAGCATTGCACATCAAGGCAGACTGAGACGGGAACACATCGCAACACAATACTTTGGAAGGTACGTGCCAACGTCTACCATACTCACCTATTGACCAAACACTCCATTTGTTAAGTGGAACAAAAAAATTATTTAATATGTGCAGAATTCGAACTATTTACAATGAAAAACTGTTCAGGGACTTCATAAAGCCAACCTGGCATGGGGCACATTGCCATCATGTGCCCCAACATCAGGGACAGTGTTTAGTTTATTGCCTACAGCGGCCTCTGCCAGCCTGGCTCGTCCCAGGTTGGTCTGCAGTGCTCTGCCTCGTACTCCCACTCCGGAGCACCCTGGTGTCACCAGTAGAGACACTGCTCACAGTGGAGCCCTCTTCGCTATCTTGTGGGGTGTCCCCTGTACCCCTGGACACCTGCCGTGCCTCCATGAGGTCGATCACATGTGTGATCCGGCCCAGGCCCCTTGCCACATCACCTGCAAAATGGCCCATTTCCACCTGGAGGCCGACTGTTCTTCTTGACAGCCCAGTAGTGTTCACTGCCAGTCTGCAAATAGAGGAGGCCATCCTGTCCAGCCTTTGGAGCAGCTGGCGGTCCCTGCGCCTCGCACCCTCGCTCTGTGTTAGGAGGCCAGCCACCAGTTCACGCATGGACAGGGCTAGGTCACCAGTGTTGTTGCCTATTATGTCCAGTTGTACATGGAGCTGCTGCATGCTGTTTTCATTGCTCCTTACGAAGCGGTGCAGAACCCCACTAATCCGCCAAAACATTTGATTTTGCAGGCGCTGACCACGTAGCAGTTGTGCCTCTGTCAGTGTGGTGGACGGACGCCCTGACTCTGCCTGCAGCCCTGCTCTCCTCATCCTGCGTCGCCTGCGCAGCGGTGGATGCCCTGCGAGATGTGCTGTGGCACTCCTGCCTGTTGCTGGTGCTGCCTCCGAAACCACTGTTGCAGCGGGTGTTGTCATTGAGGGCATGGTGTTGGTGATGCAGGTGGGAGTGGTGGCTGCTCCTGTAGTTTCCTCATGGGGCTGGCTGACTGTTGGCACCTGGCTGCTGTGGCTGGTGGTGGGGTCTTGTGGGAGACCTGTGGGACATGGGGAAAACACTGTCAGTGTCTACTATCTGTTGCACACTTCCTAATAAACATTTTCCTATTAACTGCCTACTTGACTACATTGCCCATAATGCATCATGCTGGTATCTGCAACTCTGAAATGGAGCTATCTTGGTTGTGCATGCCCCTGTGTACATTGTGGGTGGGGGTATGGCATTGATGGGGGTACAGGCATATCACATGGTACTCACTGGTTGATGTTCCGGGCTCAGAGGTGTCCAGATCTCCGAATCCTGTTACAGCCTCCTGCTCCAGGGTCTCCTCCACCCTTTCCTCCAGGGGTGTGGGTGGTGGTATGGATGATGGTCCCCCTCCTGTGCCTCTCATCTCCCGGAGCCTTTCTGCCACCCTCTCCTTGGTCCGGGAGCGGAGGTCATACCACCTCTTCTTTATCTCCTCAAAACTCCTGTGGCTGACCCCCAGGGAGTTCACCTTTTCCTGAATTTTCTGCCAAATTCTTTTTTTTTTTAGAGTCTGGCACATTGAGGGCTGCCTTCCCAAATAGTTCATCATGGTGCTGACAGCATTGCTCTGTGAGCACCTCCAGCTCCTTCTCAGCAAATTTCTATTTCCTCTTTCTGGGAGTGTCAGCCATGGTTGCTGTTGTTCTGTTAGCTGTGCAGCAGTTAAAAAGGGTGTGGTCCTCCCTCCTCCCAGGTGTATTTGTAAACTTCCTGGCTGTGATATCATCATCATGTGCCAGGAAGTGTTTCCAGAGTGTTCTGGAGTGGTTTCTGGAGTGTTCTGCAGCACCTGCAACCAATTTTCATTAAAATCGCAATTTGCGACACCCACTCGCAAATTGCGAGTCCGTTTTTTGCGCAGTCGCAAAAAGCGACCTCGCAAACAGCGGACTCGCTATCTGCGGTGCGACTCCGGGTGCGAGTCGCAATTTGTCCCCGCAAATTGTACCTGCATTCCTGTTAGCGACACGCAAATTGCGAGTCGCACATGCTCGCAAATTGCGAGTCGCTAATTTTTTTGTACCTACATCTGGCCCTAAGTTTATTTCATGTATTTTGTAGTTTTATCTGTATGTGGAACACACATTAGGGTGTAAAAGGCTTTGTGTTTGGCTTTAGGAATAGTACATATTGTTTTGACTACATATCCCAGAATGCCACTTAAGGGCATGGCTTAGAGGATTAGTATAAATAGGGCTTGTAATGGATTGGGTAATTACCGTGACCAAGACCGGGAATGTCGAAACGCGTTGGTGTTAGTTTGTTTGGGGTCCTGTTATGTAATAAAAGCAATCTGCTGTAATCCTGTGAGTGCCGCTTTTGTGACTTAATTGTCAAACTGGTGTGAAGATATATATATATATATATATATATATATATATATATATATATATATATATATATACATATATATATATATATATATATATATACACCCACAAATACATACACCTCTGGGACCTTGCCCACCCAGGGGCGTTGTTGAAAGCAAGCGCTGGAGCCTGCGCTTTTAAAAACAAAATATATATATTTTTGCTGTGGATTTGTAAATTCGCCATGATTTTGCAGCACATTTGTTTTAATATGCTTTTTTGCCCTGGCTGGGCCCCAGGGGAACCCCAGCACCAAAGGTAGTGGGTCAGGGTATTTCTAACTTGCCCCCTTTTCTTTATTTATTGTGTTTTTGCTTGGGACTCAGCAGAGTCCAAGTCCCAAAATGGCTGCCAACACTTCATGGTTGAAGTGTTGGTAGCAATTCAGATCTCCACATGAGATCAGGAGGATTTGCAAAGTGTTTGCGCCCCTAGATGTAAAAATGTGTTTTTCTTTTAATAATCTCAAAAACTACTCAACCAATATATTCCAAATAACAAAAAGGTCACTTTCTGGACCAAAAGCTACCTTCATGCCAAATTCGATGTAATTCTGTCTAGTGGTTCGGGCTGTAGTCGGGTTCAAAATTCCTATAGGAAATGTCCTATAAGTATTGCATGGGGAAAAGGCATTTTGGGACCCTCCCCTTCTTCTCAGGCCCTACTGATGAATCACCCCAAAACTTTCAAGGCAGCAGCTGAACTGACTGTCCAATTTGCTTTGAAAATATTGTGAAGATTCGTAAAACGGCACCAAAGTTACTGACAAAAAAAAAACAAAAAAAAACTTTCCCTATGGAAACTAGGTCCTTACTATAACTTCCTACAGGCGACCACCAGTATGTTATATATATATTTATGTTATGCCTTACCATGACCCTATGAAGCTGCAGTAAAACCAGCTCTCATAACTTCTTTATCACAGACATTATCCTGCCTAATTAAACAGTCTTCACAGATGTTTGCAGAAATATCAAAGCTAACAACTCAAATGATAACCAATTCGTTTGTGAACAATGGAATGACACAAAATAGCATCAGGACAGCTGCACACTTTACACAATAGGAACCCTACCAATGTAACAACAACACACTTCATTCACCTTGACAGAAGAAGGTGTTTTACATGCAGCTGTTTTAGAATAATAAAACTGTTATTCCCTTAGCACATACTCTGTTTTTTTTTTATTTTATTTTTTACTTTGCCCACTTCCCCCACTGCAAGGTAACTTTCCTTAACCCCAGCCATTATGTCATACCAATCCTTCCTGATTTCCTGAAGGTCTTTAATCAAACTAACAACTGTGTCAGTATCAATTAATTTTATAAAATTCCATCAAACCCACTTCAAGTAGTAATCACCCAAAGTAATAATGTATTTTTGTCACAATTGAACATGTGAAAAAGAGCCAAAAGTTCAAAAGCTAAATGGTGCCAAGGACCCTCTGGAAAGAGGTGGGATTCAGTGGAGGTTTGCAACATAGATTTATCAGCCGCTGAGCACACATAGGAATTCTTGATAAAAATATGTATTCATATTATCGAAGTATGATCACGAATAGACATCAGTGATCACGTTCCTAGTAGAATATTTACCTAAAAGAACGTTGTTTGGAAGTTCTGTGATCCTGTGCCACACACTATCAAGTAGGACATACATGTCAACTCTCATCACAACTTCATTCTCACGTGATACATTTTTTTATTAATTTCAAAACAAACTTGCACCTCTGCAGGCAAAGATCCTTTCCTGGCCCAGTTTTCATTAATGAACTTCTGAACCTGAGTTAAACTATCATCTCCGCTCACATCTTTCATCCAAGTGTTCTTGTCCAACACAATTCCAGCAAAATGAGCAGCATCCTCACGAGAAGCCCCACCACACAGTCACCAGAACAAGAAAAGTTGCACTTATTCGAACTGGCAGACAACCGCAACAAACAATCTACTCTGAAATTGTCTTTAACAGAAACATACTCTGTATCAAAATTGATTTCAAATAACATTTAAAAAATAAACCAGTCTAGAAGACTCATTCCCTGTACCATTCTGAGAAAGAAGAACAATAGGGGGTTGTAGTCAGTTGTAATAACAAAATGTCTGCCCTGAAGGAATCTTTTAAAGTGTTTCTCTGCCCACGTGATTTCTAAGACCTCCCTTTTAATAGTGGAGTAAGTACCTCCACTTCGTGTGAGACAATACTCGATGCAAAAGCAACAGTAATAAAACTTTGAATTTCCCCATCAGTACATAGGAAAAGCACAGCTCCAAGACCTATAAAATGGCATCAACTGTGACTATACATTATTTTGCTTTATCCAATGATGTTAAAGCAGATAAAATCCCCAATTTGCTCTTTGTTAAATTCACATCAGAAGTAATTGGGCTTATCTACAAGAATTTAGCAGTTCTTCATGAGAACCCTCACTGAAGCTGTAAGGGAAGAAAGCACATTTACAAACCTAGAATAACATTTACAATACCTTACAAAAGAGGACAATTGATCCCTCTTCTTGGACAATTGCACATCATTTATAATCTGTACTAAAGATTATTTTGTTTTGAACCCCCTTGCACAGATTCAAGGCCTCAAATATTCAGCCTCCTTTTTCATGAAATGTATATTTTATAATCAAGGTTTCCAGTTTTCTGTTTTTACTGATTTTCACAGAGAAGTACAGACAGAAAGCAATCTATTTTCTATCTGCATTGATTTTTAAGTGTAAAAATACAGAAAATTGTGCTTCTTCCCAGTGACACTCCTTGTTGTCCTTCTTGAATTCCACACCAACTGCTAAGCAGATAGACACCATGGGGGTTTAAAAACAATATGAGATTCCCTTAAATACATGCATATATTAGCATATATTTGTATATAATGCTAGTAGTTAACTGTTGGTGTAGTATTTTGTTATATTTGGCTGCTTGCTTTACTAGAATGTGAAAGGCATCAAAGTATGAATGCAGGTTTATCAGTTAAATAAATGTGGAAATATGCCAATTTACAACTCCATTTATTGTCAAAACATAAAATAAATATGGATAAATACCAATAAAATAGCCAAAAATAAATATGGATGAATACAGACGGAAATGTTCAAAAAATAAATACCATAAAACCGAGAGCCCTATTTATAATATACTTAAAACATCATTCAACCTATTGTTATGATCATGAAGAGAATTATCAAACATCAAAATGTTGTTTTGGAATGCCTCCACCCCATTCAGGTCCCTGAAGAATATATTTATTAGTCTCTGGAACATGGACCCTGCCATGGTTAAACCAAAAAAACACGCAATGGAAACAAAATGCTCCACCAGGGTTAATAAACGTAGTCAGGAGCTTGCAATTCTGTGTTAAAGAAATCTGGTAGTACGACACATGCAAATCCAAATAAGAAAAATATTTGACATGATGCAATTTAGTGAACATCTTATGAATTTTCTCATTGCTAAATTTAACTAGTGACCCATCGCTAAATGAGGAAATGCTCTTTTGTGTTTTTTTAAGCATCCCAACACGTGGCTCCGTACAACCCCAACCAACTGATGGCACATCTATGGAACCTTCGGGAATGCAAGGCCAGGTGAAGGCGCATGGACACTAATGTGGGGAAACGGGGTGGGAGAAACACTGAAAAAATACATCATGAAGGAAATGAATAAAAATACACATGTGACTAGAATGTGCAACAATAATAAACATGAAAGAGCAGTAATAAGTGACATACTATAGTACAGTACAGAACTGATAACATTAAAATAATTAAAAATATCTAATGACGTACATATAAGAAGGAAGGTATATACAGAACTTTCCCATCACCTCTTGCCCACACTCCATTGTCAGCTTGCATGCCCAGCCCTCATCTCCCACCCTCCATTGACTGTGTGCTCCACCTGGATCCATTGTTGGCTAGCTGCCCCACCCCCCACTCAACCTCCATTGTAAGCTTGCTTGCCTAGCCCCTCTCTTCGACCCTTTGTTGTAAGTTTGCTTCCCCAGTACCTCTTGTGGACGCTCCATTGTCAGCTTACTTCCCCAGCTCCTTCTGCCCACCCCCCATTGGTTGGTTGCTGCTCCAGCTCCTCTCATCCTCCCTTCATTGGCCGCTTGATACTCCAGGCCATCTGCCACACTCAGTTGTCCATGTGCTGCCCCACCCCTCCCTACTATGCTCCTTCTGTTATCACCTTGCTTCCCCACCCCTCTTACCCACCCTCTATTGTCAGCTTGTTCTCCTACCCCACCCACCCACTCTTCATTGCTTGTTTGCTTACCCTGGCCCTCTTCCCCTACCCTCCTCTGCGTGTTTCCTCATTGTCTTGCGTGTCCTCTCCCTGCACCCTCATTTGTCTGTCCCTGCCTCACTCTGTTGCCTCATCCCCAATCCACTCCCCTGTTTTTAATGTAAAAAGCACATTAGTGCTGGCTGTATCACAGTACTTTAAAAAAAATATGCTTAGCAAGATTTATTGACTTTGTTAATGCTTGTTGAAAAGGTGAAGAAGACCAGGGACAGCAAACAGCTTACCTGGCAGACGATTTGTCTTTTTTTGTTTTTTTTTATTTGTGACAATACTTCCCCACTCTTGGGACAGGTAGGAGCGAGAAGGCTAATAAACATTCCCACCCTTTGGCAGGATTGGTCGGTATCACATACCCCATGGGACTAGGGTAAGGTGGAGAGGGGCTAACAAACACAGCCATTCCCTAGAGGAAGAATGATGTGTATCAAACAGTCTCCATCACTTTAGCAAAGCATGCAGAACTTCAAACATCTGCCGTACAGTAAGGAGGATAGCAAGTAATGCCTCATCCTGCCCTTCAGCCGAGGAACATTCAGAATCCTCCCAGCCTATTGAGTTCAGCTACAGTGAAAAATAATTATTACTTCCACCCAAAGCAAGGCTAGATGGCAGTTAACCTTCCCCAGGCCTTTTGGCAAGACCAGGGTGTAAAGCAGGAGTCCCTGCACTTATGCCTAGGGTATATACTTAATAGGCTGGCTGGGCCAACATAATCCCTTAGCAGGGTAGGCAAGAGTTACTTTTAACACCTCAGCTGTGTGGGTGCATGACAATATTTGGGTACAGATAAAACCCCCTCCCCTGATCCCACTCAAGGGAGTAGGATGATTTATTTTTTATTTCACCTCTTCCGGTCTGCATTACAGGCCATTGAGAGATCTGCAAAGGCTGATGGGAACAAGACCAGTCTAATTAAGAATGTTACAGCATCAGCCCTCCCACCATTTTCATTTTTTATCCTTTCATCTCAATGTTTGTGAGCATTAGGAGGTTTAGGGGCATTAGGATATTAGGAAGTGTAATGTCTGCATGAGCTCCGACATGTGCAATGTCTTGTAATCCTCTTCTTTGTAAACAATTATCTGTTGCTTGTGAATAATTACAGCTATATACTACAGCACTGGTGCACGATCATTAGGCCCTTCTTGTTTGCTTAATCAAAATGGCTGAACAAAAACATACCAAAGAAGAAAAGGCACTGAATGGAGGTAAGTACTATGTGGCTACCAAATTTGGTGTATTTTGAATTAATAATTTTTCTTTTCTCTGTGGTGGAATTCACCTACACCAATTTCCCTGTTATTTAGAAAAGATTCTGGTTTCCTTCCACCTTTGCGACTTTTGTTTCCTTTCAACAATCTGAAGCAAATTTGGCAGACTGATAGGTTTAATTTTGAAAGTTGTTTTTCCACGTTCGGCACAACTTGAAGAAGAGGGGCAATATTGTTAAGGTTTCAAAAAACTTAACTTACCATTGACTGAGTTAAACCTGTAATTTACAACCGCCCTGCTGCTCCTGACTGAGCACATGAGATTTCTGTACAGTGTTTGTACGTAAGTTGAGCACACAACAAATGGTGCAAGTTCTATTGTATAGCTCCAAAGAACTTAACAGGTCCAAACGCTGAGTGCAGTTGCTGCTGGGTGAAGGGCGAAAACGTAGATATGAAGTCCCCAAAAACCCAAATCTTGAGAGGAATTTAGGCGTTGCATACGGACTGGGCATAAGATGTCGCCTTCAGTTACACAGAATCCTCATTCTTCCACAGCAGCAATGGATCCTCCTTGACGATGCTCATCTTTGTGAAAATAAATTTTGAGGGCAGATACACACAGCCTTTGGGTAATGTGTCACAAATAGTGTGTGCACAAAAAAGGAACACACAAAATGGTTGAAGACCCTACCCTATAACTTCAAGAAATTAAACATGGCCCAATGTTATTCTGTAGATGACCACATATGTGACACCTCCAAATTAGCGAGTTCACAGTGGACCCTGCACATAGCCATTGGCTGTGCATGTTGGGCTCTCAGTTTCACATTGTGAGTGATTATCCACATTTTGGGTTGAAAAAGAGTGCTTGTCTGTCTGTAGCTGGAGATATGGAAGGAGGGTATGTCTTTTCATGACAGTCAGATGTATTCCCCCTGCTATAAATCATATAGATGAAGTATCTCCGTTGGTTTGGAATAATGCACAGAAGAATGTTCTTAAATTCTCCACAAACTAATGTTTTAGTCAAAAGGTTCCAGAGAATTTTGACCAAGGTATTTCAACTTTGTGTTGGTAATAGACTTGATATAAATGTATTTTACAAGAAAGATCATATCATATCATATATAGTGGTCATATCACTGTACGTCACAGGGTGTTCTCAGTTTGTTATGGTACATAAGTGTAAACTGTTCTGAGTTGTGTTCATAATGTTTGTAATGAATCAATCGAAAAGAGGAATGTTAGTGAAACTATGCATGAAATTGCGTACAACAATGTTGGAAGGAGACAGAAGATCATCTTACTTGCCAGGCTAGGTATTTTGGTTTATGAAAGTGGGCTTTTTACAGACCATGCTCACTGAAACAGTTTTGTGGAATCTTCTAAATTCAATTGGGTAACAATTTAGTGAGCTTTGGTGAAACGTGATAATATAGAGCACTCAGCAGTGGTGAGGAAGTTTCTTAATAAGAACAATGGAATGTTGGGAGCTCCATTGAAAACAATGGAGTACTTCAAGCTTCTAATGTCTGGTAGAAGCCCGGAGGTGCAACATTCCAATGTTCTTGTTCACAGCTGTTGCTGTGAACAAAGGCAGAATGGAGCCCGAGGGGATTCCAATCCCCACGAGCTCCATGAGGCCTGTGTTTCAGTTATTAAAACATTCTGCCCTTTAGCGGCAGAATGTTCTAATTGCCAGCCCCCTGTAGCTAGGCTATACAAGCCATTAAAGTCCCGCTCCCTTGTTAAAGGCTTTTGCCTTCGGCTCAGGCCTTTAACACTGGAGTGGGCCTTTAATGGCTAGTATAGTCCGCTGCAGCGGTTTTAAGGCTATGGTAGGTGTGGTTCGCCAGCCACTTCTAGGAACAGACAGGGAGGGAATAGACAAGACACTAAGCCATGAGGCACATTATTCCGCAACTAGGCATTAACGTCACACTGTAGGCTGCAGATCTCCCACATTTCACATCGTATTGAAGCAAGATAAATGTGTGTTTAAAACGGAACATTCCAAAAAACAGAAATCATTGTGTGGTATATCAGATGGTGGGGGGGTGCATAAGAAGCATCCAGTAGTATGTGAAAAATCAAAAGATCATCATGTAATACAGTCCCCTATACTTGTTGACAGAAATAACAAAACCTCTGAAAGTGAACTTTATCTGCTGATGTACATAAATGGTGTGGTAAACATATGTCAAATGTCAGATAATTACAAGTCCTTTTTTGCTGAGTATCAAGATTTACAATTTTGGGTAAGTTTCAGAAATATGGAAATTAAGCTGCAAAGAGTGATGAATTAACTGAACCATGGTCAGTCTCTACCCAGTCCACAAAGGACTCAGACTCTTATTTGCTGACTGCTTAAGGCGGAATACGAAAACGCTAGCTACTGTGACCACAAAGAAAATGATCAAAAGTATATTGTACAAATACTCTTACCCACATTTCTGTTCAGTAGAGAGGCTTTAAATGCTAATTCCAATAGCAAAATATGACGCAATGCATAATTCAGTGTTAAGTGAAATTTCAAAATTATTTCTTATTTATAGAACTGCAGATGGGTTTTTGATGGAAGGGCCTCCTGTAAAAATAATTTGTGTTAGTTTTGGAAGGTTTATGGAAATTTAAGGAGGTGTTTTGGAGGGGCATGCTAATCCAAAACACACACACAATAAAAGTAAGACAACTGCATTTCACAAAATAAACTTCTGAAGTTACTAGAGCCCTAAACTTGTGAAAACAGCCTCGTACATTCTCCAACTCAGCCTTGGTCAGGTACCACACACATATATACAATCTCTAAATGTCAAACTGATTTAATTTACTGAACATTAGTTCCTATGTAGTTTTATTTTTATTACCGCCTGACATTGTCTCTAGGTGTGTTACAATAAAAGGGGTTGGCCATGTGTGGCACCTGACCTATCTATATAATTTAAATTACAAACATAATAATATAATTAGTAATTATTTATTGTTAATGTCATATTTTTTTAATGCATTTCAATGTTTATTTATAAAAATGTAATAAGTTTATCAATTAAATGTATAACTTTAATCAAGTTTAATCAAGTTATTTTAAGGTAAATATTAAATAAAGCATTTAACAAGGCTAATATTTAATATGTACACATTAATATACTTAAATTATTGTATTATCTATATGATTTGATGACTTGACGTGCTGTAGTTTGTTTTTATCATTTCCAGGTTAATATTACATATTTTGATTTAATATCTATTTATATGATACTTTTTTCAAACAATATTTGTTAAATTTCGCTATACTTTTCCATAGGGAGATCTCTGCCCCCGTTGAAGAGATTTGCAGGCGAAAAGCTATTGGTTTAGAATGTAGACATGTAAGTCTACACCTAGGTATAAATCTCAACTGGAAATAGTGGAAGGCAAAAAAGTGGAGAATTTATCTTTGTGAATTGGGCCTGATTCATCTTACTGAAACCACGCTGACATTTCTGATTCTGTGGAATAGACTCCTTTATTGGGTGCAAGCAAATTTCACAATCACTAAGAATCTTCTAGCTTTCCTGCACACTTTAAATGTCCCTAAACCATGGTCTGTCACGACTTACGCGCTGCTTGAACCTCGAGTCCGCTGAGCGAGTGGCGAGGTTCTTGTTTCTAAATGTTTCGCCTTGGCCCAGGTAGGGGCGACTCTTTATGGTAGCCACGGTGCTGCAGGCGATAGGAACGCCAAGGGCAGGCCGTGTCCTTCAGAAGTAGTGCCAGAGGGAAAAAAACCCTAAAAAAGGGGAAAAAACCTCCAAAAGGAAATGTCCTGAAACAGGAGCAAAAATCAAATAGTAAATATGAGGTCAAAAAAGAACAGGAAAAACACTGGAACAGACTTGAATCAGAATCTGACACTAGGAAGAAGTAGCAAAGACACCATCCAAACAGAAAGTGTTGCAACGCAAGGAGGGAAAGAATCACAGCCATTAAATACCCAAAAACAGGAAGCGACCAACAGGAAGTGCAAGGACACCGTATTAGATAGGGAAAAACACATATAAAGTAATGGACAAGGAGCCATTGAGTGTAGGAAACCAAGGCATGCTGGGAAGAGAGGGAAATAATGGGAAAGAAGGAAAAACATAAAGGGAGGCACAAATGAGGGCGACAGAAAAGAAGGAACAACAATAGAAGGTGAGTGGGGGGGGTTACACACGCCCGAATGTGTGCCACGCTATAAAGAAACGAGGCCCCATGCCCAATTTGGGGCCTCGTATGCTGCACAATAGACTGGGGGCGTGGCGTGTCTCTGTGCCGCGCGCCGCGGCGCGACATGTTCTAACAATAAATTCTAACCCACCCCCAACCCTAAACATTGGCCACCCCTAAACATTGGCCACCCTTTAAGACTCTAAACCCTCCCAACCCATTCTTCTTTAATGCCAACCATTTTCAAAATATTTGTCCGCTAACTTCTTTATTTCTTTTCCTTACTCCTGACTCCTCATTGGCTGCCTTTCCATCCTGCTGAAACTGCGCTCACGCTGCTTCCTATTTCCTTCTTAATCAGATCTTTTCCCATACTACTCTTCTCCGTTCAAAGTTGCAGCTCTCCCTCTGCCTCACCGTGAATCCTCGTTCTCTGCTTACTTCCAGCGACATAAGTTACTTATAGAAAAACATACCCTTCTGTACCTGCTTCCAAAGACAAGACTCTTCCCTTGTACTAGGGAGGGTGGCGGGCGAATCGTTGTCCAGTGTGATTGTGAAATACCTCCGAGGCAAAATGGCAATGACAGGCAGCCAGATGGCCTTCAGCTGCCTGACTGTTGCACTCCTACTCTCCTGTGTTCTGTTCCGTTTACATGTGTTTCTTTTTGTTCATTTTCTGTATTGCTGTCTCTGGCATCCACTTCTTTCCTTTGCCTTGTTTTATATCTTGATTTAGTTATTGCTATAATCATTAATGATTATTTTTTGGGTTTCCTTGTAAATCTATTTTTGCCTATTTTATTTTCACTTGTGCTGTGCAGACCTTTTATTCAGTGGTTGGATGCTGCCTTATCTGGTTTGCAATGAATGCTCTTCCATTGCCTTTCTCCAGCCTGTGCCCATTTATTCCGTATTTGTCAACTAATAATTTGCGGCTGCTGCTTTCAAGGAGCGGTATGTGCCATCTGGTCTCAAGCAGACTACTGTTTCATGCCCTCTGGTTCAGCCTTATGGTCTAGATAAGATCATCTAATCCTTCTTGGTCTCCTAGTAATGGGCTAGCAAAAAGCAACAATATTGAACAACTAACTCATAAGAAAATGGAATGTTGCCGTAAACCTGAAAAATCCTGAGACTCTTGGGTGCACCTTCATGGTGGAAGACTAATGTGACTGATTAGGTTCTTTTTTGTCTTTACATGTTGCTTATTCAAACCTGCATTTTCAGGCCTTTCACTCCTATTTGTCTACTTTTACAGAAAGTTAGTGGCCTGCTAGCTGACCAAGAGAGATTAATAGCTTAACACATTATACTGACGCTTCCACATAATTTATGCATAGCCATCAACCATTAGAAATTACCCCAATTCTCTTAAGCACCCTTGGCTTAACATTTGTAATTTGGCTGAGCTCAGAGCTTAAATTTGTAAACAGTGATGAAAACACAGTATAACACCATTCAAAACATCTTGAGATAAAGACCTTATTATCCTGATAAAGGAAATGCAACTTTTGTAGCTAACTAGCTGTGAAGGAAAATTGCAGTTTTACTGAGGCTAAACGTTGTAGATCCTGAATGAGGCTTTTTTACTTCTCTCTAACAGCAGAAAAAATGTCACTGAACCATTGGAGTGCAGCCATAATTTTCTGGTGATCGTCACCGCACCAATCATTCAAGCACCACCCAACATTGTAACATGCCACATCACCCATAGTGCTTTTACTTCTTCGGTACTGTGGTGAAATTTGTCTTGAATCATAACTGCCCAAACTAAATTACCCTCAAGCAACATCACTAATAACTGGAGTAACAACTTCTGGAAAATTACTTCATGTGCACAAAATACTTGACCTTTGAAATACCCCAGGGAATCATGATTGGCATAGCAATATCTTTTGCAAGGTGAGTAATTGAATAAAATAAATAAAATAGTGCGGTTTATTAGAAGGCAATCCATAGGTGGGAAAATCTACATACTCGTAACTACGAAAATTAACATTCTACATCAAGGCAAAGATGTAATTTTGAAAGTTCAAATCGTATTAAAGCACCATAAAAGCCCCGTGAAATGGTGGTGACGTAACATATCTCAAGTTATTTCATGAGTCCAGTCAGCAGACCTCAGAATATGCCGGAAATGTATTTCCACAAAGAGGGATGTAAGAAGCATGACTCTCCTGTAAGAATGGGCCCCAGATTTGGAATTCCTAATTCTTTTTATTGCATTACTTAACGCTGGCATCTAGCCAAAGTAGAGGTGTGGGGTTGAAGTAAACAAAAACTAAAGACTGGATCTCTGAAGTTAGTTGTTCCGGTGTCATAAGTTTTTAAACATTAAACACAGATTTCCTTTGTTCTAAAATGCACAATACCTATTTGTTAGAAATGGGGTCTCTAGTTGGCAGAGGTATAAACCCTTGTCCAAGCAGGGACCACAATCCTAGTCAGGGTAAATCACACACAATCCAAATTATCCTATGCCCACGCTCTGGTAACTTGGCACTAGGCAGTCAGGCTTAACTTAGAAGGCAATGTGTAAAGTGTTTCTGCAATAAATCATGCAATAACACAGTGAAAACACACAAAAAATACACCACAGAAGTTTAGAAAAATATAAGATATTTATATGAGTAAATTAAGGTCAAAATGATAAAGATTTGATAAGCACGAGTTGAGATATCACTTTTGCAATGATAAGAAGAGTCTTAAGTCTTTCAAAAGCAACAAATGTCTCTTGTGTGCACAAAGTACCTGGTATGCGTCAAAATTACATGCATGAAGACCGCAGAGGAGGAGATGCGTGGAAAAAGGGAGATGTGCATCGGATTTCCAGACGCGCACAGACGATGGGTCGATTCTTCCCATGCTGCCCGGGCTTTGCGTCCATTTCCGGTGTGTACTCTTGAATCCTCACTGCGATGCCCAGGGAAGATGCTTTGAAATCCTGGGTGTGCAGGACGAAGTCACAGGTGCTGCGTCGATCTGGTGGGCAATGCATCGGAGTTTATTGCACTGCAGACGCTGCATCGATTCCTCACGCAGGAAGTCAGGCTGCGTCGTTCCAGCTCGGCGATGCATCGTTCCGGTGGGCTGCGCTTCGAAGTTCCGGTCGCAACGCTGGTGCTGCATCGATCTCCACTCGGGGAGACGGGCTGCATCGGTCCGGGTCGGCGATGCAGTGATTCTATAACCACTAGGCAGGCTGTGTGTCGATTCCGGCAGGCTGTGCATCGATTTTTGCCGCACAAGGAGTTCCTGTTGAAGAGATTAAGTCTTTTTGGCTCTGAGACTTCAGGAACAGGAGGCAAGCTCAATCCAAGCCCTTGGAGAGCACTTCTCAGCAGAGCCAGAGGCCAGCAAGGCAGCAGCCCTTCACAGCAAAGCAGTCCAGGCTGCTCCTCTTGGCAGGTTGCAGGATCTGGTTCATAGTGTCTGTCCCAGGAAGTGTCTGGGTTGGTAGGGTCAGGGACCCAGTTTATATACCCAAAAGTGCCTATGAAGTTAGGGAGACTTCAAAGAGTGGTTTTGAAGTGCACAAGGTCCCTTACTTGGGTATTTTAGACTGCAGTTGGTAAACTAAATGCTTCAAACCTCCTTTGTCTTCATCTACCGGAGCACGGCCTCATGAAAAAGTTGTTGTGAAAATATTGTCCCTTAGGAAATATTTAAAATAAGAATTGGCTACCTTTTCTGCGGATGCCATAGTGGGTTCCAAACATTTCCCCACACTTCCTTATACCCAGGACGGCTTAATTGATTCATAAAAACTAAGAAGTTAATGAGCCACATTTTTTCTGTTAAATGCTGAAAGGTATGTGAACTCCTAGATGCCTCTGAAATCTTGCTTTGCATGGTTTCAGAATAACCTCTGTAAGCAGAAAAGGAAAAAGGGCTTATATATGATTGTGTCCTTAAGCAAAGGAAAATTCACCTGAGATAGCAAGAGACCTGTCCAGTCCTGCATGGTCATATCTGAAGCATGGCTACTGGATTTATCACCTGCAAGCATTGGCAAAGCCAATAGGCCTCATGTTAACTGCCAGTCTTTTGGCCTTGTCAATGCTTGTCTTGTTTTGTCATGGGTTTTGCAAATCCTCGTTTTTTGGGGGGAGACTGCCTGTTTGGGCCCTCATTAATAGAAAACAAGATTGGTAAGGAGCAATGTTAGAAATTCGGTTTATTGTTGGCAGAGGTATGCACCCTGTCCAAGCAGAACCACAATCCTAGTCATGGTAAGTCAGTTACCATAAATCAACCTGTGCTCACCCTCTGGCAGCTTGGCACCGAGCAGTCAGGCTTAATGTAGGAGGCAATGTGTAAAGTATTTGTGCAACACTTGAACAGTAAAACAGTGAAAACACCACACAAAAATAATCCAAGCCAAGTTAGAAGAATAGAGCTTAGTTTAATGAACAAAAACAAGAACAAAATGATAAAAATCCAATAAACAGACAGCAAGATATGAGTTTTTAAAGAATATCTGCAAATATAGCGCATAGAAACATAAAGGGCCAACCGGGGCTATTTTGTCACACTACACCAGGTGAAATCTAAAAAGTCAGGCTGACCGTGATGGAACGTGGGTCGGATACAGGGCCCAACCTTGTCCCGCTGTAAAAGTACCTTGGATGGAGGAATGCATCGACATCTAAGACCTAATGCGGGAAGCAGAGTTGGCAACATTCTGACCTCTTCAAATGCAAGCAATGGGTCGGTTTCGATACACACAGTTGCATAATTTTCGAGCAGCACGGCCATCATTGAGCACACAGCTTTGCAAAGAAGGCGATGCGTTGTTGTCGAGTCACTCAGCTGGTAATGCAGTGTCTTTGTCCTTGGCAGTAGCAGCGATGTGTGGGTGTTGAGAGGAAATGCATTGGTTGCGACTTGTGCAACGACAGCAATACATGGATTGTACAGTTGCAGCAATTTATTCCCACTTTCAAGACTGGATTGGCACCACTTGGCAGGGCAAGACTTGCAGCAAGCAAAGTTAAGTGCTGTTGCAGAAAGAAGTGAAGTCTTTGATGTCCTTGAGACTTCAGAACAGGAGGCAAGCCACTTTGGTTCTTGGGATGTAGAGATGCAGGTTCAGTCCTTCTCACCCACAGGCATGGAGGGCAGCAGGCAATTGGGGGGCACAACAGAGCTAAATTCCAGCAGAGCCACAGTCCCTCCAGCAGCACAGCAGTCCTTCTTCATGGCAAAATGTCCTAAGGCCCAGACTTGTGCTGGTTTGGTGGGGTTAGAAGTCCAGTTCTTATACCCAGTGGCACTTTTGAAGTGAGGGAGACTTCAAAGAGAGGCCTTTTGAGGACACAAAGCCCCTGCCCTTCCTGCCATGGCTCCAGACACTCTACAGAGGTTTATGCAGCCCTTTGTCAGGGCTCAGGACCCAGCCCATTCAGGTGTGTCAGCTCCTCTCTCCCATCCTGCCCAGGATGGGCCATCAACATTGAGATGGCCAGTCAGTCACACCAAAGCTCCCTTTGTGTGTCAGTGTCTGGAGGGAATGCACAAGAGCCCAGTCGTCACCAACCCAGACATGTATTCAGAGACAGGCAGAAGGCACTGGATGATTTAAAGTAAGAAAATGCCTACTTTCTAAAAGTGGCATTTTCAGAATTACAATTTAAAATCTGACTTCACCACAAGTTCTGAGTTAAAATGTGATTCCGGATACACCAACCTTGGGAGTTCCATCTCTTCCCAAATGGAAATTACACTTATAAAATATAACAAGGCAATCCCAATGTTAACCTGTGGGAGAGATAGGCCTTGCAATAAAAAAGTTTCAAGTTTAATTTTTATTGACAGATTAATTAAAATCTTCACAATATGTTCACGTTAAGCAGTAAAAAATGATAAGATTTCATAGCCAGCAAACCTTGTCTTAGTACTGACATTATAAGCACAAGTTTAAACAAAATTGGTCATTAAAACCATACAAAATAATGTGCACTCAAAGGTTTATGCATTGTTTGTACAAGCATGATGACAGAAACTTTCCAAAACATTGTTTTTTGATCTGTCCCATACTGTGAAAGATCTTAGCTACATCATCCATGAACTAATCGCACTATTAATCTAAGGAGAATAAAAAGATGCATTTAAATAGAATCTTATACATGGGCGTTAACGCTATATTTGAAATCCTAATGCTAACAGGTTTTACAGATGCAATTTAGTCACATTACGTCTCATTAAAATCATTCAAACTAGAGTGCAAAAGAATGATTTATAACAGCATTCTCTTGGGCGTACGCATTGTAGTAGTGAAAAAACTAAATTAAGAGTTTTGACACTACCTGGACATATAAAACTAAAAAGTACATGCCCAATTGTTTTAATTCACCGCAACTTGCCCTTCGGCTGGCCAGGGCTTACCTTAGGTGTGACTTACATGTATTTAAAAGGAAGGTTTGGGCCTGGCAAGTGCATTAGCTTCCTAATCTTTTCATTTAAGATCCCTAGTGACTTGCTAAAATTGCCCTCATCCACTAAATAGTGGCATGCTTCATCATAGGGCGTGCTAAGGCACTCTGGTGCAGACCAACCCTCAGAGTGGAGCAGATCGTGTGTTAGTAAGGGTCATTACCCTATTTGTTGAAGGGATTAAATTTGCAGCCTTAGTTAAACCTGTCTAAGGGGGTACCCACCTTGACTTTATTATAGCCCCCGCTCTCCTTGGCAGGGTTAAAAACAATGATATATGGGGCAAATTATGGGAAATGATTGCCCTATCCCTTTCTCTGCTTCTATCAACATGTTTGGACCCTTACTTGCCCCCATGATCACTGGGCCTTCATCAGAATCTTTTGCCCCTTTTTTACCTACTGTTTAGAGGTGGGTCTGAAAACTCTGGGCATATTTTGCCCTTTCACCCTGTAACACATTGGTAGTTCCTGTGGAAACAAAAATGTCTGTAATTAAAATCTTTCTATGTGTACTCTGATTTAATTCCTGCAAGAGATCAAGAAAAGTTACAGGTCCCATGCAAGTGCACCTCAGACATCTAATGGATACAGATGAAACACTTCACCCATCGTGAGAACTTAGTCTTAGCTCTTACCCAAGTTTCACGCAATGTTCTCTAAAACCGGGTTAGTAGTGGGAGCATCGCCCTGTAGTCACACACTGTACAGATATTCAATGCATTATGATTAATTTTCACCTCATCATCATATAGCTCACTGTACAGGTGTTGGATATCTTATACTTTGTTTACCCCATAGAATCCGGGTGTCTAAATTCCAGACTCCATATTCACTGTTCTCTGTTATCCGGAGCCTCTACTCATTCTCATGCAATAGAAAAGCCCCCAATGTCTACTCTTGGTTAGCAATTATTATACAGAAACTTCCATACTCTCTATCACCCAATGAGGGATATTGATAGTATTACAACTTTTAACTAGCCCCATATCTCATCCCCTGGCACCTCCCATAATGCCTGGACTGGTGAAATTTAGTATGAGGACAAGTAAAGAGGGACACCTCTCTCCCCTAGCTTGATTGAGGAAAATGGATTAACTTGCCAAGTTGACAAGGCTGTTTAAAACTGCACCTACAGGCTTTGGAATGGCAGGTCTGAATCATGTTTAAAGGGCTGCTGAAGTGAGTGGCACCATCAGTGTTGCAGGCCCATCAGTAACATTTAATTTAGAGGCCTGGGCAGATGTAGATCACTTTACCAGGGAACTTACAAGTACATTAAGTATACCAATTGTGGGCAAGTCAATTATAGCACGTTTTAGGGAAAGAGTACATGCACTTTAGCACTTGTTAGCAGTGGTAAAGTGCCCAGAATCCTAAGGCCAGCAAAATCGAAGTCAGCAAACAGGAGGTCAGAAGGCAGAAAGTTCAGGGGAAACCACGCCAAGAATGCCAGGTCTAACAAGCAAAAAAAATGTTGGTCTCATAAAGCACTCATACCATAATAGTTACAGGCACTGAATGAACTATTTTGTGTATGGTTTCACTCCCTGTGAAACAGTGAAATGTCATTCCTCACAGTGAAACTGACCAGTGGCTGAAGTGGGCTGACCAACTACCCCATGAATTATGCTGCAGTGTTCAGAAGAAAAATGTACCTTACACAATAAAAGACCAACGGGTGAAGAAGTCTGCCGCATAACCTCTACCAGTAATTATGTTAATAATATCATTTTAGTAAAATCTCAAGGCCTTGGCTAAATCTAGACCTAAAAAATGGAAAAGTTAATTATTTTTTTCAGGCTTCAAAAATCTCTACTTCCAAACGCCTGCAAATCTACTGCAGTCTGTGACAAAATCACTTACCTAACACCCACTCCCTGTATTCCCACCGTCTCAACACCAACTGTAAAAGTTTTGTTTTTAAAATCTGTGTATCTGCATGTTTTCTTAACATTACAAAATCCTAATCTTCCACTGTCTAATAACTCACTCTTTTATCGTAAGCATTGATTCAGAAACTGGCATAATATTAAGCAAGTGCCATAACTGAGCACAGTTGGTCCTTGTTCTTGACAGCACGTGGTTAACCAAATAACGTTTCCCTTTGGGTTCTCACACCTTGTTCTATAATTCTGTGCCCCATGCATACAGTGTTTATTTCCGTACTTTTTAACGTTTCCTTGTGTAATATTTACAGTGGAGGCTCCGCCACTATTGCGGAGGAGCATTCCCCCCCCCCCCCCCCCCCACCAGCAGCAGCTGCTGCAAACCTTTAATAATGAGACAATAATAAACTATGTTTATTATCGTTTTGTTGTTAAAGAGGCATGGCAATGGGGGATAACAGGGACGAGGGGCAAAGCACTGTGCACTCCCCTCAGTGTGAATGTGTGTTTGGCCGGCCATCTCGGTCTGGCCAAACACACATGCGCACTATGCTCTCTCCAATCCGGCACTGTGTTGCCGGACTAGAGAGAGCAGGCACAGGCTCCCATTCTGCCTGGGAGCGCCCTGGCTGGGCGATCCGGCCAATCCTAACGCTGCTTTCCTTAAGTGTTAAGATTGGCCACAAGGCAGGCTGAGAGCCTGGGCTTGCTCAGGGGACGGAGGAGCGGCGCGGCAGGTAAGGTTTTTTTTTGTTTGTTTTTTACTATTGTTATTTATGTTATTGTTACCTCCGCACTGCCCGCTCCTTTTAAACCCCACGAGCAGCGACTGAATATTTATCCAGCCAGAGCGTAGGTCTGCAGGACTGAATCCAGTGCCTTTGTCCTCTTGTTAGTGATGGTCAAAAACTGAAACGCCATCTTAGTAGTGTAAAATGTTTGCCCGTCTCTTATAGAAGTTTCTTATCATTCTTTTGAATATAAATACTGCTTAAGCTAGTCCATAGGGCAGTCTTTTAAATGGAATTACTACTGCCATAATTATGAAGAGATCTGGATTCTGCGTGAAAACAAATGTAATGTTAGTCCCATTTCAATTCAAAGGTTGTAAACTTTATTTAACAGCAGTAACGTGTGAATCAGAAATGTTCTACACAGCAGTGGTGGTACATACATCAATGACACAAGTTTAGATAACATTATATATATCTATTTTATTTGTATCATTTGTGTGATTGAGATTAGCAAAAACACATATTTAACTAGTCCACTGACACAACTCGCTAGTGGATTATACAGTGGATATACAATGTACATAATAAAAATAAGCCAGCAGGCTTGTTGGGACTGTGTTTGATTACGTTACAGAGTTTGGGTAGTAAAGTGCATGACTTTACCAAGTGGGATTGAGGGAGTATTGGGGAAAACAACAAAAAAGACTCTTTCAGCCTGCCGAATAATAATAAATTCATTAGAGTTTGGCTTTGTTAAATTGTTCTTCTACCTTGTGTATACTCAGTAATTGGAATCATGCTACGGTAGCTTTGTTGGGCATTTTCACTGATGGACAGAAATGAACCCTGAGGTTACCAGGAGAGGAGGTGAATTTCAGGAAGTGAGGAGGAAAGTGGATGGTTCTGTAAGAGATGGATTTTGATGAAGCAGGAAGCGATAGGGCCTTGGTTTGAGACAAATTCATTATGAGTGACCATAGTGACATCCAATGTCCCCCCCCCCCCCCAGTCATGAGAATGTCTTCAATCCAACGTTATTGGCTCGCTATCAACCATATGTTTTCCTCCATTACATATTGTTTCCCCCGTACATCAAGTCCTCATTCCAGACAGTGGTGTAACGTAACAAGCCCCCTCCCCTGCAAAGTACCTGGAGGGGGGGCCCTTCTCCTTGGATCCAGTCATTCTGCTGCCGCCCTTGCACTGTGTATGGTGCTGAGGGGTCCCCCTGGAGCTCGGGGCACACCTGCACCGTTGGGGCTGCGCGGGCCTTTGTTACTTCATAGTACTTCATTGAATTTACTCCATTTCATTGTGCTTCACTAAACCTTCTCTCAACACAATTCTCCTGAACGGGCTTCTAGGGTAAAATGGTACATAACATCCCTGAGTCCACACCACCCATTTTGCCACTCTATTCACTTCTAGAGCACAATCCGGTATAACGTATACTTTCAATTCACTAACCATAGACGCGGTCAACTCTGCAAGATTTCTCAAGCAGTAAACACTTATTGTGTTGCTTATTTACAAAATTCCAAATTCAGTTGAGCTGAATTGTGACAGCCAGATGTTAAAATAGCTGCATTATTCACATAATTAACCTGGCTGACTTCGCCCATATGACCCAACAGCAGTATTGATGATTCCACTCATCCTGGCAGTACTTCTTCATTCTAAATGATGCTGTCATCTGTACATAGTTCATTCACCAATTCATCCAACAGATGCAAAGATTACAGCCTCTAATGCAGCTTGTGTGCTCAGCCACATAGGAGCTGTGACTTGTGCACATTATCCAGCAATGCAGTGTACTTGTACCTGGTCCTAGCTCGGAAGTAGATGCCACAAAGAAGGCAGCTCTGGGTAGTTGAGCATAAACCCAACCGGAGAGGTGTCCCATGTTTTTCCGGCTACTATTCTGTTGTTCTCTATGTAGCAAACTTTGCACTCACGAAAGACGTGCATAATGTGTTCATTTTAATGCCAATGGTACTTTGTTTCTCACTTTTTGAGCTGCCCTGAGTGGTCACCATTCCAAGTTAGCTTGTGGTCATCCTGTCCGTGGTTGCTAAAATGTAAAGGTTATTTTCCTGCTCCATAATAAAGTAACGCCACAGCTTTATTATAACAGATTGTCTGGATCAACTGCAGAGTGCCCACACGAAGCAAATAACCCAGAGCTCTGTAAATAGATAAAAGTTTCCATGACATACGTTTCTCACAGAAAGCACCTTCTGTTTCTGTGAATCATGTGGTTCTAATGGAGTACATTGGCCATGAACTGCAGTGGGTAACTCGTGTTTTTATTCCGGACTGCTCAGGTCCTTCTCCTGGACTGCATTGGCCCTCCTTAGGGACGATTTGGTCCTTTTCGTTGGTTTCATGGGCTACCACTGTCCTTTTCCTGGATTGCCTCGGTACTTCTCGTACACTGCTTTGACCCTTCCCCCGGTCTGCATTGCTCCTTCCTTTCAGCTGCCTCTGTTCTTCTCATGGGCCATGTTGGTCCTTCCCCTGGATTGGCGTTGTTCTTCTGAAAAAATGCGGACGCCTACCTGATGAGCTGAATAGGTTTCTGTAATGCATGACATGGGCTCTTGTTACAAATCGCATAGCCCCTTAGAATGAACTGTATACTCCCGTCCGAGTGTTTAGTAGACCTTTGTAATAGATTGCCAAGGCCCCCGCCGTGAAAGAATGTCTCCATCCAGTGAACTGCATGTCGGGGCCCGCATGGACTGTTGTCATGAGCTGGATAGATCCCTCTCGATCTTTCTCCACAGGCTTTATCAAAGCATTTCTTCTGCCTTTCATCCACTCCTGCATGCTACATAGATTTAGATCGGCCTCTATTGCACACATTCCAGTGTGAAATAAAACACTACAGTATTCCACCATGTGTGCTCTTAAGCGGAGTACTAGCTTAGCAGCGTCAGGGCTCTCTCAGCATCACCAGGCAGCCCCGATGCACAATGGGAACTTGTTAATTTACAATCCTCAGTGATGCTTAATGGCTCCTGAAGACCCGCATCAAGAGGCCGCGGATAAGGGAAAGTGACGTGTTTACTCTGCTCATCCCTCCACAGAGAGCAGAGGACGGTTCTGTGCATGTGTCTCCATTAATTGCTATTGAGACGCAGGAGGCTGGCGGGGCACCTTAGTGGTATGTCACTGCCATTTTAATTGCAAAGTGAAAGAGCTAATTAAGCTGTCATTTGTCTCCGATCTGACATAATTATATTGAAGTATTTGTGAAAGCTGAAGTATAATTTTAGAACTAATCTCCCCACAGGTTAGGTGTAAAGCGATCCCTGGCTAAACAGTGTTTGAGTAATGAAGTACAATGGGTTTATTTCAGCCTGGCGTTATGAGGTGATAATCGGCTCACTGCTTGTATTTTGCATACAGGAGCGTCGCAGCTGGGATTTCCACTTGTGGCATGTTGTAGATCAGGTGATGCAGCATGGAAAGCAGGTATTTAGCACATGCGCTAACATTCAACGTGTGGTAGCATCTGTGAAGTAGAGATGTACAAACTCATCATATTCATCGTATCCGAGCCACAATGGCTTACCTCTGTGTTTTAAATGTCACTGAAATTCCACGTCAGATATAAAAAGGGGTCATAGACTGACGGATGAGTTATGCAGCGCGCAAGGAGCCGGAGATGGCACAGGCTGGACTGCACTGACTCCGCAGTAACAAATAGTCTCGGGAAGCAGAAAGCTGTTTAGATGAGTATTAGAGAGGTCTTTGCACAAAACGACTGCAAAACAGTTGCCCTAACTAATGGGTAGATTGAGCAAGGATTCTTCTCCCCAATACTGGGAAGTCGGACGGTGCAGGTCTGAGGCAACCTATGTCAGGGGATCCTAGTTCGCCAGTCGGTAGAGGGAGCACGACTTTGTCCCTGAGTTCGGAGGGAGTTCCTCGGATGCACTTCAACAGCAAGCACGTGCATGCCTATGGATCCGGGCAGGGCCTCCATCCTAAACAAGTTCTAACCGCGTCTAGTCTCCTAGAGGAATCCCATTTACGAAGTGCTGGAAACAGGCTCATGCTGACATTTTATTGTTTTGGGCGAGTACAAAGTTTTCCGTCCATTCTGTAATCTTTCTTTGGGCTTGAAACCACACCCATGCCACGTCAGTTACTTACATTGGTTCGTGGGCTTGCCTTTTAAAATCGGCTAGCTTTCATTTGTGAAAGGCGTGCATATGTCATGCCTTTTCCGGTGTTTAGGCCCTCTGACAGCACCGGTAAAGTACCAAAAACATACGAGGCTCGATGTTTTCAGGTTGGAGTCCGGACTACTTTATCTGTTTATTTTCCACGCAGCGCGATCGTGCTGCATTTTATATAGCGCGATCGCACTGCGTTTTTTTTTTGCTTTACAACGCTAATAACTTTAACTCGATGCGAGACCCGTTGCATTGAAAATGCTTGTTTTATTTGTCATCAGATGTACTATACTGTTCACCGGATGTAAACCATCACAAAATATGCTGAAACACTATGATATGGACTATATGTGCTTATCAACGAGGTAATTTTGCAGTAAATTAATACGTTAAGATTTAACCCCCACCTCGCCCACCCATGACAGCAAAAATGAAACCCTGATTAGAAATTGATTGAATAATTTGCACTGCTGCTGAACAAATGAAGAGCCTTCGAGCACTAAGGGAGCGCTCAGACCCCTGTCCTCCTGCGGCAGAAAGAAGAGCCCCTCTGGAGCCCATTGACAGAGCCTTCTCAGAGCTAAGCACCTCGGACTGGTGGAAGTGACATCATACAAAATACCTGCCATAGCCCAACGCTACTGCAACCGGGTACGGGCCGAATTAAGAAAAGTCGAAGTGCAGGCCCCAGTATTCTCAACCAGTGGAAATTAAGCTTCTGTTCTAGCAACATGAAAGAAAGTAGAAAACAGCCTGCGAATAAATACTTTTTTGTGCAAACAATCACCGATTCTCTTTCCGGTGATCTATTAATTAAAGTAAGACATGAGCAAATAAAAAAATGGGATATGATCTTGAGCCACAACTAAAAATGCACCGTGCCTCCCCTGTTGTCAGAAATGTTGGAGCAGCTGTCACCTTTTGCAGTTTATTAGTCTCAAGAACTGTTTAATAATGGGAAGCGTTGCTAAAGTGTCAACTTAAATCACAGCAAAAGGAGGAGGAAAAGGCTAAAAGTGGATTCTGTGCTTCGGTGGTGAGCACACTGGAAAAATCTATTATACATTACACGTTGTGACAGCAGTGGTAAACGTGCCAAGATAATGAGATCATAACCCCCAGACAATTAATTAGGCTCGTTAGTTTCAAACAGTTCTCAAGGTAGACCCGAACCAATTGGTTTATTTAAGAGAAAGGTGCCTGTGCAAAATGTATTAATGTGGTTAAGCATTGCAAATGAAGCACACTTGTTCTAAAAATATGTAGAACACTCTCTCCCTTCCCTTGAGTCAGGTTGTAAAAAGACAGATAGATTCCATGGCCTCAAAAACACGCCAACGGGAAGAGATCTACGAAAAATATATTTTCATGGTCACTTTTTACGTGTCTACTGCACACACGCACTTGTGCGCTATGTTTGCGAAATCTTTTGTTGATACAAAAAACTTAAAAGGGGCTAAGAAACTGCCTCTAAATTACCTGAGCTTACCATGGGATTGGTCCTACATCACTCTAATTTACGTGCTTCTGATTGCCCAGCATGCCATCTGCACATTGTCTGCTTCACTACCTGCTGTCTTCTTTGCGTTTCAAGCCGCCTGGTTGCCTCTGGACCAAGTACCCCTACCTGTGAATTGCCATTGTACACTGGCCAGTGTCCTTCCTCTGGATACGATGCTGGAGGTACTTCTTTTTTCTTTCTTCTCTGCTGTCTTCTTTCTTCTCTTCCGTCGTCTTTCTTCACTGCCGTCTTCGCCTCATGCCATCTTCTCTGTATACTCTCTTCGTTGCCATCTTCTTTCTTCTTTGCCACATTACATCTTTTCTGTCTTCTTTCTTCATTGTTGTCTTCCTTCTTCACCGCATGCCGTCTTCTTTCTTCACTGCCATCTTCTTTCTTCTTCGCCACGTGCCATTCCCTGTCTTCTTTCTTCATTGCTGTCTTCTTTCTTCATTGCTGTCTTTCTTCTTCATCTCACGCCGTCTTCTTTTTTCGCTGTCTTCTTTCTTCTTCACTGCATGCCATTTTCTGTCTTTTTTCTTTGCTGCCATCTTCTTTCTTCTTCGCCGCATGCTGTCTTCTGTCTTCTATCTTCATTGCTGTCTTCTTTCTTTGCTGCCATCTTCTCTGTTTTCTTTCTTCTTCGCAGCATGCAGGAACAAATGTGGTTTAGCATTGTTGTGCTGAAGGCACCCATCTGTATTGTTACTTTGATGTGGAAAATATCCCAACTGTATCACTTCTCAGTGTAGGCTCATGCACTGTCCAAATGCAGGGGAAAACTGCCAGCCCTGCAAGAACACAATCCCATATGTCCATCCCACTTCTAAAAGAATACAAGTGGGCATAGGGCACTACAAACAACAGAACTGTTGTAAACGTGTTTTGACTCTGCCCTATCAGAGCTAATCTCATTAAAATCTTGAATCATGTCTTCCTTAGCATTCAAGTTGCTGTGACACTAACAGTTGTTAAAACTTCCCTGTCGTGCAGCTTTTTGAGGGCGGGAACAGCGATTCTCCCTACACCTAGGGATGGAGGAGAGTGGTGCGGTCTAAGACTTCTCAGTGCAGCCCCCCAATCATCAGAGTGGCTCAAGCTTTTTAGTCAGGACCAGATTAAACACTTTGATATTTCAGAACCCGACTTTAAGGAGAAACGTTTCAGGGGCAGATGCTCTGATGTGCAGAGACAAGCTACAGTGATTGAACATCAGCTCCGTCTTCTTCTCAGAGGCTGAACTAAATACTAACAGCATATGTACAATAGGAAAAGTACTCAAGAGAACTAACAAAACGTAGAAACAAACATTGACAAAGCCAATATATTTCGCCTTTTTTTAATTTGCATTTTATCTTACTATCTAGCTGGATTATAAATATTAGAAAAATGTTATAATAAAGTTTGTTTTAAATTTGACAAACCATTAATAGTTGTTTATTATTTCGACATACATTACAACATAAACAACTATTAACGGTTTTTTAAATTTAAGACAAACATTGTTATTACATTTTTCCAATATTTATAATCCAGTTAGATAGTAAGATAGAATGCAAAAGAAAAAACAAAAACGACAACTATTGGCTTTGCCAATGCATGTCCATTGTAACTGCATGTAATAGTTTATTTTGCTCTAAGGGAACACTTTAATTCGAAAAGTGCTATGTTTTTCTCCTGATTTTCTAAGGCTAAACCTTCAGCTCTTTCTTATTCTGAAACTCTCCTGTGAAGTTCCTTGTCGTTTTCACTCTTTCATAATATCATGCAAGTTGCCTTTTCCTCCTTTTCAACCCAACATCAGGCCTGACTTGCAAGGTTCTACGGGAGTCTCCCCTCGCCTAATCTGTTCAACCCTTAAACTGAGCCATTTGTCGGTCCAATCCATTCATGCTCTTTCTGGTTTTATTTACATGCTGATTCCGAGATTGCATGGAGTTCTGGGTGTCTCAAGGGGATTTGCAACTGGATGGGCTGCATTTGGCACCAAATCAATAATACACATAAACAGAGATCTTGATTGATAGTGGCAGTGAGCAACTGTGGTGCCCAGCTTTCACACTTCAGTAATTGGGAATGTACCCCTCTTTGTGAGGGTAGTTAAAAACCTGTGTGAAGTGAGATACCAGCTTCTAAATGGCCCTTAAATGGTTGCAGTGGCAGGTCGTACATGTAAACACAGTGGCCCACATCTCTCCAGCCTTAAATGCCATTTATTTGCTCCATTTTACCAGAAGATCTACCTTTAAGATTATGTGCATTACACAAGGCCAGAGATGCAATAGGCCTAGAATTCTTACAAGTAAATCTCCAGAGATACTGTTTGCAAAAGATCTCAGTGATACAAGTTGTCACCCTGACTAATTTAACCGTCTTGCAAAAAGAAAATTATAAGTGGTACTTCTTTCTCCATGCAAGATGCAAAATTGAAACTCGCTGCCAAGAAAGTTAAGAGTGACTGACCACCACCTGGAATTCATGAGATTGGTAAAGACCTTCAATTTCCCTGCTGGCTAAAACTGCAACAAAATGTTAGAAAGACCCAATAAAAACCAAACTACAAGAATAGAAGCAATGGTGCCCTATATCAATACTGTAGTGAACTTTTCAATACAATGGAGAATTTAAATGAAGGATGCTACAAGAAGTTTGAAGCCCAGGCTACCAGCTCACCAGATCTTTGTACAATCATAACTAGGTTAAAATGAAAGCAGTACTAAGACCACCCTCAGTGACAAGGTTTTAGTTAAAAAGGGTTTAAAATAGGTTGTGAATTGGCACTAGTCCTTTCTATTTTATGTTTGGCTGATTTGGAAATATCCTTGATTACAAGCCACATTTGACCTCCAAAACTCAATAACAATCCCTGCCTGCTCTTTAATATGTAGATGACACAGTTCTCCTTCATGGACACACATAGATCTTCACGTACCCTGAATTATCTACAAACCTTCTGTAAGGAAAATAGGTTGGCAACTAACACCACGACTTAGATCATGACGTTTTCTACGTCATCTAAATTAAAATCCAAATGGAGGCAAGATGTTGACATTTTCGAAGAACTTAACTTCTATTTATATCTAGGAATTTTCAAACAAGAGGTTAATTAGAAGCTCACTAACAACATATAAACTTTTAAATCGCTCTTTTGCTCTGCACCCTTAATCAATTGGGCAGAAACATGTTCATTAGTAGACCAGTTCCTGGAGGTGATAGGATTAAAATTCCTCCCTGTCCTTTCTTATAAAACTAAAGACTTTCCTCCAAAACTTGACACCAGGTTGAACAGAGCACATTATATCTTGTTTAGGAAATTATTTTGATTTCTGACACCAACCCCTCAAAATCAGATTAGACTTGGGTTCAATCTTCACAACCAGAGTACTGCTCAGAAGGCAAGCTTCCTACGCTATTGGTGCTACTACTGGATTATTCTATGCAATGCAAGCATGGATATTTAAAATTTCACCTGAAACAAGAACTAGGCTCATGTACCCACCTCCATGGAACAAAGCATCGGCTCTGGGCCTTCAAGCGTTAAATATAACAAAGATCTGGAAACAAGGCTTCCTCTACTCCACCTTAAAAATGTTATGAAACAACCGTAAGTTGTGATCAGAAGCCAAAGATCTTATAATTCTAAGCACTGCACCAATTTTGCTTATTGTCTCTGCTGGATACATCAGCAATCAAGTACCTCCGTATTTTAAACTTGCTAGCTCATGGGAGTTAAAGGTCAAATATTTAAGACAACAATTTGAAATTTTTGACTTGGGTGAGATTTGCCAAAAATTGAACCACAAAAGGGAATCCATCAACTGCCGCTTCTGCCGCTATAAACAAGAATCACTGATTCATGTCTTATGTTGCTTCCTGACCTTTCACAATGAGCGAAACAGTTTCTGCTTCCCTACTGGAGAAAACAAGCCACTCACACCATTCAAGAAGCATTATTCTCCTGCTTTGCCATCAATGAAGACCAGTTGGAAATGGGCTTTGTGAGATTGGTGACTCCGATCTCAAATACACTTGATAATTTAAAATGACTGATTTAATAACTTAAAATTATTTTAGAAAAAGTATTTTTCACTTGTTTTCCTCTTTCTTTCCTTTCACTTTACTTCTCTTCTTTATTTTAATTACCACTTTTCTCACAGCTCTCAGACATGCTCATGAAATTTGTATTTGTATATATTGAATGGATTTAGTTAGCTATCAATAAATTATAGATTGAAATGGACTACCATAAAAGCTACTCTAGGAGATACGCCAGGCATGGCTGAATGAACCAGAACCCATGAAACTGGCTGTAGTAAGGCCAAAGAATAAAAGCAAATGATTTTGTTACTTTGCAAGAATATACTTTGTATTACTAAAATTAGCTTCATTTTAATGTAACAGTATAGGTCATTTATGAATGAATATTAAACTTGTTATATCTCATGCATGCTGGTTTCCTCAACTCAGTAGAATGTATCACACTGTATCACACTCCATCACTTGAAAAACCACATGAATGACTGAGATACTTACCTTAGCCAGAGTATACTGCATGCAAATATGCTTGAAGCTTACAATAATGAATCACTCGTTCATCAGTATTTTTTGTTTCTCTTACAAGATGGCATTTGAAGTGTATGATGACTGTGCATCTTCTGTGTGTTTTCTGTTCACGGTACGAGTATTGTTAATGCAGTGATCTGCCTCTGCTGTTGCTTGGGTGTTCTGTTGAAATACGGTTCTTTTTATGATAGCCCAACAATGCCTTTTACTGGAATACTGCACTTGTTTTTGGTGGTAGCAGGGATGTGTCTGGTTTGTGAAGTTATTATGAAGCATTGCTCACTTCTTGTGATTAGATTCCAAGCCAAGAGACCTGTACAACAATCTTCAACTTTAAAGTACAAGGACAGCCTCGTTGGTACTTGTATACCGTGTTTATGTGTGACTGAAATGGTCAACTCATAAAGGTAATTTTTGTTTGTGCGTAATTGGCAACCATTTTGGTGTTAGTTTCTCTCCAACTAAAAACTTGAAAGGTGTTATTTTTCGGTACATTGCATTGGCATGACCACTTATGTCTCGTTTTGTGCTTTATTTTTCAAACGCATTTTTCGCTGTACTTCTTAGAAAGTGGGTATCTTCAAGAAAGCAAACTGTAAAAATATATGTAAAAATAGGGGATCCCGTTCTTGCACAGTGAACGCGCTGTGAAGTGGCCAAGCGCACATTTTTCATCAGCTATTTGAAATAAAAAAAAAAGACAACCTAGGCGTTTTTTTTTAAACTGTTCCCCCATTAAAGCACAGTGGAAATTGCAGGCATTCTAGGAGGAGGCAGCTCCCAGTAATTGAAGTACTGATAGCACCATGTGGCGAATGAATCTGGACTTGGTCGGTCTTTTATGCATATCAGCACCTGATTAAAATTCTGCCGGCTCCCAGGCTGCATTGTGAAATGCTTCCAGACAGACTTTTTGATTACATATCGAGAACTTAATTACTATATTCCTTTTAATTAGCCCCACAACGTAAGGTCAATTACGTTCTTTATGAACATGACATATTACCAGCTTTGGTAATTGATGGGAACCAGCACGTGTTGACTTCACTTCAAAATCGTAGCACGTTCAACATATGGGTATTGCTGTGTGACAATGGTATGCGAGAATTATATGGAATTACATAGAATGCTACCTTGGGGAAGAGGGAACAGCACCATGACACCTTTGTTGTTTGTAAAAGGCCGCTTTATTGGAAACAGGTGCACTTACAATACCAAGACTGTGGCCTATTGCCTCACAAAACTAACAACCTCACTATACGTCACATTTTACCTAACCAAAACGCTCCTTCCTCCCCTAGCCTACCCTCCCTTTCCCTTTACCCTTAACCTTGTTGTCTCTTAATACACTCTTCCTTTTTGTAATGATTTCTTTGTTGAATCAATTTTGTCACCTTAAGAATCTCCTGCTGCCATCTACCCATTGAACCTGCAACTAGCAAAACCCCTAATGCCAAATGTTTCCTGTCTGTGTTGTCCTGCTGCCGTCCACCCCCTTCCAATCTCAAAGTGTCTTGTCATATTTGCTGTCCACACCTGTTATATTTGTCATGTGAACTGTCTCTGCCTGCACCTGTTCCCAGCGACAACATACAATGTCGACCCCGTGCACCCATTATCCACAAAGCACCTCCTGTTTCCCCATGTATCTCCTCCTGAATTTCGCCACCAAAAACCTTGCTGCTAGGGTGGGAGGGTGGGAAAAACTTTCTAACACCCAACTGGCCACCATGTTGCCTTCCACAAAATGGTGGCCTTCTTACAAAATGGCCCCTATAAATACTCCCACCCCACCACCCAAAAAGCACCCAAACAGCGCCCGTGGTCCATACCACCTTCCCCAAAGCTCTCAGGGGGGAGACCTCTTTCTTTCGGCAACCCCCGGGACCCCTTTGGGGAAAAGGGAACAGCACCACAACACCTCTGTTGTGTGTAAAAGGCCGTTTATTAGAAATACTTGCACTTAAGACCTTGGCTTATTGCCTCACAAAACTAACAACCTCACTATACATCAAATTTTACTTAACCAAAATGCTCCCACCTCCCCTACCCTCTCCCTTTACCCTTAACCTTACAGGGGCTCATTCTGAGCCCGGCGGGCGGCGGGAGCCGCCCGCCTGGAGGGAGCCGCCAAATGACCGCACCGCGGTCAAAAGACCACGGCGGCCATTCAGACATTTCCTCTGGGCTGGCGGGCGCTCTCCAAAAGAGCGCCCGCCGGCCCAGAGGAAATGCCCCTGCAACGAGGACGCCGGCTCAGAATTGAGCCGGCGTAGTTGCAGGGGTGCGACGGGTGCAGTTTGCACCCGTTGCGTATTTCAGTGTCTGCACTGCAGACACTGAAATACACAGTGGGGCCCTCTTACGGGGGCCCCTGCAGTGCCCATGCCATTGGCATGGGCACTGCAGGGGCCCCCAGGGGCCCCGCGGCACCCCCTACCGCCATCCTGTTCCTGGCGGGAGACCCGCCAGGAACAGGATGGCGGTAGGGGGTGTCAGAATCCCCATGGCAGCGGAGCGCGCTCCGCCGCCATAGAGGATTCCCCCGAGCAGCGGGAAGTCGGCGAGAGACCGCCGACTTTCCACTTCTGACCGCGGCGGTTCGCTCGTGGGAGCACCGCCAGCCTGTTGGCGGTGCTCCCGTGGTCGGTGGCCGCCAGGGTCAGAATGACCCCCATAGTCTCTTAATACACTCTTCCTTTTTGTAATGATTTCATTGTTGAATCTGTTTTGTCACCTTAATAATCTCCTGCTGCCATCTACCCATTGAACCTGCAACTAGCAAACACCTAATTCCTAATGTTTCCTGTCTGAGTTGTCCTGCTGCTGTCCACCCCCTTCCAATCTAAAAGTGTCTTGTGATATTTGCTGTCCATCCCTGTTATCCTTGTCATGTGAACTGTGTCTGTCTCCGCCACCAGAAAAAGGAAACCTTCCTTTTTCTGCCCCACCAGCCCGTCGGTCGCTCTGCTATGCCTCCAGTCCCTATTTTTTTTATTTATTTATTTATTGTTCTCTGAACAATGTTTTCAAAACTTCCTTCATTTGGAGCAGGTACAACTCCATGCCCATGAAGGACAGGTGTACTCAGTCACCCCTAAAAAACTCCCTGTCTTCAAAACAAAGATCTCTATGTTCTAAATATGTAAGGCCCCTTTCTTCGCAGAAACCCTTTCAATTCTTTATTAATTTTTCTGCGTGCCCTTTCTATTGTGCCCGTTTTTTACACCCCTCGCCATACCCTTCTAGGAACGAAAGCTGTCCAAATCGCGTGACAACTGTGCCACTGCTGCTGGATCTCCTGCAAGTCCAATTTCATATTCCTCATTATATCCAAACCCGTCCTCTGCACTAAGTCATTTTCCCCTTAATGGATCAGTAACACATCCGGACAACAGCCCTTCGCTTGGGATTTTTGTAAGGTCCTTAATAACTCCTGCCACCGCATCCCCCGTTTCCCATCCCATCGAACCCGATACCGCTCCCGGTCCAAGCCCAAATTTTCCCCAATAGGCGTTCACCTTGCTTGCTTCTTGACCCACTTGACGAATGAGTGCCCAATGACCCAAATCGACAGGAAGCACACCTCCGGTCCTGGTATGGAACCTGCAGCAGGAGAAAAATATGTTACACTCAGACTCCTGTCTCCACCTCAACCCCTTTTCTTACGTATTTCTTGTATACGTCCGCCTTCCACCTCCCCAGCCCCATTAACTCAAATTTATTCCAGCCTCTTGTCCCTGCCTCCATCACCATCCCGATCCGAAAGGAATGGGTGCCAAATAGAGAGACATTCCGTCCCACTACTCTCAGACCTGCCCTTAAGACTGCTAAAAGCTGGTATGCGGAAACGCCCTGTCCATCCTTATGACGAAAACCCCCCTCATTACCCCTCCATCTTTTTTGCCCTTAGCCTCTTGCCCAGTGAAACAGGGCGTATCCCCGAGATGGGATAAGCCGTAAGCACCACGTGCATTCCCCTCCCCTGTTGGCCCGTCTTAGAATGCACAATGCACAGGACCATGCAGTTCAGCCCAAACGTCATGTCATCCCACCTTAAACCCGGCTTATGTTTTGATCCCAACAATTCCGAAACCCAGAATGCCCCAAAAAACATCCAAGACATTAAGGTCCTATATAATAGTCATTCATACTCAACGGAACATACCCCCCTCAATGCCTGCAAAACCTCTTTGAGGAGGCACAGCAACATAGGCTGCCTCGCCCTACCCTTCTTCCCTTCTTCCTTGGCCCACCACTCCAAAATCCTGTGACCCAGCTCCCCCACTGACGGTGTTTAACTCCAAAACAATTTACTCATAAAGGCAATGCCCACCAACTTCCCTGCTATGGTGATTTTAGATTGACATCTCTCCACCAGGTCCATGATAAACCACACCACATCCTCCAATCTATCCCTGTCGTATTCCCTTCTGTGCGCCCCCGACCGCAAAAACTCTTGCCACGCCCGGACATACGTTTGTTGGGTGGAAGGCGCCAACAAATTCACCACCAGGCGCAGCATCCACCGTTGCCTATGGTCCACAGAGCTGCTGGCATTGTCGTACTGAACAGGGCCTCCTCCGCAACCAACCCATGGAACCTCTCCCACTGTGAACGAGACAAAGCATCCGCAATGTCATTGTTCACACCCGGAACATGTCGAACCCTAAAATATATGTAGCAGCGCAGACATTCCAACACAAAAACTCACAGCAGCTGCAACACCTGTACATCCCGAGCAGATTGTCTGTTAACCACCTGCATCACCGCCATGTTATGAACCCGGAACAGCACTCTTTTGTGTTCCAATAAATGACTCCATATGCACACTGCCACCACTAATGGAAACAATTCAAGAAATGCGATGCTCCGACCCCCACACTGCCATGACACCGGCCAATCCTCAGCACAGAATTTTCCCTGCCAACACAGCCCGAACCCCGACGCCCCTGCGGCATCAGAAAATCTTTGTACATCCTATTCTCAGACCTGTCATGTCTGTATGGGTATACCATTGAAAGATTCCAAAAATACATACCACATCCTCAAATCCTCCTTCACCCCCATGCAGAGCCGCACGTGATGATGTGGTAATCAATGCCCTGACAGCGCCATGCCCAGTCTCCTACAGAATGTCCTCCCGGCTCTTACTACCCTGCAAGCAAAGTTAAGATGGCCAAGCAGTAACTGAACGTCCCTGACCGTCACTTTAGTCCGTTGCACCATGTCCTGTACCGTCGCAATCATAGCCATCTGTTTGTCCTCCGGTAACCGAGCCACCATGGACTCAGTGTCCAATTCAATACCCAGAAACGCCAAGGCCATGCTGGGCCCCACCATCTTCTCGGGGGCCAGGGGCACACCCAGGTCCCCCATGATTTCCTGAAACTGCTGTAGCACGACCTCACACCGGTCCGAGCCCATCCGAGCCGCAAAGAAAAAATTGTCTAAATAGTGTGTCACATCCCTGTGCCCTGTTATTGACGAAAATATCCATTGCAAACAAGTGCTGAAACACTCAAATAATGCACAGGAAATCGAACAGCCCATAGGGAGTGCTTTATCCACATACCAACTCTCCTGAATTTGGATGCCCAAAAGTTCAAAATCACTGGGACTCACTGGCAGGAGCCTAAAAGCTGATTTTATCTCTGTCTTTCCCATCAAAGCACCAGGGCACCCACCATAGCAATGGCTACGTCCACAGATGCATACGACACCTTCGTCATCTCCTCTGGAATTAAATCATTAATGGAGGATCCCTCAGGCCAAGATAAATGATGGATTAGTTGGTATTGCCCCGGCTCCTTTTTGGGAACCACCCCAATCGGGGAAACAATGAGATTTTCTAAGGGCCAGTCTGAAAAAGGACCCTCCATGCGTCCTTCAACCACTTCCTTGTCCAGTTTGAGCTGCACAATCTCCTCCTTTCCCCTGACTGACCTTAAATTTTCAGGCCAACGTCGCTGCTGAGGCCCATTTTTGTATGCCAAATCAAAACCCCGTAAAAAACCTTGCAACAAAACCTGTGCTGCCCGTTTGTCATCATGACGCTCCAACCAAAAACGAAGTTTGTCAATTTTAACTGGAGTAAAAGCTTTTTCTCAAAGAACCTTGCCCCCTCTTGTCCTGGCTGGACCCTTTCCCCCTTGGCTGCCCTCCAAATAAGGCAGACCCTGCCCTTGAGCCTGGGCTGCCAAATTTCCAGGGGCATAACAGTTAATAAGCGCGTGCCTCCCTGTGCATCGTGATCACTTGTGTCTAAATTTACAGTATCACAGAAGCACAGTCCCTTGTTGTAATCCCAGCATGCTCCTTTCTTCGCGGACCCACTCCCTAATGCTCCTGACCCCCGTTTTGTACTTGTGCCAGCCCCACTCTGGGTGGGGCGCTCTCAAAAGCGCCGATAAGTAGTAGGCACCCGCTGGCCATAAAAATGGTTTTACCAAATTTTAATGGGCCCATTGATGCTGCCACAAATCTGCGTCAATCTCCCCCCATTGCATATCCGGATCGGCTGCCATTCGTGCTCCAAACCCCTCGTCGTATTGCATCCAAGCATAACCCCCATAATTTACTGTGCCTTCTGGATAATGTCGATATATTTAAAAAGGGCAACTGCCCTCTCTGGGAAGCACTCAAAGTACACACTCGCAAATATCAAGAAGGCAGCTATCCAACTTTCAATAGTAACCGGGACTCTTGGCCGCTTAGCCAATTTGTACTCCTCTTCTTTGGAGCCCTCTTTAGACCTGACCTCGTCCACCTTGCCAGTTGTGCGCCACATTTTGTCTCAGCCACCACCTGTAATGACTGAGAGACAGGGTTAGACACCCCCCCTTGTGCACCACCATTCCTCCTCCTTATCCCCTCCCAATTCTCCCTCCTCGATACTCTCTTCCTCGTAATCTAATTCCTGCTCATAAAATGCTTCGGCACACTCACCTGGCAGAGCGCTCCCATAAGACCTGCCTTTTGCAAACAGGCCAAGTCCTGAAACGGCTGTCTAAGGGCCGTCCTCAGCCCTCTAGGCCGCTCTGATGGGCCAGGCCACTGACCTTCGTGAACCGCAACGCCGGCGGGCCCAAAACCCTGTCCATCATACAGCCCCCAAAAGACGACCTTAGCCCCCGATTCCCTGCCTCCTTTGTCCTGCTGTGATGCTAACTGGCCGGCCGCTCAGGGCTCTGCCTTCACTTCCTCCCGCGGTCTCCGGGCCGCAGCAGACCCTCCCGGATCACGTTGTGTCACCATCCTCTCACCCTACCAAAAGAGGCCTGATTTGCCCACAATACCTCTTTTAGACATTGGAGCCAAGATTACAAGAGAGCGCAAAAAATAAATGTCTTTCAACTATGTTAAACTGGTTCTGTTCTTAGGAGGGGAGCAGTTGCATTACACAACACTCCTAATGCAGAGTAACTGTCCGTGCTTTCCAACTCGGAACCCGTGAACCACATCCAGTAATTTGTGGTGCCTAATGCTATTTATTGATTTGGATGTTTGGCTCACTTGGAAGCTTTGAACCTGAATCAGGCAGTTCCTCTACAGGAGTTTCAGAAATCGGTCACATGTTTTGAACCTTTGTAGAATCCCCTTGCCAGTCATGACCTTTATTTGCCCAGAGCTACTGGTCAAGGCTGAAGAACTTATAAATTAGGGTCACTCTGTTCCCTGATTTATCACCAATATCTTTGTGAGAAATCTTGCTACTGTGTTTTAGATTTCGATTCATCCATCCTTTGAAATTCGTGCCAATCCCGAGAAACACTGTCTGGCAGCTGTGCGTTCCCCTGAGCCCTGTAGATGAGACGTGTGAAGCTTAAGCATCCCCAAATGGAAGACTTGTGGCAGCGGTAAAGAACATATGCACTGTGCATAGGGACAGCAAGTTCACACTAGAAAAAGACCTGAATAAGACATTTGGTGAAAGCCTCGTTGTAAAGCTCCGAATGGTAATCCAAAAGTTTATAATCTCTCTCTTGTCCTTTCTTCCCTGGTCCCTCCTACCACAAGAGGAGCAGCTTGGTATTGGTGTATTAATCTCACGTGAAACCGACCTTGTTCACGGAAAAATATTTGGCCTCAGTGTCAAACTCAAATAGTTGTTACCTTTGCATGAGGTTCAGACTACATTTTGGGAAACTGTTTACTTGCTGTGCTAAGCTTTTGGCAGCAGGTCATAGGTGTGGGTCCATGTGGTTATGACTCATTTTATTTTGTTCTGCGAGTTTTGCGTACAATTGAGGTGGTGTATTTTTACCCTCCATAAGACATCAGAATTTTACTCAAGCTAGTCTGGCCTTGCTGTGTTTATAATTGTTGTCATCTGATAAAATGTATCTTTCCACTGCTTGTTTTCTAGGAGATGCTCTCAAATTAATTAATGGATTTCTAATTATTATATCTTTTATATTGTGCATTCCTTATTTATTCTTTTATGGTTTTCTTTTTAAAAACCGAAATAAAGAAATTTACTGACTGACTAATGAATTTTCATGTTCTCATGTTAGGTATGACGTTCTCATCTGAGCTCCAGGTGGGCTCATGAGCTCGTGCATTAGGCTAGTTCAGTACCAGTTGTGCTATGCGGCGGATTGAAACAGTTTCAAATGTATTTAGCACTACAAAAATAAGTACGGACGTCTCAGCAAAAAACATACACATTCAAACATTTTATCAAAATAAGATTGAGTGCTATATTTTTCTAGAGATATTAATAATTTTCTTATTTAAAAGTGTTTCAAGCCATCTTGGCTGTAGATGGGGGACTGTCATATGCTGGCAAGGCTGAGCACACAATGCAAAAGGAAAGACAATGAACAGTTCTTTCCTAGAGCATTTGAAAAACAGAACATTTGGCAAAGGTCTTCTTACCTGCACAAGACTTTGAATGCAACTGCTCCATGTACCAACCAGCAGACCAACAAGTACAAGATCACACTTATTCCATTGCTCAGATTTAGTGGTGAAGAGACTGAACGTTTTAAATAAAAAACGCTCAAGGGGCTACAGGAAGCATACAGACTTCAGTTCCCAGTACTGTCAACAAGATGGTGCAAAACAATCAAAAAAGCAAAAGGTTGTGGGTTTACACATGGCCAATTGTAACTCTCATTTTCCATTCTCTTTTTATGGTGATATAGCAGTGATCTTGACAGATATCTTTTGGGTGTAGCTGTAAGCAAAGTAGTCATTCTCTTCAATTTTCATTAAACAGGATGTTCACATCTATGTGCCCTCTGGTTGTTCCTTGCTGGGATATGTCATTTATAATATTTGCCTCCTCTATTGCTTTTTGGGTTGCTTCCTTCATTGAAATTTGAATAGTTTCAAAGGAAGTTCTATATTTTCATATTTTCATTAAACTTTTGAGTTTAAAATTACCAGGTAACTTCATGTCACTGGGAGATCTAGTTTTCACCACTGGGCATTCAGGTAACAAATCAGTGCATTCAGTGAGTTGAATTCTAGTTTCTGTTCTCCGCTTACACATATGTGTGTCTGTGTGTGCATGGCATCTTTAAGTGTAACCCTGCAGTAAGGCGAGTTGTTAAGGTGTTTTAGTTTTGGGTCAGTTAGAGCATAAGATAAAGGATAGCTTTGATGCTGTAGAAGAAAAGTTGATAAAGAAACTTATCACCATTGAAGAATAGTCTCAGTGAATTGTATTGGACTGCTTGACTTGTTCCATTGAATGTATTGAACTAACGCACAAGAAAACTAAAGGATAGCCCTAGGGTGGGTCTATCCTAATTTGGAAGAAGCATGCAGAAAATACAGTTGAACCCTGATCTTTACGTTGAAGGGTATATTTAATTTTAACACATATTTGCTTTTTTTGGTACTTTATTCAAAAGTTAAATCTGGTTATAAATTAAAATAGTGCAAGGTCTGAGTGCATATACCTTCCAGAACAACCACTGTGTCCTCACCATGCTACCACTACATCTCAACTGGTAATACCATAAGATTAGTAACTGCTGTAACACATATTACATCCCCAGTAGTGTGCCACAGTGAATGTAAAGCAGACCCAAATAAAGGAAAGGGACAGCAGAGAGGCGCAAAGCAAGGAAACTTTTAAAACAACAGAACAAGCAAGAAGTTTGCACCCCCTACCACCCTTTCATAGGGGAAACCAATGGTCTGCTTGGCCTCCATCCCTGCATCCTTTCACCCTCAGGAGCTCATCCAAGGAGGTCACGGAAGTAGCACAGTGTCACTGTTGCTCACCCGCTTAGACAGGCTATTTAGGAAAGCTTTGGTTGGTTCTACTGTGAGTACATATATAGCTTACCCTGGAAATCACTTCTCACTTTCTCAAGGAAACCCACAGGGGTCACCCAATCCTTTGCTACCAGCTCTTCCTTTAACTCACTGAATACCCACCTCAGGCTAAAGTATTTAGGTTTAAGTTGGGAAAGAGCAGGAGACGCTGGTCTCCTCCCACTCAATGGGACACTGGATTTTATCCTTCAGTACCTGAAGCTGAGGTCTGCCATGTGAGTCAGTTTTCTCTGCCCCATTTCCCTCCCATCCAGCTGTCAGTTCGAGGAGTGCATTCTCTTCTGATCAGGGCTGCAAGGCAGTTGAAATCCCAGCTGCTGTTGCTTAACCGCTTAAGTGCGGGCCGACGCCGACACCAGGGAGGGAGTTAATAAATCCTCGGGTGCGTCGCACCCGAGGATTTTTATTATTATTTTTTTTATCCCTGGGAGACACGGAAGCTCTTCCGTTTCTCCCCCTGCCCCCCACCCGCCCCTTTGTAACGTCAGCGCGCCTCGGCCCTGACGTTACAATGTTGATTTCCCCATCGGAGCAGGAAGCAGCTTTGCGGCCGCTTCCTGCTCAGATGGGGAAAACGGCCACAAACGGCCTTCCCCACATTCGGGAAGGCCTCGTAAGAAAGGCGAGAGTCTCCCCTTTCTTACGAGGCCTTCTGAAAGTGTTTCCTGGCCCCCGATCGCAGCACAGCTGCGATCGGGGGCCAGGAAACACCACTAGACACCAGGGATTTCACTTGGGGGGGTCGGCCCCCTTGGAAAACGCCCCCCCCCACCGGGGGCTAAATCTTTTTTTTTCTTAAAAATAAAATAAATGGACAGGGGGTTGCACGTGGGCAGGGCGACCCCCTGTGGGGGCCATATTTTTTTTAGTGTTGTTGTAGGGTTTCCCTGGGGGCCATTTTGGCCCCCAAGGAAACCATACAACAACTAAAAAAAATAGATTTATATATATATATATATATATATCTATATAGATATATCTATGTAGATATATCTATGTACATGGATATATCTATAGATAGATCATTAGATATATATAGATATATGTATATATATATATATATATATATAGATCTATCTATAGATATATCTATGTAGATATATATATATATATAGAGATAGATCTATATACATATATATATATATATATATATATCACTTTTGTCAATATGTGTGTGGTTTCCCTGGGGGCTGCGATCGGCCCCCAGGAAAACCAGACCCACATATAAAAGTGATATATATATATATATATATATATATATATATTTGCCACCAGTTGTCTTGCAGTTGCAGCTTGCGTCTTCAAAGCAATGCACATACTTCAACTGACGCTTTTCAACTGTAGCTTTTAGGCAGCAATAAAAAAGTCAATTAAGTATTGTGATTATGTTTCTGCTACAAAAGGGTCAGACTTGTCTAGTGGCAGTTTTAGTGCCATAAAGAAGCGCAGGTTTATATGCATACTGCAAAGAGCAAATCTGTATTTTATGTAAATAGCTGAGTACATTAGTAAAGTCAGCCATTACCTGCGCTATAATACAAATGAAATGTATGTGCGGGTGGAGGGCGGCTATGGAGAGATGATGGGCACTTTTGCTGGGTGGTAATGAGGGAATCCGAGGAGGAGGGAGTGGGAGCACCAATAATGATTGTTGGACTGGGCGCAGGAGGTGCTAAAGACTGTGACGAATGGTATGTGACAAGGTGTTTTTTGAGTGTCTTGAAAGAACGTGCTGATTGAGGGAAGAAGCGCAGGTAAGGTGGCCTCTACTGTTGCACGTATCTCACACACACCATTGATTTTGTGACTGTCTACGTAGGCTAGTGTTTTAGAGCAACAGTTTAGCCCATAGCAGAGATGGCATCTTGATGGATGACTGCTGCCGTCACTCGGGTTATAGAGGACAGCTCTGACATAGGATCAGAGACTGAGACATCAGATACTGAGGCAGCATCTGAGGGTTAGTACAATGGCGCAGACTCTGGGAGTGATTTTTCAGTCGGAGGAGTCCCATTCGATAACTCCTCTTCCAGTACATTATGAGGGAGGTGATGAGGACAGTCCTGCTGTCCCTTCCCAAGCAGTCTGTGCAACTGGGTAATAGTGGGTTAGCCCAACCCAGAGAGCAGGTGAATGCGGCGGCAAGCAGAGAGAGAGAGAGAGTGCTCTCTTGGGAGCTCCCCAATTTAGTTTAGCCCCAAATTCCACCGCCCAAATCGTATTGTGGAGACATCAAAATTATCTATCGCAAAACAAACTGGTTTTGTAAGGCAGGCACCTGTGTTTTTGGTCCTGGGTTCGGCGGCCATATAGAGAAACACACTAAACCCAAACATTTCTGGAAACTAGACATTCGGGGGAGTCCACAGAGGTGTGACTTGTGTGGATTCCCCAAAGTTTTCTTACCCAGAATACCCTGCAAAGCTGAAATGTTGAATAAAAACTCTATTTTTCTCGCATTTCTGTCACACAAACTACAGGAATATGCTGGGATCCACAAAATTCCTACCACCCAGTGATTTCTCACCTGTCCTGATAAAAACACTACCCCACTTGAGTGCCTACACCTAGTGCCTGCATCAGGAATGGATCACCCCAGGGCCAACAGCTGCCTCATGTAAGGACCAACATTGACCGTTGTGTGATCTAAACCTGTCGCGGGCACCAGGCCTACCCACACAAGTGAGGTGCCATTTTTATCGGAAGACTTGGGGGAATGCTGGGTGGAAGGAAATTTGTGTCTCCTCTCAGATTCCAGAACTTTCTGTCACCGAAATGAGAGGAAAAGGTGTTTTTTTGGCCAAATTTTGATGTTTGCAAAGGATTCTGGGTAACAGAACCTGGTCAGAGCCCCACAAGTCACCCCATCTTGGATTCCCCTAGGTTTCTAGCTTTCACAAATGAGCTGGTTTGCTAGGTTTCCCCAGGTGCCGGCTGAGCTAGAGGCCAAAATCCACAGGTAGGCACTGTTTTCTAAGAAAAAATGTGGTGTCGACGTAGTGTTTTGGGGCATTTCCTGTCACGGGCGCTAGGCCTACCCACACAGGTGAGGTATAATTTTTATCGAGAGACTTGGGGAACGCTGGGTGGAAGGAAATTTGTGGCTCCTCTCAGATTCCAGAACTTTCTGTCACCGAAATGTGAGGAGAACGTGTTTTTTTAGCCACATTTTGAGGTTTGCAAAGGATTCTGGGTAACAGAACCTGGTCAGAGCCCCACAAGTCACCCCATCTTGAATTCCCCTAGGTCTCTAGTTTTCAAAAATGCACAGGTTTGGTAGGTTTCCCTAGGTGCCGGCTGAGCTAGAGGCCAAAATCTACAGGTAGGCACTTTGCAAAAAAACAGCTCTATTTTCTGTCAAAAAATGGGATGTGTCCACGTTCTGTTTTGGGGCATTTCCTGTCGCGTGCGCTAGGCCTACCCACACAAGTGAGGTATCATTTTTATCGGGAGACTTGGGGGAACGCTGGATGGAAGGAAATTTGTGGCTCCTCTCAGATTCCAGAACTTTCTGTCACCGAAATGTGAGGAAAACGTGTCTTTTTAGCCACATTTTGAGGTTTGCAAAGGATTCTGGGTAACAGAACCTGGTCAGAGGCCCACAAGTCACCCCATCATGGATTCCCCTAGGTCTCTAGTTTTCAGAAATGCACAGGTTTGGTAGGTTTCCCTAGGTGCCGGCTGAGCTAGAGGCCAAAATCTACAGGTAGGCACTTTGCAGAAAACAGCTCTGTTTTCTGTCAAAAAATGGGATGTGTCCACGTTGTGTTTTGGGGCATTTCCTGTCGCGGGCGCTAGGCCTACCCACACAAGTGAGATATCATTTTTATCGAGAGACTTGGGGGAACGCTGGGTGGAAGGAAATTCTTGGCTCCTCTCAGATTCCAGAACTTTCTGTTACCGAAATGTGAGGAAAACGTGTTTTTTTAGCCACATTTTGAGGTTTGCAAAGGATTCTGGGTAACAGAACCTGGTCAGAGCCCCACAAGTCACCCCTTCTTGGATTCCCCTAGGTCTCTAGTTTTCAAAAATGCACAGGGTTGGTAGGTTTCCCTAGGTGCCGGCTGAGCTAGAGGCCAAAATCTACAGGTAGGCACTTTGCAAAAAACAGCTCTGTTTTCTGTCAAAAAATGTGATGTGTCCACGTTGTGTTTTGGGGCATTTCCTGTCGCGGGCGCTAGGCCTACCCACACAAGTGAGGTATCATTTTTATCGGGAGACTTGGGGGAACATAGAATAGCAAAACAGGTGTTATTGCCCATTATCTTTCTCTACATTTTTTCCTTCCAAATATAAGAGAGTGTGTAAAAAAGACGTCTATTTGAGAAATGCCCTGCAATTCACATGCTAGTATGGGCACCCCGGAATTCAGAGATGTGCAAATAACCACTGCTCCTCAAAACCTTATCTTGAGCCCATTTTGTAAATGCAAAGGTTTTCTTGATACCTATTTTTCACTCTTCATATTTCAGCAAATTAATTGCTGTATACCCAGTATAGAATGAAAACCAACTGCAGGGTGCAGCTCATTTATTGGCTCTGGGTACCTAGGGTTCTTGATGAACCTACAAGCCCGTTATATCCCCGCAACCAGAAGAGTCCAGCAGACATAACGGTATATTGCTTTCAAAAATCTGACATCGCAGGAAAAAGTTACAGAGTAAAACATAAAGAAAAATGGCTGTTGTTTTCAGCTCAATTTCAATTTTTGTATTATTTCAGCTGTTATTTTCTGTAGGAAAACCTTGTAGGATCTACACAAATGACCCCTTGCTGAATTCAGAATTGTGTCTAGTTTTCAGAAATGTTTAGCTTTCCGGGATCCAGCATTGGTTTCACACCCATTCCTGTCACTAACTGGAAGGAGGCTGAAAGCACCAAAAATAGTAAAAATGGGGTATGTCCCGGTAAAATGCCAAATTTGGGTTGAAAAATGTGGTTTTCTCATTCAATTCTGCCCGTTCCTGAAAGGTGGGAAGATGGTGATTTTAGCACCAGAAACCCTTTGTTGATGCCATTTTCAGGGAAAAAACCACAAGCCTTCTTTGGCAGCCCTTTTTTCAATTTTTTTTGGGAAAAAACTAAATTTTCACTGTATTTTGGCTAATTTCTTGGTCTCCCCCAGGGGAAACCACAAACTCTGGGTACCATTAGAATCCCTGGGATGTTGGGAAAAAAAGGACGCAAATTTGGCATGGATAGCTTATGTGGACAAAAAGTTATGAAGGCCTAACCGCGAACTACCCCAAATAGCCAAAAAAGGGCTCAGCACGGGGGGGGGGAAACGGCCCAGCAGCTAAGGGGTTAACCAGTTCCCTGACTGCAATGCGGGATGGTCTAATGTAAATGGTTGTACAACTTAGATATGAAGCCTTTTGCTCTTCTACCACATGGAGTAGGCTTGTGTCTTTTATATGTATTCAAACGCTAATCCAATTTTATTCAATAACATGAGAATTAGGAGGACCCCTCGCCAGCTCTGTCTGTCCATCTTTGGATGTAAAGTGTTGCTATGCAAATGTAAACTGCCTGAAAATAATTCCTATTTAGTCAGAGAAACTTCACACATACTCCTCTTTCCCCTTATGGAACCAGGGATTATGCCCCATCAATGGGGTCCATGTCCTGCTACCCGAGAAACCCTACTGTGTGAATTGACTCTGAGGTTTCTCTGTCCTCTCAAATCTCTGTGGCATTGAAGACCTGCTTTTACCATCTTCAGGTTTTCAGACTTGTTGCAGTCTTTTAAAATGTGGACCAGATTATTCAGATGTATACTGCATTTGTGTGTTCTCACCTTGATGTTAGCAACTCCGCTTACGAAGGACTTCATGAAACAGCTTTGCAGTGAGTGTAGAAAACTCCGTATTTACCGCTAAATTACTATTGTTCCTGAAAAAAGTTTTATCTCGTTTGGGATGGGCTGAAGCAACTGTCCAGCTACCAGTTCTAAAAGATACAGTGTATGTGTTTTTTACCTTGATCATTCTTCCTTTTGGTCCAGAAACGTAAAACAGTGGGGAAAATTTACACATTGTATTGTATAACCTTGTCCTAATTTTCTTACCTCCAAACGTGATATGGGGCAAAATATCATTCCTATATCAGGCAACAGTATATGAAATTCACTACCACTGGAACGGGACAAAGTAAAAAGCTTCCTCTATTTTCAGTAAAAATACTTACTTTTATGTTGTAAATTTCTCTGGATGTAGTAATTTTTTCTGTTTGGGGCTGGATAGCTACATTACCAACTTGTTAGGGTGCACTCTATAAATTCCAACATAGAAAATGATAAAGCAAATAAGACTGGATTGGAGAGATCTGAGGCAGTTTCTGTCTCGAGAGTTGCAGCTTAACCAGGGTCACAGCAGATTTATTATGGCACTGTAAAGTGCAAGTGGGCTGCAGGGGCTGATGGGAGACAGTGTAATGATCTTCAATAGGTGAAGATCAGCCTAAAAGTATTAGATGTTGCCGGATGTGCATGACGAATACCAGAATATTCCTCTGATTGCAGAGCCTCAATGGAGAGACAACCTAGGAAGGAAAAAGTGAAGAATTCACAGACCCAGATGGAACAAAGACACACTCTTTATAGAACATTGCAAGAGCTGCCCTGAAGTGGGCAGATTGGAGGGGCAGTCTAGTGGGCTGTAATGCACCCAGATTTTTATCAATTGATAGCACGTTGAGAGAGGAACCCATGTCTGTAGGGCATTTTTACAAAACAGAGGTGTAAAGTGAATGCAAACATTTATTATACCTATATTGTTGTTATCGTTTGAGATGAGGGGCAGTATGGTGGGTTAAAATGTATGTTCTGGAATCTAATGTTATCTATTCTTTGCACTGTTTTGATTAAAAAACAGATTTAATTCTTAAAAAAGAAGGAAAACATCTGTGTTAAAAACATCGCAGATAAAAATTATATAAGAAGGGTGACAGGGCGGACCCATCAAACTATCACCTCATTGCCCTCTTAGGTGTAGAAGGCAAGGCCTACTCTTTCGCCCTGCTGAAAGAACTGGAGTGCTGGGTCAAACAAAGTGACATAATTCCACTCACTCAAACACGTTTCAGGGCTAACTCTTCTACACAGGATAACATCATGGCCTTCTCTTACCTAATCCAGTGGGCAACGAGCAAGAAGCAACTCCCACTCTTCACCTTTACAACAGCCTTTGACCAGGGAGACAGGACTAGCCTATGGAGAAAGCTTAGAGGCTGGGGCATCCTGAATGCCCTGCTCCAAGCCATCATACTTCTATACACCTCTACTTGGGTCAGAGCCAAGCTGACTCCAATGACAATCTCCAGAAAGATTAAGGAGGACAACAGCCTCGAGCAAGGCTGTGTGCATGTGCCCTTGCTATTGAACCTGTTCACTGCTGATATGAGTGCATCGCTGACACAAGCAAACCTCATACCATCAAAAATTGGAAGGACCAAGGTTACAATATTAAAGGCTTCACAATCAAGGAAAATTTGGGAATCCACTAGCAACAGCAGATGAAAATTCCCAGAAACATACTAATTTCTCTGTTTTGTTGGTGAGTTCATTCTCAAAATTGCAGTGATGCACTCTTTAAACACCTTGCTCATTCCCTTCTGAATTTGATGTCCCCAAAACACTATTTCTGAAATGCCTTCCCAATGTTGGATGGAAGTATATAATGCTGTCACAAAAATTTTACTTAGCCAGGAGGACGCCAAATTTCTGACAACTGGATATGATGGTTAAAAAAATCAGATGTATCCTGAATGTATGAACGACTGCGCCTGTGGGTGAACAAAATTATCCAAATATTTGCCTGGAGGTTCATGTAACGACCTACAGCAAGAGATTATGGGCCTGAATGGAGGATCATGCGAGTTCTAGTGAATTTTGAGGTGCATATACAGGCAGGGCCTATGTGGATAATCTGTCAGCAAGAAGAGATAGGTGTTATTCATAATCCAACTGTTGTCAAAGGCTTTACTGATAATGTTTTAACTGTTGCTATGAATCCCATCGTGGGATCCTTCTCCAAAAGTAGGTAAGTATCCTGATCCATCATTTGTGGCTGTGACTTTATTTTCCTAGTATATCCAATCCATGACGACCAGGGCCCTCCCTTATCTGCTGATTGAATTATAAGGTTTTGATTTTGACTAAAGTTTAGAAAAATTTTCTGTTCTTGCTGTGTGATGTTCATGCAAGAAGACTGAACATATATGTGCTAAAAATCTTTTCTTACAAGAACTTCAAAAGTGTCAAGAGTCTTGTGCGATGTTAGAGGCATAGACATGCTTTTAGATTTGAATTCTTGATACTCCATTTCTTCTGTTGGATTGTCAATTACCGGAAGATACTCAGCAAGGGGTGTTTTCACACTAGATGACTGTGTTATTTCAGGATATGCTATTCAATATGATTAAATTTGTAGAACTAAATCAGTTATTACTATCCTTGTATTTCTTTCATGTCTGGAAAGTCTGTCCTCTTTCTGATGTAAAAATTATTTTTTTTATAGAAAGACATTTGATTATGTGTTATTTGATTTACTCATTTCAGCTACCCCTGATGAATTGCGTAATTACCCGAAATGCACTGGTTCTCAACAACAGAACTGTTGTATTATTATTGGTCCACATTGAGTTGTACGTTGATGGTGCATTGAATGTGAAGCAACATCTGTATGACACTTCAATCAAAAATCATTGATGACAATTGTTTATGATATCATGAATAAATGATGCATGATAGCATTTTTTTTAATTCATTGAATCTTGGAATACTCGGAGCTGAAATCAGCCTACGGGCTAGTTTGCTGTGCACTTTGGTGCTAGTCAACCTCATGGTTGTATTGAAGGGTCTGCTTTGCCAAATTGAAATGCCATTTTAAAACTGCACCCACAGGCTGCATTGGTAGGCCTGGAGACAGGTTTTGCAGTGCTATTATAGTAGGTGACATAATAAGTGCTGCATTCCACCATTTAATTCACAGTTGCAGAGTACAGGTGATACCATACACTGGGAAATGAAAGCATATTAAATGTGCCAATAAGATGTATGCTAGTTTTACCATGTTTTAATTCTAGAGCAGAAGCACTTTACCACTGGTTGGCAGTGGCAAAGTACACTGTGTTAAATGGCCAATAAAGATGAGGTCAGCAACGGATGGCAAAAATCTTGGAGAATACCACGCAGACAACAGTCATTTCCAAAAGTGCCCTTCTGTTCCTCTAGGGGCGAAGTGGGCGTAAATCCCCAATATGCCTCCCATGGGAGAAGAACAACTGTAGGGGCTTTTGTGAGCGCGGAGAAACCCCAGCTATCACCTTAGACCAGATAGTGGGTTTCATGCATCAGGCTGATAGACCGAACGACTTTGTATAGCGGGGATGCCAATTGTATGATGTCATAATCATCACAACAGCATAAGAGAACCAACACAATTCTCATAACACTTCAATAACCACACCAATGTAGTAAAAAGGTTAACAATTTTATTTCCCTATGTTAACAACGCTAAGGTCACAAAAATAATTCTCAAACACAAATGATACATATAGAGAGTTAACAAAGGCTGATTTGAACGCCTTATATATCTGAGTTTAATCAAAGCAAGTAAACAAATCAACTCAAGGGTTATAACGCAAAACCATATCACCAAAACCTGTGTGATCGAAATAGAATACATTCAGAAAAAAGATATAAGCATCAGTAATATTTCATAAGCGTGTAAAGAAAATAATTTCCCTCACTAACCATTAATTAGCATTAACATGTTGGGCTTCATGTAAAAGTTTTAGTAACACAAATGTAGAAAACATCTAACTCGGGTATATCAAAAATCATTAGCAGCAGTTAATTAGTGAGTTGCAGCTGGTACCTGGAAAACAAAAGCACATAACAAGCTCATCTCATACGTTACCCAATGCACTACAGTATCAGAAAGTTCATCTACTTCATCAGAGGGACACCATCAGCAATCAGCATCAAGATACAGGATGGGATGGGGTAACGGTTTAGACTTTGGACTATAAGCTACACAAAACCATTAAAGCATAATGAACAAATAAAGAACTAAGAATACACCCATGCAATGAACCAAGAGGTCACTGCCTAAAGACTAGCCCAAGTCTCCCCAAGGGCTCCTGACCAAAACCAACCCCAAGACTGACGGACTAGGGCTCCCCTGGTAAGACTCTCCCAAAGAGACTACCCCAACAAGACTGACTAAAAGAAGTGGTGACAGAATGTTAAACTGAACTTGACAATGAAAATGATTGGATGAGACATAAGGTGAGAAAAATATGACCAATCAGAAACTTAACAAATATCTAGAAATTACACATTTAGTCAACATTCACGTTTTCTATTGGTTGTCGAGTCCCTAAACTAATACATTTCATATCCTAGACTTCCTTCGCTTCCATCTCATCTGTGGATCCTTTGTTTACCCTTCACTGAGAAAGTGAACACAGGAAGAACGATTAACATTGTTTCTTTCGTTTCCACCCTCGAGGAAAACAAACACGTTAGTAACATTTCTCTAACAATGAGAATATTAAGACTTAGAGCGACAGTTTAAACATTTCATTAACTACATCATACAATGACCTTGCATCTGCTTCTGCTTTATTCCTGCAGATGTCACTGTTAACACATTCATTGGTTAAGATATACACTCTTCTCTTACGGATACAAAATAATGCAAAATAACTCCATTCTGTTAAGTTGACCAAAATATGGCGGCCATTACAAAACGTGTGACTTGTTAGCATGATAATTAATCAAAACTGAACCACACATTAGTCTAGTAAAATGAGTACATGTTAACTATAGATTTCTATCACTAAATATCTGCCTCCACACTTTCAGGTTGGGGATAAGGTCCAATGTCTAAGAGGGGGGGGGGCACCCTTACCCATTGTTTAAAAAAAAATCCTGTTGTGAAATGGATTTCTGCCCTCCAAAGGAGACAGATTGGAGGTAAGCCCTCCCAGTTTGCCCTCCAAGGGAGCATAAAGACTGCTGTTATGGAGTAGGAGTATGGGCCAATAAGTAGGCATGCCGCCCCACCTCTTCATTGTATTTTAAGTAATATCACTTTTGTCTACTGTGCTTTCTCTGCCCCGGGGACAGACTGGGAGTAATATTACTGCACACATTGCCCACATCAAGCACAAATACACGTGGTTCCATACCTCACAGAACCTACTGAAACAGCATGTCTTAAAAAGTCTTGAGTTGCTCCATTTACAACTGTGGACTACTTTTTTTATCTACTCAGGTTATAAATGTGGCCCTTTTATTTTTTCCCGTCATATTATTCTTATGGGGACATGACCCAATGCCTTTGCGGGCTGCCTCCACCCTTTCATTTTATTTTCCAATTATATCCATGTCCCCTAGGGAATTTTCTACCACTCTGGAAGTGCATATTGGGGATAACGCCCTAATGTTCCCCAGGAGAATCAGAAAGATTGCTGGGCCCATTATGAGGGAAGAGAATGGCCCAGCGCCTGGGCGAGCTGCCTCCACCCCTTTGATTTCTTTCTGACCATTTTCCCCTGACTTCTAGTGGGCTTTCAGTCCCCCAGGAGCGCAGATTGACCAATTATTAGAATATAATTCTAAGAGAGATTTACTGAATATATGAACTCAAGAGCCTATATCCCAAATGTCATAAAGACAGAATAGATAAGTCAGTATTTATGAATATTTCAGATTGTTTGTGAATGATATTGCATTTCTTGTTACTGAAGATTGCCACTCACTTTTTCATACTTTGATTTTGACTTTAAATCTTGTCATATTTTCCAGCTGTTTCCACTGACTTAATTGTATGGACAGGTTACATGTTTTTTTTATTCTACATTTTACTTATCCAATATGGCAATATTTGCACTTCGGTACATTTAGGGCCAGATGTATCAAGATTCCAGGTAGCGATTCTCAAATTGCGATTTTTAAGAAATCGCAATTTAAGAAATTCAAAAAGCGATGTATCATATTTGAAAATCGCAAATAGCGATTTCTTAAAATTCGCAAACGCAATTTGCGAGATGCAAATACTGAATCGCAAAAACAATTTCGATTTAGTAATTGAAAATCACAAATAGCAAAAATGGCAAACCGGAACAGCCTGATGACATCACAACCAGGAAGTGAGTCAGCCCATGCTGTTTCCAGGAGCCACACCCTCAGGAGCAGGGGGAGGGACACAGCCCAGCACCAGGGAGTCAGCATTGTGAGTAAGCCAGGACCATACTGCAACATGGCCAATGCTGGAAATGGGAAGGAGAAGGGAGACAGGAAGAGGAAGCTCAAATTCAGTGAGCCAGAATTGGAGGTGCTCATTGAGGAGGTTGTCATGAGCCATGATAGACTATTTGGCAAAAACTCACTCCAAGTACCTGAGAGTGAGAAGCGGAGACTCTGGTCTGACATCCAGACAAAAATATGCGCAGTCGGTGTTGCGCAGCACTCTGTGGAGGAGATACGCAAGCGATGGTATGACTTCCGGTCCTGTGCCAAAAAGAGGGTGGCCAGCAGGCTTATGGAGGCAAGGAGCACCGGAGGTGGACCATCGACCCAGACACCGTCCACCCCTATGGAAGACCTGGTGGAGCCCACATTGCTCCCAGAAGCTGTCAGTCGTGTTACTGACATTGACACCTCAGGGACACCCAGCACCAGCAAAGGTAAGGCCAGTAATTATGTGTATCCCCACATGTGCATGTAAAAATGCCCCTTAGGAAATGGAAAATAGCTTGATGAACAGTGAAAAGTAGCCCATGTCACATCTTACATACAACACAACGGTGCCTTATGGGAGTGTTAGTACACAACCCTAAGGTGAATACACAACATAAATAGTAAGAAAGTGGTCAGCCACATAGAAAAACACCACAAACGACTCAGGGTGACACAATTTAATTGTACATTTAAAGCAACACTGCGTAAATCTGTGAAAAATGCTAGAACTGACGTGCTGCACATTGTCCTTGCAGATGCCCCTGTCCCTACTGCTTCAGGTTCAGAAAAAGTGGGGGAAGCAGAAACACAGCCACAGTCTGAGTCAAATACCAGTGAGTCCTACAGTATTGTTCCAACTAGACCCAGGGCAAAGATGTTACCACTGCCAGAGTATAACCTGGACTCAGATGAGATGCCAGAACACAAACCCACACCACCACCAAGGGCTAGTCCCAGAGGAAGACAGAAGTCCCAGCGACAGCACCAGTGACAGTCAACTCCCCTCAGGAGGCACCACGATGCAGGCAGACAGGGCACAGATGGAGTGGGCCCATCAATCTTTGGCGGCCTTGAAGCTTCCATGCTGGAGGGGCAGCGCCTGCAATGCAAACAATTGAAGTCACTGCACAGACAGTTTGTGTCTCACAATAGCAATATGGGGTTACTACACAAGCAGTTGGAAACTCTGATTGAGGGACAGCAAACAGCTGCTGAAAGCACCAAGGAGTAGACACAGGCCATTGGGGAACTTTGCACTGAGATACAACAGGAGCGCGTCAGCCAGCACAGACGCGATCACCAATATTTGGGAAGGTTTGATAGTTTCTGTAGATCCGTCAATCGTCTCACAAGTTCAACAGCACTGATATCACAGCGTGCCGTTGCCACACAGGTGGAGATGGCACATTGCAGTCGGGACATTGCACAGGGATTGGTGCAAATAACCAATTTACTGGATGCTATGCAAACAGCACGCAGTGCCACAGCCAGCGAACTGGGTGTTGGGGCAGTGAGGAGTCCTCTAGCCTCAGCAGTCTGACAGTCCCTGTGATTGATCCGAGGCATCGCAGTGCCAGACACAGTACTGCATGTGAACCTGTGACAAGGGTTGCCAGCGAGGGCACTGACCACTCAAGTGGAGTGCGTGGACGTAAGAAGTGATGTTGAGGGCCACAGGGGACTACCTAAACATGTAGCAATATAGTTATGCTATGATGCTAATAGTGTGACACTGTTAATTGTTCATGTCTGCCCATTGTGAATAGCTATGTCCTATTGACACATTGGTTACCTGAAGTCAAGGTAATAAAGATGCTAACTACAGAAATAAATTTAATTTAAGTGGATTTATCATTACTTACATCAGAAACAGTTGCACGTGATTTCAAAACGTCTTTGCCTGCCCTCTGCTGCACTGGTCCTGTCTGCTGGTTGAAGGGGTGGTAAGGAATCATCATCCTCATCTGAGTCTGGCTCTGTAAGTTCCACTGGTATGCCCCTGGTGGTTGCTATGTTGTGCAAGATAGCACATGTGGCCTCAATTTTGCATGTCGTCTCTAGGCTGTACTGTAGTGCACCTCCACTCCTATGGATGCACCTGAAGCGGCTCTTCAGCAGCCCAAAAGTGCGCTCCACCACATTGCGGGTTGCCCTATGTGCAGCATTGTACCTCCTCTCTGCTGGAGTTGCAGGGTTCAGTTAGGGTGTCGGCATATACACACAGCGTAGGCACTGTCTCCTGAATGCACAGAGAGTCAAATGAGTACATGTGCTGTCTGACGCCATGCTTACATCAATGCATTATTCTATTCAAATTACCTAGTAGATATCCTTCACCAAACTCCCCAGCTAGCAGCCTGGTGTACATCCCGCTGTGGCGAAAGATGTAGGAGTCATGAGTGCTCCCTGGTATCTGCCCACGAGATCGGTAATGATGTAGGAGGCATTGTATATCACCTGTATGTTCATAGAATTATTGTTTTTATGGTTGCGATACACATACTCGCTGGCCGATGGTGGACAGATTGCTACATGTGTCCCATCAGTGGCACCTAGGACATGTGGGAACTGTGCTATCTGGTAGAAATTAATTTTAGCTTGTTGTAATGCCCGTGGGGTGTTGGGGAATCTTATGTACAGTTGTATTCTGCTCAGCATAGCATTGAGAAATGCGTTGAAAAATCTAGAGAGGGCACTCTGTGATACCCCTCCAGCCTTGATAGAACCCTGAGGCTAGTAGGTGCAGGGAGCATAATACCTGCACATGGGTGGGTATGCTGTTGGTCCTGTGTGTTGTGCGCTGCAGCATGGGTTGTAGCTCAGCTATCAGGTCAAGTATCATGGCTGCGCTTAACCTGTACTTCTCATAAATTTCCTCCTCAGTCTGGTCAAAAAGGGTGATGCGCACTCTAAATAGGCACTCCTGTCTCCGCCTTTCTCTCCTCAGACCTGCCCAGATCCTCATTCTCCTCGCCATGACGTGGAGTGCAGCCATTGTGGAAGAGGAGCTGAAGCATTCTGGGCCTCTTTATATAGGTTGCACCTGGTTACCACGTGGTTTCAGTTCGTGGTAAATTGCATGTGCAAACTGCCATATTGTGGCTAATCATAAATTGCGATTTTTTTGATGCATCGCAGAGCGAATCCGTTTTTGCGTGTCGCAATCTGAGTCGCACATAGCGTCATGATTTAGCGGATCGTTATCTGCGACTCGCTAATCTGTATCGCTATTTGCGATACGCTGTTTGCGACACGCTAATTAATGTCTCATTGGCAAACAATTGCTATTTTTGCAATTCCTTATGTTCGCACTGCGAATGCCTTTCATACATCGGAAAATACATTTTTGCATTCGCAAACGGCCATTCGCACCGTTGGCGAATGGAAAAACGCTTAATACATCTGGCCCTTAGTCACCGCTACGTTGTATTGATTTCCCCTTTTTTCTACCTGCTTGTCACTGTCCATGTCACGAACTGCACTCGACTTCTCACCTCTGGATGCTGGATTAGAGAACACACCCGGTCTTCTGCAGGTTTTGGAAAATCCCAGATAGGGGTGACCCTTTCTAGTAGCCACAGTGCTGCTTGACAGGGAACACCAAGGCAGACCGTACCCTCCAGAAGGAGTACCAGAGGAAAAAAACCCAAGAACTGGGGAAAAACCTCAAACAAGGAACTCCTAAAAAGAAGAAGAAAAAACAGGACTTAAAAACAGGAAAAAACAACGCAAAAATATTCCAAGGCGAAAACAGGAACTACGAACAGGAGCGAAGAGCACTACCAAAGGGAAGTGTTTGCAACGCAAGGTAGAGCAAGACTGAGTGGCTTGTATACTGAAAAAGGGGAAGTGACATCACAGGAAATGAAAAGAACACCATCTTGAATTGGGAAAAAGCCCATAGAAAAGAATAGGAAAAAAGAGGCAGTATATAAGAAAGTAAGAAGACAATATGGACACCAACATGAAGAAAGACAGAATACATAGGCAAGAAAAAGAAAACAAAAGAAAAGAAAAAGACCAGAAGAAGACCACCACCGACAGGGGAGACAACAATGCCCTACAGCTGGTAAGGGCAACGTGACCGGGAGCGCAAAACACACTTCCCGGGATGCGTTGCCAAATTGACAAGAAAACGCGGGGAACGGCGCTTCGAGAATCGGCAGCGCGTTTCGTCTGCGGATGTAAAAAGAGACACTGCGTCGAGGGGTGGCGTCACAGAAGGACCCTTCCCCGAGGCCCCAGGTTTGTCAGGGTGACGGGCAAAAAACTGGCGAACCAAACTGGGAGCATGGACGGAGGAGGCATCCTTCCAAGAACAATCACTGAGAGGGTAGCCTTTCCAGTGAACCAAAAATTGCAGTCTGCGACGAAAAAATTGGGAATCACAAATTTCCTGGACTTCATATTCAGGCTGGCTGTCAACGAAAAGAGGAGGAGGATGCTGGAATTGTCGGTGGTATGGATCCGGAACAAAGGACTTTAATTGGGACACATGAAAAACTGGATGAACCCTCCAAGTATGAGGCAATCGCAGTTGCACAACAACAGGATTCAAGACTTGCGAAATCCGAAAGGGTCCATAAATACGTGGTTAGAATTTATTGATAGAAAATCGGGAAGGTAGAAATCTGGAGGAAAGCCACACCTTGTGGCCTACTTGATACGAAGGTGCCATTTGTCGATAACGATCCGCTTTTCGTTTCATTGCTTGTTTCGAAGCTAAGAGAGTTGTATGAAGTAGGCTCTGGATTTGGCGGATCCAACATGCAAAAGAAGTTACTGCAGGAACAAAAGAGGATGTACTGGGAACAGTAAATATGGCCTTAGGATGAAATCCATAGGTGCAATAAAAAGGTGTGGTCTTGGTCGCACTATGCACTGTGTTATTATAGGAGAACTCGGCAAGGGCAAGAAACTCCGACCAATTACTAACATCTCAGATACTGTTGGAGTTCCTGATTCACTCGTTCAGTTTGACCATTCGTTTGTGGATGGAAACCAGAGGATAAGGAGACCTCAATGTTTAATAAGGCACAAAAGGCTCTCCAAAATCGTGACACATACTGTGGCCCTCTGTCTGAAATGACCTCTTGCGGAAGACCATGGAGGCGAAAGATATCCCGCATGAATATGCGACTCATTTCAGGGGCTGTCCGTAACTTTTTTAACGCTGTGAAATGTGCCATCTTGGTGAAAGAATCTACTGTTACCATGATTACGTGGTTGCCAGAAGAGGTAGATAAGGAACATATGAAATCCGTAAATAATGTACACCAAGGAGCTGAGGGAACCGGTAAAGGCCTTAATAAACCTGTTGACTTAGTTCGGGGTGTCTTGGTCTGAGCACATACTGGACATGCTGAAACATAGGTTTCTATATCTGTCTTAAACGAAGGCCACCAAAATGATTGTTGTAGCAGCTCCTGGGTCTTCTTGATTCCTCGATGCCCGGCTATTGGGGAATCGTGACACATTTGCAATGCCTCCGTCTGGACTTTCTTGGTAGGTAAAAAAAGAGCTTTCTGATGATAGAAGTAGTTGTCTTTCTTCTGCAAAAAAGGTGTCGCTCTATCCCATTCCGAAGTAGAAAGAAACTGGTACTCGGATTTAACACGTTCTTGAAAAGATTGAGTAGCTCCGATGATCCTACTAGACTCAATAATCTGTGGAGAAGAGTTCTTAGCGACGTCAGGATATCTATGGGATAAAGCATCTGCCACTGAATTCTGGGAGCCAGGTATGTACGTGATCACGAAATCATACTGGCTAAAGAAGAAAGCCCATCTTGCTTGACGACTGTTGCGACTCTGGAAACTCCGAAGACATTGTAAATTGTGCGGGTCAGTCCTGGCTTCAAAAGGCTCCCTGGATCCCAACAAGAAATGCCTCCATTCCGTACATGCTACTTTGAGAGCAAGTAATTCTCGTTCCAGTACTGAATAATTGCATTCTGCTTCTGATAAGATATGAGAAAGGTAAAAGATAGGATGTTCTAATCCATCGTTGTCTTGTTTCTGCAGCAGAACTGCCCCAATGGCTCTATCTGAGGCATCTGTCACAACAATAAACTTTTTGGTAATATCAGGGTGTCGCAAAATGGGTGCTTGGGTAAAGGCCTTCTTTAATTCTTGAAAAGCACGTTCAGCATTCTCGGTCCAGACTAAGCCCTTCTTCAGATTCTCTTTCTTAATTGTTTGGGTAATAAAACTTTGTAGGTGGGCAAAGTTCTGAATAAACTGGCGATAGAAGTTTGTTAGCCCAAGGAAACATTGCGTTTTCCTTTATTAACGCTGGATAAGGACAATCTAAGATGGCGCTGACCTTGTCAGGGTCCATGGATATTCTGAGTTGATTAATACTGAATCCCAAATACTTCACTTCGGTCTTATGGAATTCACACTTCTCTGGTTTACAAAATAACTGGTTCTTCTTAAGTCTTTCCAAGACCTGTAGTACATGTTCCATATGTTGCTCAGAATACGGTAATATAACAAGATATCATCCAGATAGATTACTACATATTGCTTTTATAAATCAGAGAACACTGAATCCATGAATCGTTGGAAGACAGAAGGTGCATTGGTTAATCCGAAAGGCAAGACACATTACTCATAGTGTCCAAAAGGAGAACGGAAAGCTGTCTTCCATTCATCTCCTTCTTTGATCCGTAAAAGATGATAGGCACCCCTTAAATCTAATTTGGTGAACATCTTGGCTCATTGAATGGCATCCAATAAATCCCTAATTAAGGGTAACTGGTAACAATCCTTAATTGTTATTCTATTGAGTTCGCGAAAGTCAGCACATGGACGCAGATCTTCCGTCTTCTTGGGGACGAAGAAAAGAGGAGCCCCAGCAGGAGATGGAGAGGGAGCAATCAACCCGTTCTGTAAGTTGTCATCTAGGTATTCCTTGAGCACCTTCTTTTCTTGTTGTATCAATTAATACATTCTTCCAAAAGGTACGACTTCCTCAGGAACCAACGGAATAGTGCAGTCATAGATGCGATGAGGATGTAGAATGGGATTGCTGGGTTCTGAAAAATTCCAATATATTCCTGATCACAATCTGATAACAATCTGGGACTCCCTGAATCATCTTTATGGAGTTAGTCATAACCTTAGTTGACTGACAGGGCCTTTTAGGAAACCAATAGGAGTTAGTGGAATAACAGTTCTGCTGACAAAACAAAGACGTTAAAGAAATTGTTCTTGTTTCCCAATTGATATAGGGGTTGTGTCGAGTTAACCAGGGTATTCCTAAAATTATGGTGTGATTTGGTGAGGCTATAAGATCAAAGGCAACATGTTCTTGGTGCCCCCCAAATGTCAGACAGAGTGTAGGAGTTGAGGCCACCACAGGACCTGAGGTTAAAGGAGAGCCATCAAACGTGTGTACCTGCTCAGGAGTCTCTTTAGGAATACATGGCATTCCCTTATTCGTAGTCCAGGTCTCATCCAAATAGATTCCACTAGCTCCACAATCTATGAGCGCCAGGAGATGTTTTTCTTGATCCAGAGAACTTTGTAGCTTGACCGAGAGGATAAACAGGGTGGACATACTTTCTCTGGAGGAACATATCGATGGTAAATCAGCTTCTCCCATCTCCTTCGTCCTTACAGGGGACGGGAGTTGGCGTTTCCCGCAGGTCTTGAGGGACGTACCGGGCAACTACGAATCAGATGGCCAGCTTTACCAAAATACAGACAAAGTCCCTTTTGCCTTCTATACTCCCTTTCTGATTCAGTTAATGGACCACGGACGAGATCAATCTGCATGGGTTCTTCAGTGGGGGATGGAGAGGCTTCAGATGGCACATCGTCCGTTCGCCGACTGCTGGTAGGAAAATTACCAGACTGGTATGGGACTCGCGTTCTACGTCTCTCCATCTTGCACTCTCGTAGTCTGTATTCAATGTTCATGACTTGATCCATCAGTTCCTTCAAGGAACAGGCTGGAGGAGAATGTACAGGTTCATCTTTAATTTCTTCATGCAGGCCTCAGCGGAATAAGGTTATAATGTTGCGTTCCACCCAAGAGGTTTCAGCTGCCAGCTGTTTGAAATTAGTTATATACTGCAGAACATCCTGATTGCCCTGCTCTATATCACACAAGGCCTCCTCAGCTGCCGCTTCCACCCCAGGCCTCTCAAACATCTGTTTGAAAAGAGTCAGGAAGGTAGGATAATTAGTCAGGACTGGATCTTCAGCAGAGGCCAGAGTAGTCGCCCAAGCAAATGCAGGACCAGACAAAGCGCTGATCAGATAGCCCACCTTAGCCTTATCAGAGGAAAACTGAAGTGGACGAAAGGCAAAGAAAACCATTAGGGCATCCAAGAACTCCTTTATCTTCAGATGATCTCCTGAATATCGAGGAGTAGTGGCAGATACGGGTGGTATATCCATTGACCGGGAAGACAGGACCTGTCGTAGTGCAGTGTTTTCAGCCCGTAATTGTAACTCTTGAGCTTGTTGTTGGACTGTCTGCAGCATGGCTTGAGCATTTTCTGCCGCCTCTCCCTGTGGACCTGCCTCGCAACGTGGAATCTTTTGGCATTGCAATCTGTCACAAACTGCACTCGGCTTCTGACCTCTGGATGCAGGATTGGAGAACACACCCGGTCTTCTGCAGGTTCTGGATAATCCCAGATAGGAACTCCTAAAAAGAAGAAGAAAAAACAGGACTTAAAAACAGGAAAAAACAACGCAAAAATATTCCAAGGCGAAAACAGGAACTACGAACAGGAGCGAAGAGCACTACCAAAGGGAAGTGTTTGCAACGCAAGGTAGAGCAAGACTGAGTGGCTTGTATACTGAAAAAGGGGAAGTGACATCACAGGAAATGAAAAGAACACCATCTTGAATTGGGAAAAAGCCCATAGAAAAGAATAGGAAAAAAGAGGCAGTATATAAGAAAGTAAGAAGACAATATGGACACCAACATGAAGAAAGACAGAATACATAGGCAAGAAAAAGAAAACAAAAGAAAAGAAAAAGACCAGAAGAAGACCACCACCGACAGGGGAGACAACAATGCCCTACAGCTGGTAAGGGCAACGTGACCGGGAGCGCAAAACACACTTCCCGGGATGCGTTGCCAAATTGACAAGAAAACGCGGGGAACGGCGCTTCGAGAATCGGCAGCGCGTTTCGTCTGCGGATGTAAAAAGAGACACTGCGTCGAGGGGTGGCGTCACAGAAGGACCCTTCCCCGAGGCCCCAGGTTTGTCAGGGTGACGGGCAAAAAACTGGCGAACCAAACTGGGAGCATGGACGGAGGAGGCATCCTTCCAAGAACAATCACTGAGAGGGTAGCCTTTCCAGTGAACCAAAAATTGCAGTCTGCGACGAAAAAATTGGGAATCACAAATTTCCTGGACTTCATATTCAGGCTGGCTGTCAACGAAAAGAGGAGGAGGATGCTGGAATTGTCGGTGGTATGGATCCGGAACAAAGGACTTTAATTGGGACACATGAAAAACTGGATGAACCCTCCAAGTATGAGGCAATCGCAGTTGCACAACAACAGGATTCAAGACTTGCGAAATCCGAAAGGGTCCATAAATACGTGGTTAGAATTTATTGATAGAAAATCGGGAAGGTAGAAATCTGGAGGAAAGCCACACCTTGTGGCCTACTTGATACGAAGGTGCCATTTGTCGATAACGATCCGCTTTTCGTTTCATTGCTTGTTTCGAAGCTAAGAGAGTTGTATGAAGTAGGCTCTGGATTTGGCGGATCCAACATGCAAAAGAAGTTACTGCAGGAACAAAAGAGGATGTACTGGGAACAGTAAATATGGCCTTAGGATGAAATCCATAGGTGCAATAAAAAGGTGTGGTCTTGGTCGCACTATGCACTGTGTTATTATAGGAGAACTCGGCAAGGGCAAGAAACTCCGACCAATTACTAACATCTCAGATACTGTTGGAGTTCCTGATTCACTCGTTCAGTTTGACCATTCGTTTGTGGATGGAAACCAGAGGATAAGGAGACCTCAATGTTTAATAAGGCACAAAAGGCTCTCCAAAATCGTGACACATACTGTGGCCCTCTGTCTGAAATGACCTCTTGCGGAAGACCATGGAGGCGAAAGATATCCCGCATGAATATGCGACTCATTTCAGGGGCTGTCCGTAACTTTTTTAACGCTGTGAAATGTGCCATCTTGGTGAAAGAATCTACTGTTACCATGATTACGTGGTTGCCTGAAGAGGTAGATAAGGAACATATGAAATCCGTAAATAATGTACACCAAGGAGCTGAGGGAACCGGTAAAGGCCTTAATAAACCTGTTGACTTAGTTCGGGGTGTCTTGGTCTGAGCACATACTGGACATGCTGAAACATAGGTTTCTATATCTGTCTTAAACGAAGGCCACCAAAATGATTGTTGTAGCAGCTCCTGGGTCTTCTTGATTCCTCGATGCCCGGCTATTGGGGAATCGTGACACATTTGCAATGCCTCCGTCTGGACTTTCTTGGTAGGTAAAAAAAGAGCTTTCTGATGATAGAAGTAGTTGTCTTTCTTCTGCAAAAAAGGTGTCGCTCTATCCCATTCCGAAGTAGAAAGAAACTGGTACTCGGATTTAACACGTTCTTGAAAAGATTGAGTAGCTCCGATGATCCTACTAGACTCAATAATCTGTGGAGAAGAGTTCTTAGCGACGTCAGGATATCTATGGGATAAAGCATCTGCCACTGAATTCTGGGAGCCAGGTATGTACGTGATCACGAAATCATACTGGCTAAAGAAGAAAGCCCATCTTGCTTGACGACTGTTGCGACTCTGGAAACTCCGAAGACATTGTAAATTGTGCGGGTCAGTCCTGGCTTCAAAAGGCTCCCTGGATCCCAACAAGAAATGCCTCCATTCCGTACATGCTACTTTGAGAGCAAGTAATTCTCGTTCCAGTACTGAATAATTGCATTCTGCTTCTGATAAGATATGAGAAAGGTAAAAGATAGGATGTTCTAATCCATCGTTGTCTTGTTTCTGCAGCAGAACTGCCCCAATGGCTCTATCTGAGGCATCTGTCACAACAATAAACTTTTTGGTAATATCAGGGTGTCGCAAAATGGGTGCTTGGGTAAAGGCCTTCTTTAATTCTTGAAAAGCACGTTCAGCATTCTCGGTCCAGACTAAGCCCTTCTTCAGATTCTCTTTCTTAATTGTTTGGGTAATAAAACTTTGTAGGTGGGCAAAGTTCTGAATAAACTGGCGATAGAAGTTTGTTAGCCCAAGGAAACATTGCGTTTTCCTTTATTAACGCTGGATAAGGACAATCTAAGATGGCGCTGACCTTGTCAGGGTCCATGGATATTCTGAGTTGATTAATACTGAATCCCAAATACTTCACTTCGGTCTTATGGAATTCACACTTCTCTGGTTTACAAAATAACTGGTTCTTCTTAAGTCTTTCCAAGACCTGTAGTACATGTTCCATATGTTGCTCAGAATACGGTAATATAACAAGATATCATCCAGATAGATTACTACATATTGCTTTTATAAATCAGAGAACACTGAATCCATGAATCGTTGGAAGACAGAAGGTGCATTGGTTAATCCGAAAGGCAAGACACATTACTCATAGTGTCCAAAAGGAGAACGGAAAGCTGTCTTCCATTCATCTCCTTCTTTGATCCGTAAAAGATGATAGGCACCCCTTAAATCTAATTTGGTGAACATCTTGGCTCATTGAATGGCATCCAATAAATCCCTAATTAAGGGTAACTGGTAACAATCCTTAATTGTTATTCTATTGAGTTCGCGAAAGTCAGCACATGGACGCAGATCTTCCGTCTTCTTGGGGACGAAGAAAAGAGGAGCCCCAGCAGGAGATGGAGAGGGAGCAATCAACCCGTTCTGTAAGTTGTCATCTAGGTATTCCTTGAGCACCTTCTTTTCTTGTTGTATCAATTAATACATTCTTCCAAAAGGTACGACTTCCTCAGGAACCAACGGAATAGTGCAGTCATAGATGCGATGAGGATGTAGAATGGGATTGCTGGGTTCTGAAAAATTCCAATATATTCCTGATCACAATCTGATAACAATCTGGGACTCCCTGAATCATCTTTATGGAGTTAGTCATAACCTTAGTTGACTGACAGGGCCTTTTAGGAAACCAATAGGAGTTAGTGGAATAACAGTTCTGCTGACAAAACAAAGACGTTAAAGAAATTGTTCTTGTTTCCCAATTGATATAGGGGTTGTGTCGAGTTAACCAGGGTATTCCTAAAATTATGGTGTGATTTGGTGAGGCTATAAGATCAAAGGCAACATGTTCTTGGTGCCCCCCAAATGTCAGACAGAGTGTAGGAGTTGAGGCCACCACAGGACCTGAGGTTAAAGGAGAGCCATCAAACGTGTGTACCTGCTCAGGAGTCTCTTTAGGAATACATGGCATTCCCTTATTCGTAGTCCAGGTCTCATCCAAATAGATTCCACTAGCTCCACAATCTATGAGCGCCAGGAGATGTTTTTCTTGATCCAGAGAACTTTGTAGCTTGACCGAGAGGATAAACAGGGTGGACATACTTTCTCTGGAGGAACATATCGATGGTAAATCAGCTTCTCCCATCTCCTTCGTCCTTACAGGGGACGGGAGTTGGCGTTTCCCGCAGGTCTTGAGGGACGTACCGGGCAACTACGAATCAGATGGCCAGCTTTACCAAAATACAGACAAAGTCCCTTTTGCCTTCTATACTCCCTTTCTGATTCAGTTAATGGACCACGGACGAGATCAATCTGCATGGGTTCTTCAGTGGGGGATGGAGAGGCTTCAGATGGCACATCGTCCGTTCGCCGACTGCTGGTAGGAAAATTACCAGACTGGTATGGGACTCGCGTTCTACGTCTCTCCATCTTGCACTCTCGTAGTCTGTATTCAATGTTCATGACTTGATCCATCAGTTCCTTCAAGGAACAGGCTGGAGGAGAATGTACAGGTTCATCTTTAATTTCTTCATGCAGGCCTCAGCGGAATAAGGTTATAATGTTGCGTTCCACCCAAGAGGTTTCAGCTGCCAGCTGTTTGAAATTAGTTATATACTGCAGAACATCCTGATTGCCCTGCTCTATATCACACAAGGCCTCCTCAGCTGCCGCTTCCACCCCAGGCCTCTCAAACATCTGTTTGAAAAGAGTCAGGAAGGTAGGATAATTAGTCAGGACTGGATCTTCAGCAGAGGCCAGAGTAGTCGCCCAAGCAAATGCAGGACCAGACAAAGCGCTGATCAGATAGCCCACCTTAGCCTTATCAGAGGAAAACTGAAGTGGACGAAAGGCAAAGAAAACCATTAGGGCATCCAAGAACTCCTTTATCTTCAGATGATCTCCTGAATATCGAGGAGTAGTGGCAGATACGGGTGGTATATCCATTGACCGGGAAGACAGGACCTGTCGTAGTGCAGTGTTTTCAGCCCGTAATTGTAACTCTTGAGCTTGTTGTTGGACTGTCTGCAGCATGGCTTGAGCATTTTCTGCCGCCTCTCCCTGTGGACCTGCCTCGCAACGTGGAATCTTTTGGCATTGCAATCTGTCACAAACTGCACTCGGCTTCTGACCTCTGGATGCAGGATTGGAGAACACACCCGGTCTTCTGCAGGTTCTGGATAATCCCAGATAGGAACTCCTAAAAAGAAGAAGAAAAAACAGGACTTGAAAACAGGAAAAAACAAGGCAAAAATATTCCAAGGCGAAAACAGGAACGATGAACAGGAGCAAAGAGCACTACCAAAGGGAAGTGTTTGCAACGCAAGGTAGGAAAAAAGAGGCAGTATATAAAAAAAAGAGCATGCTGGGCTATGCAAACAGGAAGAAGACAATATGGACACGAACATGAACATGAAAGGCAGAATACAGAGGCAAGAAAAAGAAAACAAAAGAAAAGAAAAAGACCAGAAGAAGACCACCTGGAAAGGGCAACGCGACCGGAATCGCAAAACACGCTTCCCGGGACGCGTTGCCAAATTGACAAGAAAACGCAGTGAACGGCGTTCCGACCGCGGATGTAAAAAGAGATGCCACGTTGAGGCAGGGTGTCACAGTCCATGTTTGTAGACTATATTATTTTGCCTGGTCACCTATACCTAGGTCTAGGGCCTTTTCTTTTCATGCATTGGTACTTGGTTTTTCACATTGACATCTAATTTTGATTTTCCCTGGTGACTGCACTTTTTGATTAAGTAATTTATGTTCACCCACCAAACATGGCAACAATTCAGGGTTTATGTTTAGCAGCCAATGTTTTACTTCCCCAGCTAAAGTCTCACAGTTCCACTGTTAACACCTAGTGCTAGAGAAAACAGTTTCCCCTCTGCTACTTGCTGCATGTCTCAAGTTCAGTCGCGTCCCAGGCGTGAGCACTTATTCCAATATCTGGTTAAGCGTCGTCTCACTGTTGACTACTCGCAAGGGTCTCTGCATGCACAGCTTCTCCAACCATTTGTTTTCATGATACCATGACCACTTTTGATCACTGTTTGAGGTTTTACACTACTGAATACCCCTCATGTTTTATATTTCCTGCCCCTTCACGTGCCTACATTTCTTCCATTTTTCTCTGTGGTGTATCTTGGGGCTTTGTTTATTATGCTCTGAGGTATATTCCGGGTAATCATTTATTTGACTTCATGTCTACCTCATTTCAAATGTTGTTTAAAGCTGGTACTGGCACATTTTCGTTCATTGAGTTTTCTTCATCCTTCATTTACTTCTTTGAGATAGGCACGGACTCTAGGTGAAGACATTTGGCTGGGCTTGGATCTTTAAAATATGAATTATAGTTCTAAGCATTGTGATGGATACTTTTTTGTTTATTGTGATAATATCGTTTTGATGAAACAATTCATCATTAGTAGGTGATATGATTGTTTTCTTATCCGCTGATGCGCTAATCACTAATGCTCAAGAATAAAGCCTCATGATGAAGGATTTCCCGGAAAGGGGTATACATAAACGTTGATTAATGGAACTGAATGTATATGAAAATGTGATGAGGATATCAGAAATGCTAATTACGTCTGTATAATATTTGTTGCCATTTGTACGAATCTGAAGCCAAGATTTTGACCATAAAACAGGGCACTCTATGGCATATTCTTATTCCAAGTGTGCTTACGCTATGAATAATGCATTCTGATGCCATATTTATGAAACCCCGCAGGTGCATACTTCTGCTGATACCAGTTTACTAGATCCTGACCTTAATGTTGTGCCCCAAAGGGTAATGCCTGTGAAAGACGCCAAACTGCATATTAACATGGACAGGTAAAGGGGAGAAGAGCTGGCTCAACCCCCGAACAGCAATGGGATGAAAATGTTCTGTTAAATAAGATTAGAAAAAAAAAATACTCCTTCCCTGTTGGTTTACTGGTTGATGGGGGTGAAACCCTACTCAAACAGCAACCACAATCCTTGTCAGGGTGAAGTCGAATGCAAACCCCAAATTAACCTGAGCTCAACCCTCTGGTACCTTGGCACATCAGCCAGACTTAGAGGCCATGTGTAATGTATTTGTGCAACACTTCAAACAGTAATAAAGTGAAAAGAAAAACACAAAAAAAATCCCACACCAATTTTAAAAAAATAGAGTACATTTTGTTAAATAAATGATGACCAAAATAACAAAAATCCAACTAGTAATATAAAAGTTTAAATATTTTAGTGTAAATAGCACCAAAAAGCACAAACTGCCAACTGTGGTTATCTGTAAACGCTGCCCCGGAACAAAGTCAAAGGTTCAGGCTGACTGTGATTGAGTGCAATGTGGCAGCAGGGACCCACTTAGTCCCACTGAACACAGTACCTTAATCCTGGTTGCAAAGAGATACAGAGTCCTGCATCGACGGTGTGTAGCACAGCAGAGGCGATGCGAGGTCTGGCTGAGGAGATGCATTCTCTAGTGGTAATTCCGCGATGCTGCATTGGGCGAGAGAATGTCCTTGCGTGGAGATGTGTTGTGCAATGCTGGATCTGGTGGCCTGCAATAGTGATGTGAAGTCCTTGCGTTGGGAAAGTCAGTGCTGCAGAGGTGATGCATTGTTCCGAGGGCATTGCACCAAGCAGCAGAGACGATGCCCCAGTTCTGCGGAAGATGCTCTGCACTGCGGAGGAGATGTGATAGTTCTGCTGAGTCCACAGAGGGCCTGGCAGAACACCTTCAGGCCGACTTCCAAGGGTCCAGAACTGCTGGGGTGGCTCAATTTGGGAGGGCAGAGCTCACAGATGACAGAATCGAGGTGCTGGGTTCAAGGTTGTTGCAATCTGTTCTGTCTCTGAGGCTTCTGATCAAGAGGTGAGCAAACTAGCTTTTGGAGTCACTCCCTGATCCTGGGTTTAGAGATGCAGGTCCAGTCCTTCTTACTAAGGTAAGAAGACAGCAGTCCAGCAGAGTGGCAGTTCTTTCAGTAGCACAGTAGTCCTTCCTGGCATGTTCATCAAGTCCAAAAGTGTACCGAAGAGTTGAGTCTTAGGGTCCAAAATGTATGCCTGGTGCCCACTTTGAAGTGGAAGAAGCTTCTAAAGGTTTCCACCCCCTTGGGTTGTTAGGCATCCTCCCTGTCCTGGCCCAGCTTGTCTAGGGGTCATAAAAAACTTGTGGCAAGCCATCTGTGATGGTTCTCTGACAAAGCCTTTGTGATGTGCAAGTGTATTATGTGACAGCTCCTCTCCCTCGTTAACTCAGAGTGGCCCATCCTGCCAACACCTAGCTTCCCTTTGTCTCACCGCCTGAGAGCAATACAAAAATACCAATTGCCATCTACACCTAGACATGTGACCAAGGAACAGGCTGCAGGCACCAAATTGTTAGGACAAGAAATTGCCAACTTTCTAAAAAGGGCATCATCGGAATTGTGACTAAAACTCTGTCTTTGCCAATAAAGAGGGCCATACATATATACACTGCACCCTGCCCTTTGGGCTGTTCAGGGCCTACCATAGAGGTAACATATATATTAAAAAGGAATATTGAGGCCTGGCCTGGCAAAAGGTTTATTGTGCCAGGTCAAAATGGCAGTTTAAACTGCACACACAGCCTGCAGTGACAGGTCTGAGACATGTTTGCAGGGCTACGTAAGTGGGTGGCACAATAAGTGCTGCAGGCCCGCTAGTAGCATTTAATTCACAGGTCCGGGTTACATGCAGTATGGACTTACAAGTAAATTAAATAGGCCAATTGGTTGTAAGCCAACTCTACCATGTTTAAAGGAAAGAGCAAAAGCACTTGAGCACTAGTTAGCAGTGGTAAAATGTGCAGAGTCAGCAAAACAGGAGGGTTTGAAGGCAAAAAGTTAGGGATGCTAGGTCTAACATTCCCTAACTTATAATACTAAGGTACCACTGATTGACAATGTTATCAATACCAGATAAGAGCTAGCTCACACATTGAATGATGAGAATATGACTGTTGTAAGAATGCCAATGCCTAGCAATCTCTCCAATGGGGACTCAAGTGGCGAATTTGAATGACTTGTAACCTCTTTCATATTTGCCACTACTGAAAGGCAGTTACCAGCTGTTGTCAAAAGACTTAAGCTATGTGAATAATCACCCTTAATTCTCCTTACTTCAATGTATAATTCTAAGGAAAACAATGGTATTTTCAACTGTGAAAACTGCTTTTTGATTTTGAAATCTCTTGATGTCCTAAGAACAATAGACTCAAAAGATATATTGAAGGTAGGATTCAGGAACCGAAGACTCTGCAGTACAGGGAATTTGATCTGTGCAAAGTTTGATCATTAGAGCTTGCTAAATTTATTCTTATCAGACGTGACCGATTACTTAAAATAGGCATTCTACTTGAAGGGAATAAACCTGAGCCTTATTTAATGTTACTGTGAACAGTGGTATTTGAACATTTTCCAAACTATCTACCCTACTTGAGAAATGTAATGTTGTTAATCCATTTTAATTTGCTCGGGTACAGGAGTTTAAGTTATCCTCGGCTTGCAGGGCTGTGCCATTTTACCTAGATACTTTGCTTTGTTTTATTATTAATCTTTTATTTATTTTAACGGTACTTGCAGTTCCTGCATTTTAGAAAAAAAAATGTAGGTTATAATCAGTTGCCGTTCCCTGAAAGCTTCATTAATAGTAATGTACGTATTGAAGTGCCATCATGTTCCTCTGCTTCACATAATATGCACATGCCAGGTATTTTTGTTATGGTATTGACAATCCAAGTTTGAGCACACAATCTAACGCTTAGATACATACCCACGTCTGCACAAACAATAACATGGGCCTTATATAAACACTCTGTGAGACAAAGGTTATTAGAGGGGGTTCCACCAAGAATCTTCTATCTACACTGTGCATCATTTTGCAGCAGACCTCAGCCTTTGCGTCTCTACATAGCTTGATTTGGGGACTGGAGGCAGACCTTGCTCAAAGGTAACGGGGGCTGGGGCACTTCTCACGGGCATGGTTTGGGCAGATTAGGTTTATCATACGTTACTCTCCTTAGGATAGACAATATGCTTTAGGGAGGAGTTGGTGTATTCATGTTTATTGCAAAATGTTAGGATTGTTCATATTCACATTGCTTATTTTCACGGTCCTGATTTTGTCTCGTCATTATGCTGATCATGGCAGCTCATGTATTTTATAGTAGATAGCAGTCTTTTCAATAAATATATTGAAAAACATTTGTGCATCTTCTTCTTTGTGTGTGTGAGAGACTCATTTCTTACAAGAGAAATGGGTAAGACTTGTTGTACCGTGAATCCCTGAGATTTCGGAGTCCATGTGCTAGGCTGGCAGTTTACTGTTTATGTTTTGTGTGGGGTTCTGCTAGAGAGCTGGGAGAGTTGGGCCGAAAGTTGCGACTTGTTGTAGGAGTGACTCAGGCACTTACAATCAGAAGTGCTGCTGGTCTTCATTCAGCAGTCTTGTAGAGATACAAGGGTCCTTATGACAGTAATACCTATAATGTATGTATTAGACCTGGTACAGGTGAGACCGATGAAGGGTTAAGGATCAAGGTCATGAACAGTGAGTACGTAAACTCCTGTAACAGCTTGGTAAAGTTTCTCCTCGGTATATCCAGAACCACAGTTCAACAGTGTTTTCGTAGGAAATATAACTGGAGCTGGGTAGTCACATCATTGACTGATTCACAACCTTACAACATCACTGTCTGGAGTGGTGTAGACTGACCTATGAATTTTACCTTGCCCATTCCGTTGCCTAATGTACCATTGCGTTCTTGATTTGTGTGGCTCCTTAAAGAGTAGTTTGGAACTGTTATCATGGAATATTGCTGCTAATAGATGCTTCAAAGCAGATCTGTCCTTAGACATGCTTGGGATCGATTGCCAGTCAATATGTTTACCACAGACTTGGTCAGGCATTTGGATATCAATATTGTATATTTACTAACAGTCAACAATAGTAAGAACGGCTTCATAGTGGAATTACTACCTAGTTTTACTTTCTTGAGAAATGCATCTGTTGTTTATCATAATTGGGAATTTCAATGCCACTTTGTTTGAGAAATATTCTAGCGAACCTAGTTGCATAGAAGAACTTAATATTTTTAAAACGAACAGGAAATTACCGAGTGCATTGCTTTCACTTTTTATCATGTTTGATCCTTATTGGGAGCATTGTGAGTGATTCCGCACCTTGTTATACACATTTGTCTAATTCAGGGGAAAATGGAGTACTTGATTACATTTTTGTCACAAAAGCTGTGCAAGCAACGCTGGCCAAAACATAAAGAGAAATTATGGGACCAAAAACATGATGCCCATCCATAAAAGAACACTAGAGTTTTAGGCATTCATTTCTTATGGTATGCTAAACTAAACCTGAACCAGACTGTACAATCCCAAATAGACAATGGGTTGAACCCATTAAAATACTGAATGGATAGGGCCCAAGCTTTACTGAATATCATTCATAAAGGGTTTCGGCAAATGCCCCCACTTTTTTTAGCTTGATACATGAAATTAATGATGCAATTCTTTTAAGAGTTCTAGAGACCCTGGTCCTAAAGAAATCCTGGTTGGAGTACTGAAATTTGCACAGAATTCTGAGAAGACCAATTACGTCCACTTTATCAAAGTATCATAATTAATGGGAAAATGCCTTTATTGTGGTCGGGCATTAAACATGTTTATATATATATAACAAAAGGCATGCAATCAAACCCAGCAAATGCCGGCATTATTGTTCTCCATCATTGTCAGGGGAAAATATTTGCCCAGTTAATTCTAAAGCACTGAACGGCCTGCGCTCTAGCGCCTCTAATAAAGTGATCAGGAATCGTTTGAGTCAAGTAGTCAAGCCATGACATAGCGTGGATTCTCCATTCACTAATGTCGAGATTCTATGAGGTAAACTGGGTAACATTTGACGCTTGTAATAGTAGCGTAGGTGGGATGTCATGTTACCTGATGCAAGCAAGGAATTTGGCCCCTTTGTCTCCTGGTGGGGTAATAAATACAGCAACTATCAATATTTAATTGGCCCCTCAAGGCTCTGGGCCCCAGTGCAATACACCTACTGCACCAATGGTATCCACAACCCTGCTTGGTAGACTTTGCACCATAATAGAAGAAATAGTAACTAAAAGCAGACAAACAAGGCTGCATGTTTGTGGGGACTTTGTTTAATCTGTACTTAGCTGACCTCCTGTCACACTCAAAAAGGTTAATTCATTTACTGCAAATGGAGGGGGTTTTCCGTCCTCATTACCATTGTGCACTGGTAATTTAGCTCTTAATCGCCAAACTTAATTTGCCTTCAAAGACTGATAAATAACTTGGTGAATTATAATGAGGACAAACATTAGGGATCAATACGATCAAACTCAGAATCCTAAAATTTGATAGGAATCAAGAGTAGATTTGATGGTGTATAGAACAAAAGCAAATTGAGCAGGCGAAATCTTATACATGTGTTGGGGTGTTGTTTTCCCCCTACTTTACAGTGGGAACCTAATTTCACACTTTTGTCACAGGAGGTACAAACTATCATCATACCTACCCTATAGACAGAAAGGGGGACGATTATTCACCACAGCCCTGAGAGCCTTAAAATAAAAAATGTGTACACAGCAACTGCTTATGCTGATACAGTTGATGATAAATGTAGCCTAATCAAATGCAGTCCTAGGAGGAGCTTCCTAAATTTGTGGAAATATAGAAAATTATTGCGGCGTTAGCTAGGTAGAACTGCTCTTATTTTAGTTGCAGTGACATCCAGTGTGATTTTATTGGCTTTGAGTGAAATATGGTGTACCACAGGCTTACAGTTCTGTTAAAGGTTATCATATTAGTGATATCATAAATTGGGTTGTTAGTAAAGGGAGGGTGGTGACTACCAACCCTGAGCAAAGAACACAATCCTTGTCAGGATGAAACAATACAATTACTAAATTAACCGGAAGTCAGGTAGCTATGGCACGGAGCAGAAAGGCTTAATTGAGAGGTAATGTGTAAAGAAATTATGCAGCACAAAAACAGTAATAAAGTCAAAACACAGAACAATAAAAATCCCAACCAATTTAGAAGAATAAAGTAGATTTTCATCAAATTACATAAAAATGACAAAAATCCGATAAGGGGGACCAGAGATATGAATTTTAAAAATGCTAAATAAGAATAGCACCCAAAAGTGCTAAGTGCCAATCATGACCTACTGGTTGTTGTAAACCAAGTCCTAGGAGCGATTTGAGGCCAACCACAATGGAGTGCAGTTTGGATACAAAAAGCAGATTTAACCTGGTTGGACGTTTTAACTTGGGACTTACTCTTAAAAATGGATGTCTAAAATCTTAAAGGTTAAAGGCTGTTGACAAGGAGGGCTCCATGAGGTCGGATAGCTGTTGGACAAGGTCACAGTAAAGCTGTTGTTTTTTGGTGGGAAAGCTCTAAGTAGGAGAAATTAGAATGTTGTGCCTAAGGAAGGTCTCTCGCCAGCTGGATACTTTTGGTGCCTTCACCCAGTCAGAATTTCATAGTTCACACTTAGTCGCTTTTTGGAGTTTGGAATCCTTCAGCGGGGCAAGAGTGTAGCTAAAGAGGGCTCCATGAGGTTATGTACCTTCTCTGTGAGGTTCTGCTGAATTGGATGTGCTGCTATGAAAAATCAAATATTGGGAGAAACCTGAATCTTCAGCTTAGCAGAAACACATCCCAGTGGGATCATCCTGGCAGGTTTGCCCCAGTCTTCCCAAGGTCTTTGGAGCTAAAACGTTTCTATGTCCCAGGTTTTCAGAAGTGGTAGGAGAAGCTCATTGAGACACAGACAAGTGTCCCAGGACCTCTGGAACATGATCTTTAGACCTGGACTCACTGAAGGAGAGACCAATAGCAAGGTCCAGAACAGGTCCAGTCAGAACTGTTCAGTCTGGCAGTTTCAGGAAAGGCCTATTGTAGCCTGTTTTGTAGCTGTAGCTTGAACAGGTGGTCATCTTTGTAATCCTTGGAGAGCACTTCTTTGTCCAGGGTACAAGTGGAACCAGACCCAGTCCCTATGGGCTCTATTAATGTCACAGACAGCAGGTTCAGTCCTCTTCTGATTTTCCTCAGTTCAAGCAGTGTTTTAGGAGGGTACCTGGGATGCCTCATGCATGCCGCCTGGCTCCATCCTATAGGTAGGGGGGACACCTGGCTCCTCCCTATCCAATTGGGTAAAAGTTCCCAGGGGTTAGCCTACATATTTTGCTTTTCATGTATGTTGTACTGTAAACAATTCCACAATGCCCCTCTCTGCCTACATCCATGATGGTGACCTCCGACCCCCGTGCAGAGCCTGTTTGGCTACCCCAAGGTTGTGACTAGGGAAATGAGCAACCCCTCTCCTGTAGTCCTTTCCAACTTGCTCAGAGGGGAAAGCTCTCTCCCCACAGGAATTGGATCCTGGCTAACTGGGGTGAACAAAGGAATTGGCCTATCCAGATATCACCTGACATCTACCTATGATCAGGGAGGTCCCTTTGATGTCAATTAAGTTTATGGCCGCTGCCCAAATAGTTATCTTGAAATAACGATATGAGGCAGACCAAGTAGTTAACACTGGAAATGGTGCTGCAAGTGAACAGGGGCCTGATAGAATGTATGCATACCTGCCAGTCATTGGTTACTTTTTAAAAGAATGAGTGGTGGTGCCCAGTGTGCTGCTCAGAAGCCCCCGGCCTGTACTATTGAATGTCAGTGCGCCAAATACCAAGGCTGCATAGTCGTGAATCCAACTCATGCTTCTTTAATCTACTACCACACAGTCCCGGCCTCTCTAGCTCACGCTCCTAGGTTCTTGCTTTCTTCTTTGTTGATTGATTTAATATCTTTCTATTCTTCCTTGGTTCCTGTTTGTTTCCTTTTCTCTCTTGCTCTCAGGAAATGTATGATGAGGAAAAATAAGTGTTGGTCCCCAAAAATGAGTGCTGGTGGCTCTCTCCCACTCAGATAGGCACTACTGCAAGTACAGACTGGCACAGAAGCATCTCGCAGAGATAGCACACTATTCAGAAATGAGCACAGTAGATCATGCATCTAACAACAGAGAAGAATATTCAGCCATTCGACTTGAAGAACTGTGTACCAGAAATGGCTGCATCTGATTCTGCAACTTTTGTGTCTTATGCTTCAACCTTCTAAAGCCAAACAAAACAATTTAGTGCTAGAAAACAGTCATTTAATGACATACACCCTCTGCCTCATTTATCCCAAGCCAAGCCCATATCTCACTGCATGTCACGATGGCATTACCTGCTGTCGCGGCTCCTAACATTAAACCAATACATTTCCATTATGTTAAGGAATTGGACACAGTATACCCCTTCATGCACACTCGCCACCAATTTTTGAATTTGTTACTCAAACACATAGGTAGCATTATTTCAGGAATAAAGGGTAAAGTTTAAGGCTGCAGTGCTATATCCATTCAAAATCTCTAATTTATTGTTAAGATATTAAGGGCAAACTTGGATGCAGTTTTCCTTCTTTAAGGCCGGGAAGTTAAGTGGCACTGTTACATGCAAGTACCTCTGAACCAGCCACGGCCCGTCCTTTAGGGCGGAGGGGCCACCCCCCCACCCTCCACATTTTGCCCCTTATGAAGAGTGTCTGTCAGGCTGAGCAAAGGTCAGCCTGACAGACACTCTTCATGTTCTGATCAGGCAGCCAGGAGCGAGACGTGCGCAATTTGCACAAACTCCTGACTGCCTGAACTGAACTTTGCTGGGCTAAAGAGGTCACAGCTCCCATGGGCATGACCTCCTCAGCTCAGCAAAGGTGCCTCGAGGCCCTTCCCCTCGGTGATAAGGGGAAGCGTCACCAGTTGACTTTGACCTGGGCGCTTCAGGTTTAAGCCCTGAAGCGCCCAGGGCGAGTGTCAATCAGTGACACCTTGTCACAGAGTGGGGAGGGGTCAGAAGTCTCACTGACCCCATCCCACTCTGTGACAAAGTTGGGACTGCTGCCTTCCCTCATTGGTTGACCTAAGGTCAGCCAGAAAGGGAAGGCAGCAGTCCCAACCCTCCTGGCACCGCCGAGCTGAAGGTAAGTGTGTGTGTGTGTGTTTTTTATATGAATGTTTTATGCATGCGTGCATGTTTGAATGTTGATGAGTGTTGTGAATGGATGTGCGTGCGTGAATGAATAAGTGTGAGTGTGCTTCCCGCCCGCCCCCCTCTCTCCTAAAATTACCGGCCACCACTGCTCTGAACTAAAGGTTGCACCAGCCAAGACATGTCTCTGAGATGATTCAGGTGAGATATGGTGTTTCAGAGTAGGGCAACCCTTGTGGAAGTTTAGTGTTTTCATATGGAGCCTTCTCTAGCGCTCTCCATTTTGAGGCAGACTGCTGCCATCACTTTGATAAAGTGTGTGAGACTTCGTATAGCAGCCCTGAAAAAATATGTCCTGCAGTCTTGCAGCCAGCTGGACTCCCAGTTGTTCATGAGGTTAATTTCAATTTCAGCTTTCATCGGAGACTCTCTCCACTCATGGATGGACTCTCACAGCCTGTAGCAGAAGATCCCACTTCTCTTGCCTCCTCCATTGAATTTGACTTCGGATGTTTCATTGCTTTAAATGGTTTTTTGTGCAGTCAGGAGCTCAAATCTTTTGAAGAATCACTCCATTCATCAACTTGTAATGACTTTCCCACATTCATGTTGAGTCTCTGGTCAATTAACTTTCCAAGGAAATATCAGGTTGTGGTCATTAGTGCGGCCGTATGGTGGCATATATCAGTGCACTGCTGACAATATGTTTAGTCTGGGATTGTATAAATAAGCACAGTAGAAAGAAGTCAAGTTCGTGAGAGGAGGTGTCATCGGGAGGAACCAACAACAGTCAATCTGAGTTTTATTTGACACATTCTGCTCCTAAAGGTATTGACAACTAAGAAAAATATGACAGTACAGCTGGTTTACTTAAATGATCACGTCCGCTTGGTTCCCTCTTCCTGTTTCTTCTCCTCCCAGTCCTGGACTACTTTTATTCCTCCTACTCCATATCCTCCTATTCATTCTCTTGGCTTTTTTCCTGATATTTAGCATGGTCGGGGTCCCTTGTCGTGTTCCCCCTTGTCCTCCTGGTCTTGGGCCTTCTAGCCTTTTTCCACTCTTGCTTATCCTTCTAATCCCAGTCCTTTTGGTCTTCCCGTTTTTGTCCTTTTGATCTTGCTCTCCTATTCCTGACTCAAGCCCCCTTGAACCTCCAGGTCTTTGCTTACTTGCCTCATTTGTAGGTACTAGTCCTCCTCCGCCCCATGGTCCTGGTCCTAGTCTTAGACCACAAAAAATGAGTGCTGGTGGCTCTCACCAGACCACAAAGTATTGGCCCTTCAATATGCCCCGGGCTTGTTTACGGCCTCTAGTCTCTTAGGTTACTCCTCTTGCTCCTCCTCTTCATCTTAGTCAGAATCTGTCTAATGATGCTACTCCTACAGTGTGTCCCAGGGCCTGTTCCACCTGGGCCTGATTGAACTTGTCTTAATTGTTCCTATACAGGTTCCTTTGTCACCCTGGTCCTCTAGGCCTTCATTCTTTTAGGTCATCCTCATTCTGAGTCTTGTTATGCTCCAGTTCCTGCTTATATATGCCTCATCCCTTAGGAAGAAGTATACACAGGCACCAACTCACAACCAAGAATTCTTGGTTCTGAGTTGGTCTTCCGGCGTCTGAATTAATATTACTTATTTTTCTGACTCTAAGTACTTATGTGGTCTTTTTGGCCCTGGTCCTTCTGGTCTTTTCCTCATCCATGTCCTGCTCCTGCACATACTTCTGGTCCCCTGATCATAACCCCTTAGTCCTCTTTGCTCCCTAGTCCTCTTGTCTGTGTCACATAGCCCTACTCTAATTGATTTTCCTGGTCCCTCTATTCCTGGTCTCTCTGGCCTTGTCCACTTGTCCTTATCCACCTAGATCCTTTGGACTTTCAGGTTTGGTCTACTTGATCCCGGTCCTGGTTGTCTTAATCCTGCTAGAATTGGTCCTTCTAGCCAGCTTGGTTGAAATTCTCCTGGTCTTAATTCTCCTGATTGCGGTCTTCCTCCAGGCCCTGAATCTGTTTGTGGTTTTCATAATCCTGAGCCTACTCCTCTTGCGTCTCCTGGAACTCTTAGCCCTAATGATGCTATTTGCAGTGGTGGTCCCCTTGGTCCTGGCCCCGGTGCACCTCATATTCATTATCCTTGTTCTGGCCTCTTGTTCTTGTTTGTTTGGACTTACTGGTTTTGCTGTTCCTCTGCCTGATCCTCCTGGTCCTGATTCTGCTGTTTTTTGTCCTGCTGGTCTCCCAGTCATTTTCTTCTAATCCTGAACGCCCAGTGGACCTGTTCTTGCTTGTTCTGCTCATACTGGCCATCTTAATTTTAGTTCCTTAGTCCCCTTGAAGAACGTGGGGCTAGTTGTAGGAAAATAGTAATCCTGATTATCTAATTGTATTTTTTTGCAAATCACAATTAGGAAATTGCTAATCCTAATGCATGAAACTCTTGAGTTTCATTAGCGATTCGTAGTGGGTTGCAAATAGACTGATCTCATAAGTATTAATGAGATAGGTTGCAATTTAAAACCAACTGGGATTTGCTGCCATCACAGGAATGGTGGCCTGCTGTGGTCAGCAGACCACCATGTCTGTGATTGCTTTAAAAAAAAAAAAAAAAGTCATTTTTTTTAATGCAGCCTGTTTTCCTTGAGGAAAACTAGATGTGTTTAAAAAGACCTCCTTCCCATTTGTGAATGGTTTACCGCCAACTTTCAATTGATGGTAAATTGTGAATGTTTTGCAACCTCATTTCTGTTGCAAAACGTTTGTACACATCATTCTAATTCAGTATTAGGAACAGATGCCCTCAACACGCCCCTTCCAAGTATTGAATCGCAGAGCCCAAATTTCGATTCGGTAACAAGTTATCGAATTGCAATTTGGGCTGTTACATCACAAAAAGCATTTTGCAGTCACAAACAGCCTGATTTGTAGACTCAGGTCATTTGTGAATGCAAAAATGCTTCTTTAATCTAGCCCTTAGTCTTACTGGGTGTCCTAATCCTTATCCTTATCCTCCTCCTTCTCTTCTCCCCCTCACATCAACCAGGTACCACTTTCAAACCTGTCACTCAGGTTTTTGTTTGTTAGTAGCTTCCGATTTCTGGATTTCTATGCTGGGTGAGTCATTGAGGTAAAAAAAAAGAGCCAAGTCTCATCACCCCTTTGTTTTTTAGGTATGGCTTGAAAAGACAGCCGTCTGCATTACCTTCTGTTACCAGTTCTTCAAAATATACATAGAAAGGATTTGACGTCAGCAACAGATTTATTTCTCTCACCTTATGCTATTTGCTGCAGGTGTTCTGCCTCCTATGAAGAAGTGCTTGTTTCATAATGCCTAGGGGGGCTTTTTTACATCTCATGAGTAAAATGAATCATTACACAATTTTTTTTTATAAATGGTTTTGCTGCAGCAGGCTTGTTTTCAACATAATACCCAGGACTTGCATTTTGCCTATTAGAGCACTCCATATACAATGATTAACCAGCTCTTGCAACATAAATAAGTCTGGATTTAACATACCGACATAGCCGTACACAAATGATGGTTGCATACTTAGGCACTTTAAAGTCACACCTATTGTTTTTGTCAGTACTCTGAGCCCGAATCTAGAAACTAAAATGTGATGTCCCTCTCTTGCTTAACAGCTTATGAAGTGACATGATATCTTTATTTCCCCTGCACGTTATGAGCTCTAATAGCTCCCTGCCAGAATCAAAAAGCAGTTGGTTGAGCCTAAGGGGAGATATTTGCATGTCTAATGAAGAGGCAGCAAAGCTCATAGTGCATGTGTGCTGGTAAAGTTCCTATGTCCGGGTGTCTGCACAGTGCACTGGGACACTAACATGACAATTAACTGGCAGCTTGACCCATACCCAGATAGACCCAGATATATCTTATGAATATTGTAGTGAGCCACCCGGGCTCACCGTCAGAGGAAGTGACACCTGTCCACACCAGCCCAGCTGCGCGTGATTAATAAACTGGGAGCTAGTTGCTCGAGTCCCGAATAGTATTCCTATGTGCATGTTTTCATTTCCCCCAGGGCAGTGGTGCACATGCATCCTTTAGGTCTCAGACCATTTACAGTGATCCACACAGCACAGTGTTGACGGAGGACTGTGGTGCATGCAGCTGGCACGCAGTGCTATGATGGGCGCCTTGCTGTGGGATTTCCCTTCAGAGAGTGGTGCCCCGGCTCATGCTCGTAGGTATTCTAGCAGCCGGGCATGAAGTCTACCGGCCGCACAACCATGCTCTGGGTACATCCCCATGCATCAGGGAGCAGCCCCACCTGGTGGTGGTTGGAGAGTCACCCATCAACGCAGGGCTTGTTCCGCAAGCATGACAGGCACAGGCGCAGCACACATGTAATTGGGTGCAGCCCTTACGCCTGCTGAAGACCTTGTTTGCGAGGCGAAGTGAGCCCTGAGACTTGATTTTTGGGAAGGAGAGCAGCAGATGGTGAAGAGCACCGGTGGCAGGCCTCGACCCAACACTGAGGGTGCGGTGCTGAGAGGCAATAGTGATTATCCTCGATTTGATCTCGCTGGAAGTAACAGGCACGAGGAGTAGCAGAGCACCAACTGCTGGAAGGAAAATTGGACACATTTTTTTTCAAAAAGGTAGGGGGGCCCTCACAACAAATGGAAGAATAGTAACGCAAAGTAGTAAAAAATAGTCAAACATCAGCAAAAAACACATAATAGGAAAAAAAAACAAGAGAAAAGAGGGCTAATTGACTACAGAATCACCTGCAAAACTGCCAGTGAGCAGGAGGTGAGAGTCAAGACCCAAGTTTTGAGGAACTGCAATTTGCACTGCCATAATGGGGAGGAGAGTGCAAGTCATGGTGGACAATGCACAGGCTGGTGGAAATCATGGAACAGACCCAGGTCCAATCTTCATTGTGGCCCAAACACACACAGCTATCGGGGACCTAGCACTATTCAGTGGAGTGGCAGATCCCGCTATGACTGCAGCCAGATGGAGAATGTGGCTGGGAATACTTAAGAACTAGTTCAGGGCCACTAAAGAAACCACTCCTTAGTGCTACACTTTGCGGGAGAAAAAATATACTAGCTGTTCCAGCACCTCTAGGCCACCGGAGTTAGCAGTGATTATGATGCAACAATAAGAGCAATGTACGCACACTTTAATCCACAACTGAACCCTGATTTTAAACGGTTTAAATTGCGCCAGGCAACGCAGCTAGGAGGGGAGTCAATGGACACACTCTATGCCCGCCTGGCTGGCCCTTGCAAGCATGTGCACAGATGACCAACAGAAGGAGGTCAAAGCTCAACTATTTCATCGTTGATGATCGGCGAACCTGAGACAACCTGGGAATAGTGCTGGAAGACATATTAATCCTCGCCTACACACATAATCTCTCCAGTGCAAGGGCAGCTGAAATGGAGGCAGCGTTCGACAAAGGAATTGGGGAGTGGCTCACACAGAGACCAACTGTGGTCAAAACTGAAGTAGTAGAGGCCATCCAGAAAAAGTCAGCACCTTACAAAGGATGAACGATCATGAATGCTGAGGCATCCTGCAGGAACTGCAGCTTTGAATACCATCCGGTGGAGAGTTGCCCAGCACCGAGTTGCACATGCTTGGCATGCAACAAACCCAACCACTTTGCAAGAGTCTGCAGGGACATTGATCGAGGACTCAGGGGCAGAGGTCAAAGAGCCCCAGCCAGAGCACTTCAACAACTGTTGGTTGCAGAATGGCCCGACATGGTTAGCAGTAGGGGTTACTGGGGGCTAGATGAGGTCGCCGCCGAGAATGACCCCGAAGGAGAAGACATCTTCCTCATCTTGTACAGGGCACCAAACAGCAAAAACCACAGGCCGCAACCCCGCTGCCAGGTAACGGTCACAGGCACGCTGGTAGTGGCCCTCATCGACACCAGAGCTTCAGTGAACCTAATGACCCACCGGCAATACTTATTGCTGGACCCGCGGTCACTGCTTAGCCCAACGCGTACCAGGATAGACACATATGGGATGTAGGAAGAGGCCGCCAGTCAAATTAGACATAGACAAAATCATACAGGCCACTGCACTATGGCACACATGAGTAACATTTCTCCTATGGCCACAGGTGGAAGCAGAGCTGGAAAAGCTAGAACAAAAGTGAGGTCATCAAAAAAGTGCCCAGACCCACCCTGTGGGTGTCACTAATGGTAATCACGGAAAAACCATAACAACCAGGACTCATCCGGCTCTTCATCTATATATATCTACAGAACAAGACAATCAGAAGGGAGCGCCACATAACGCCAACAATGGATGACATAATCCTTGACCTCAAAGAGACAAAGTGGTTTTCTAAACTGGATTTTAATGCCAGATACCACCAGCTGGTGCTTCATCCCAAAAGCAGATACATTACGAAATCCTCCACGCATCTAGGACTGCAGCACTATTAAAGACTCAATTTAAGGATATCATCAGCAGCTGCTGTCTTCCATAATGCCATAAGTGAAACATTGTCAGGGCTGAGAGGCCTTTAGGCCACCATGCAAAGTTTGAAAGAAAGTGGATTAACACTTCATAAAGACAAATATTCCTTGTTTGAAACCAAGGTGTAGTTTTTTGGATTTGTATTCTCCCAGGAGGGACTAAAAATAAATCCCAGGTAGTTTGCAGCTATCAAAATAGCAGTGGCCTCAAAGAACCGTACTGAAGTCTGCAGCTTCGTAGGCCTGGTCATGTACTGCGAGTTGTTCCTCTCAAACCTAGCCAGCCTGTCTGAGCCTTTTTGTGCACTTACAAAGATCAGTGCCAGATGGATATGGGGCCCCGTGGAGCAAGAAGCACTTGACAAGATCAAAGCCACCCTGTTGACAGACACCACAATGGCATATTTTGACCCTGACAAGCAAACTGAGTTGGTGGTGGATGCTAGCCCAGTAGGGCTAGGGGGCAGTCCTGATGTAATAGCAAGGGCCAGGTGTTTGGGCGCCCCTGGCATTTGTGAGTAGTGCCCTAACACCCACAGAAGCTTGATTTGCTCAAATAGAACGGGAAGCTCTGACCATTAAGTGGGCGTCCCATCATTTTCATCTGTATGTATACGGCCAAGAGTTCAAAGTCATCATGGACCACATGCCACTGGTGAGCTAATTTGCAGGGACAAGGTCTCATCCTCCACTGCAGACTGAACGCTGGGCTGTGCAACTCCTGCTGTATCGGTTCACTGTCATCTAGACGCTTGGAGCCACCAATCCGGTGGACATCCTCTTCAGGCACCCAGTCGAGTGTGAAGGGGAAATAAACACCGAGAGCAAGGAAGAAGAGTTTGCCTGCATTGTAAACATGGCAGCAGGCCCAAAGGCAATGACGACTGATGATATCAGGAGGGTGACTGTGGAAGACAATGGCCTCCAGAGAGTAGAGGCAATCCCCCAGAATGCATGGAGGCTATTCCTATAGGATGTCAACCAATGGCACACGGAGGAGAAGTCGAGGCTGTCGCGGATCTGGGAGGTGTAAGATCAGCTAAGCTCAATGGCAAAAGGCATCATAAGGAGAGGATACCGCATGATCCCCAGAGATTTGGTGCAGCACACAATAGACTTGGCCCATGAGGGACACCAGGATGCTGAGAAAACAGGCAAGAGGGAGAAGCAAGGTCTGGTTCTCAGGGATGGATAAAAAAGTGGAAGAAACCGTGTGGCAATGCCGAGCCTGCCAAGTAGTAGATAGCCCCATGACACCTGCACCCGTTGTTACTGAGGAGGCACGCAGGACAACATAGTAAAAAGTAAACATGGACTTTGGTAGCTTCCCAGATGGGAGGTTGAGCATGGTACATGTTGATGATCGATCCAAATACCCAGTGGTAGAACTGGTAGCCACCACAGCAGTCACACAATTCAAGCAGCTGCTTGAAAATACATTTTCAACCTATGGCATACCGGGCCCCATCAAAACTGACAATCGGACCCCTTTTCAAGGCACTGAATTTGCAGAATATTTGTGGACGCTTGGGATCAAGCATCAGAAGATCACCATACAATGGCCTCTAGCCAGTGGCATAGTAGAAAGGTTCATGTGGACCCTACACAAGGCGCTCTGTGTGGCTGTTGATCAACATCACAACTGCGAGTTGGAGCTTCATTGATTTCTTCAAGCTTATTGCAATACTTCATACTGCACGATTCAATGTATCCCAGTACACCTGATGTTTCAAAGACAAACTCAAGGCGGCATTCCATCAGGCCCAGGGTGGAAGCTCACACCCCTCAGTGAGGTTGGAGCGCAAGAGAGATGAAGAAAGACCAATGAGAGAGCCAGTACAGAGAGAAAAACGACTGACCGACACCTAATGGTGGAGGACTCTGTCTGAGTAAGGGATCAACACCCAGGGTGGACGTGCCACACACCCTATGAGAGGGGAGCGTGTACTGTGTCAGCAACCAGGGGCACCATTATAACTGCCAGGCAGGGCTGAGAGGTCATCTCAAGGAATGTGTAATGGCTCAAGAACATCCCGAGACCAGATGAACCAGAAGCCACTGATGAGGAGGTGGACACTCCAACTATGATGACGCCAGCTGGCAAGGACACAATGGTCGCTCCAAGACGGTGCAAAGGGACTCGTCTGCAGAGCTCATCTGAACCAAGCCAAGTCACTGGTGATAACAGACGTAGAGTGGAGGAGAGGGAGAGAACCTTGGCCTCCCAGCGAGGGTCAGAGCAGAAATACGAACCGAGACCAAACCCAAGGCCCAGTCAGAGGCTCTGTTATTTTGCACGTGCCCGAGTGAGACTGACTCCATGCATCTAAAAGTTGGATGGGATGTAGTGAGCTTTTTTCTTCCTTTATATTGAGTCCTTCTGTTTGGGTTAAAATCTGCAGAAATGGGGCACTGGTGATTGATTAGTTCCCACTGACACTGGGTGATTTAGTTTAGCCTTCTGCACCTGGAGGCACTTCATCAGCCTCTATCCTCTTTTGAATTTGTCTCTAAAGTCTTTGACTTCCCCAACATGGTAATAGTTGGAGTATAAGTCAAGGAGTTGGGTTGCTAAAGCTAGAAAGGGCTTTCAGCAGTTGCTGTGAAATCCTTCAGCCCTGGGTCTTGGGGTCTTGTGATAGACTTGCAGAGCTTTCCTGAGACTTATACGATAATAAGAGTTTCCTACATTTGTAGTTGCAGAGTTCCATGTTCTGGGGCTTATTTATTAGATGGATCAGATGGGTCTGTCAGCCTCAGATCTGAGGTCCAGTGGAATGAGAACTTGGTACTTAGACAGCCCTGAGGGAAGTCTGCAGGGGTTTCTGAGCTTTTACTTCTAGACTTCCAGTGGGGGTAGCTTTGTCTCGCTTTTTTGGTCTGTTTACAAGAACATCTTTAAGACTTTGGAGACAGTGTCCATTCCACAGCTGCTGTTTAAGACTGTCTTTGGTTGCCATTATGTCAGCTGAGCCTTTAGGTGAGCTGGGCTCTTTGGTATGTAGGGTCCACATTTAAACGTTTTCAATACTGATTGATTTCTTGACCACATCAGTAAATCTCCAGTTCACAGACAAATCCATATTTCACAAACCTATTATAATCATCCCTGCAAGGGAAACCCTTAGACATCCATCAAGAAGACCCAGTTGCTTACCGTAACCCAAATCTTAGAACCTGCTCAAAAGGTTCCAGCCTAGTTCTAGGACACCTCAGACAAGATAGAGCCTGGACTTACCTATTATTATATACTAAACTCTCACAGTAGTGCCTCTCCTAGGACACCAAGAAAAATGACACCCAACTCCTGATGAAGCCAAGAGAACACAATCAGTTTACCACCACTTACTATACTGTTCATATAGAGCACAGCCATCTAATATTAAGCCCTAGTCTCAGAAAGCATGTATTGACTCTTCGATGACTGTTAATTCACATTTAGCAGCCTGAACTAAACACACACATGATATTCAGCCAAGAACCAAACCACGCCATCCTAGAAATGCTCTGAAAGAAACTAAACTGGCATTGCAGTGACATGACCTGATGACCATTTAACATGATTCCAGATCATCTCCAAACCTCATCAAGCCTTCAAATAACGAAAACCAAACACAAAAGCTAGGGTCTACAAAAAGGGAATATTTAAAACAAGAACAGACCACTCCAATTATTTAATTAAACATTTCCTCTGACTGCTCTTCTCCATATGAATATAGTTAAAGACCACCTAACTCCTTCCCTTCAACTGACCAAGAAATCAAAATCGACTTTAAAAAAGAAGGTAAAAAGTTTTGAAGGATAGGATGTTCCACCCATATCACTAAACTGTTATTTCTCAAAACACACTCACAAGCTTAGAATCAGCAAGCCAAATAACCTCATCAAAATGAATGTTCTTAACCACACTAAACTGTTAGCTTCATAACTGTATATCACCGTCTGCAAAAAAATGAAATTAGAGACTCCCTTCCTAAACAATTGAGATTTTAGTGCTAACAAACACTTGGTTTAACCAATACTTGATATCCATAAAAAGCACACAATTATTCCATCCTATGAATGGATAAGAAACCAATTCTATTGCTGAAAAGTAGCGATTGAGGGCCCCTAATTCACAAATCTTAACTAAACTTTTCAGTGCCTTGAAGTGGAATTTTCGCCATCAATTAGCATATCCATTTTCATGAGCATTATCTTACATCCCTTAGAAAATGATGGCAGTTTTTGAGAACGGTCTTCACAACACAAAAAAATTACATTTTCTTTAGATTTTTTTTTAAATAATCGTAGGTAGGGCTTATTAAAACAAAACACAGTTTCAATGCTAAGAGCTGTAATTTAATTCACAATGGCAATAACATACAACAATATTCGTTGCCAGAATCAGAACAAAAAATACAATATAAAATGATAAATGAGGGGAACATATAAGAACTTGCAGCAATAAACCAACAGAATAGGTCATGTGGGTTCTTGTTGACCTTCCATATACTGGCACCCCAAAATGTACCTCAATCAGAATGCCTACAATCACATGAATCAGAGACAGTGTTAAACCTCAGTTTCATGAGGCAATGTCCCTGAGTTAAGGCACCCCACCCACACATTAAAAATCAGAAAATATATTCAATTAGGTAAAAAGGTCCACTTAATAACTGAGTTCTAGATCAGTGGAATAGTTAAATGGTTTAATTACAAGATTCAAAAGTAAGGCAATCCAAAGTCAATTCCATGATGCATTTCAGTGAATAAGGCAATACAAAGAAGTGCAGAATTTGAAAATGTGTCTACACCCCAAGGCGGGGGCAAAATAAAGAAAGACACTGACAGCATCCCTAGAAGCATCCAAGTCTTCGGGGCAGTCTTTACCCCCAATTTTGAGGGTAATGCCTGAATCATGTTTGCCTAATCATTAAACCGAACAGCAGAACTTCTATGTTTTCAGCAAAAGCATTTCTTTAGCAGATCAGAGCACAACTTAATTCAACATCATATTGCCTTAGCACCTAGGCACTATCCCATTACACAAATGCTTATTCTGCCCATTCTATGCTAATGTCATCCAGAAACAGTGGAACAAAGTAGTTACATTAACATCAGCAAATTATTATTAATGAATAGGGTGCAGTGAACTATCAGAAAGTCATGGAAACAGTTACAGATTTATGACTAAGTAGGGGAAGATTCATCAGACAGCATGAACAATACAAATGGAAAAAAACAAGAACAGATCTGCTTGACTTTGTGCTGCAGACATATTGAGCTCTGTAATGTGCAGGGGTGAAGGAAGGTGACATCCATCTTGGACAAGATGGCTTTCAGGCCCTAACTGAGGCTTAGTTAACATTAGTGTAGAACAAAACACTTCAATACATTCTAGGAAACACATTTAAACTGCAGTAGCATTATATTAGTGTATGCATTTGTATTCATTTGTAAAATAACATTTTGTGTGTTGCAAATATTGTACAAAAACATAAACGCTAAGACATACATCCATTTAATATATGGTTACACGGCCATTCCAACATCATAACTTGCTAGAGTATAATATGTTTCAACCTTAAAGAAAACACTAGTCAATCAAAGAGGGCTCTCATCTGATTTGGAAGTGATGCTTAACAGAAGAGCATCCCAAGATAATTTCACTCCACGCATATCCTCCACTTTGGTCAGAGCTAAGTGTATCTCATACTCTGGCGCAGCTCAGTGTAGGCAAATTACCTTGTATACAGCTATCCATGGAACATCAGGAGAGCGCCAATTCACCACAAGTAGTCCTCTGGCCAGTAGTTGTGCCAAATCAACAAATTTAGTATTGGATTTCTGTGCTCTAGGAAGGCACCAGACCTGGAAGGTATATGTCTGGGCTGCAGAGGCAATGTCTAGCAGCTAAGGCAATCCGCTGCTTTGGTATCCTATGCCAGTAAGAGCTGATTTTCAGGTAAGATCACACCATGTGTAGGGATCAGCTTCATCACAGGCACATCTGGGGCAGGTGTGTGGGATCCCCAGGTGCATTCCATGCTAACCTTTAAATGCGAGGTAAGTGCAGTATATGAAATTAAACTTTAATAGTGTGTAATGGCCATTCCTGGATAGTTGGTTGTGTTTCACAAAGAAGTAGCCCATTCTTGATCAGTTAATTCCCTGCCAAGATGAGTTTCCTGTTCTGATTTGAATTCCTAAGGTCAAATGCACAATCCCTCTAATTCCCCTTTACAACATGAGTGCCAGTTTCTTAGATCCCCATATTGTAAGAAGTCGATGCAGAACAACATGTGTATTGAGCTCTGCATGTTCACGGCCCGACTAAAGAGACATGGGCAAGAGACGTCTTGACTGGCACCCATATTCCAGCTAAAGCCTGAGAATTCACTCAGTTCACCACTGCACTAGATACCATCCACTCCAGTCGTCAGTCGAGCCCTAGTGCAGCCTACCTTATCCTCTCCTTTAGCAGTCTTGGGACACCTTAGAAGGAATTAGAGTGGCAGTTCTGGAGAGCAAAGCTCCAGTGCTCCAGATTCAGTGGCATCTTGTCCAGCACTAGATCCCCACATCCATCAGTTTACAGGTCACATCCTGGGGGGTTGCGAGGGGGGATTGAGAACTCCCTAGTAGCACATCAACAACCATATCAGATTTTAGCATCTGACAATAAATCGCATATCAATGGAGCACATTCATTGCAACCAGCCTTTCTTTCATTGGAGCTGTGCTGCTAAGTAATATGATTCAATGTCAGATGTACTAAGACCTCCTTCTACTACTGGTATAAGCAGGTTAGATAGAACTGCCCAGTGCTTACCCTTCCCCAGATCAAACTCGTCAACCATGTGTGTTAAGTGTTTTGATAAATGAGCACCTTAGGTTCACCGATATGTTTGTAAAGTAATACAGCAATCTGGGAAGTAACGCCCTTTTAGTGAGGTCAGTTATACCTATTGCTGACAAGGGGAGTATTTTACAAAAGGACACTGAGCTCCTGGATGATCATGCTGGTTTAGTGACATTACCAGCAATGATATCTTTACCACCGTGATCAGCCACTATTCCTAAATAGTAGAAAATGTGCATTTAGCACCACAGTGTCAGGCCAGGTAGGCACAATGATTTTGAAGTATTGCAGCGATGTATGGTGAAAAACAGAACATATTGCTGACTACAAGGTGAGACATTGTTCCAAACAAGTGAAGCTGGTGCAACATAGGTTGTAGGTCAGTATCAACAATGCTAATGTATAATAAGACATACATCTAATATAATTATACTGCAGACATCAATGGTTGTCACTCAAGAGCTCAGTGCATCTATTGGGAAATGGGACTGTAACATGGAATAAGCACTGGATGTTGAGTAAGGTACTCCTGTCTGGCACAAACCTGCACTATTCAGGATGGGCCATGTCAAGAAGGACATTCAAAGTTTTCGGAAAGCCATTACTTTTCTTAAGATTTTCTAATCTATGTTCAGCATTGACAACGGTGGGCAAGAAGTTCCATCTGTTGATCCCGGTGAGGTTTGTGCAAAACCATGATAAAGACTTTTGGAGTGGAAGGAGGAAGAACAAAGTTTTCTTTCACCCTTGGCTACACATCATCCAAGTGCACTATTAACAAGTCTAACAAAGGTGGAGTAGAATTCTTCCAGTAATTGCACTACATAATTGTGAAAATGCATCATTAAATTCAGTTAGCGTAACTTGGGCGTCAAACATACCAGCCTAGTCATGTGTCAAATTTCCCACAGCTGTCCTCCGTAGATATATTCACAAGCTCTGTCCTCCTGACAGCAATGGTCAGGAGTATAGAGTGGTAGAGGAGTGCGAAAACATCCTATTGATGGATAGGCACCTTAGTTCCATTCTGCTTCCTTAGGGCAATGGTCAGGGTAAGTATCATGTCAGAACGCACCAGTCTGGTGAGTAGACTACTAAATTTGCCATTGTCATAGTGATGCCTGGTAGTGTATTCATGGTAGTCAAAAAAACTCAATCTTTCCAAAGTGGATGTTTGCAGTTTACTCACCTCAGCAATTTTGAACTCCAGTAGTAAGTAATCTTTTATCTGTTTCTTGGGTGAGCGTAAGTTGCTATCAAGTGCCTCCAATTCTTTTTAAAGGACCTTGCATACTCTAAAAGGCATCTTAAGGCAAACTCCCATTATGTATATCTTGAGGGTCTCCCATTTAGTGTGTACCTCATCCACAGATGCCAAGTAAATGTGGAATTAATAAACAAACTACTCTATAATGATTGCTCAGAAGGTTATTTCAGTTAGTGCCAGTAGCTGCTATTTTCTGCTGGAGAGAAGTAAGTATTATCCCTCAGGTCAGCATAGTGATCAGTGGGTTATAACCTGAAATCATTCTGCCTAATAAGTCAACATACAAAAACAATCCCAGTAACTGAGTGGGGAAAAAATTAATACTGTAGTATTTCTCATGAATAGGTCAATGCTGATTTTTAAAGGTTTACTGTATAAAGAATTGTGATTTTACTTAAGACAAGGAGGCTAGCATTATGCATAACATCATTTATTCACTCCTCCTGAGCAGCAATAACCTTCAAAGCTACATGAAATAGAACACAACTACATCGCAATAAATCAGAACTCTCAAGTCCACATAAGTCCCCTTGTCCTCCATGTTCTTCCTCTTTTTGTTTCTCTTTGACAATCTAACCTCTTTTTTACACTTGTGAACAATCAATTTTCTATTGATCTGAAAAAAATGAACCACAAATGTTTTCTTTTCCCTTTAACTTGTATATTCATTTTACTTAACATTGAACTTGCAGATTCCCTTAACTTAACACTTATTTACTTATTTGTCGTGCTACAAAATAATCCCCTTCCTCCAGGAAAAAACTGGGAGGGTGTGGATGGATAATGCTAGCCTCTTTGTCTTTAATAAAAGTGTGATTCTTTATACAGAAAACGTTTAAGCATGTTTAAAAACCTTTATGCATGTTCAAAGTCACTCAAAGCACAGTGGAAGACATGTTCTATCGGCCTAAAATAAGACATTCTAAAAGTATCAGCATTTGACCAATCTGCTGCTTCCATAATCTCATCCAGCCTTCCACCATCTCATCCAGCCTTCCACATGACATGAGAGTCTTACTGGACATGTCACCCCTTACCAAATGTGCCGCAAACTTTGGCAAATCAACACCTACTTCCCTCATTGAAACTTAAACCACCTTGCGATGCGTCACACTCACCCAAGATGCCGCTGCATCCTAAGAGCCACTTTATCTTTTAAATATCTTTGGCACCTCCGTCGAGGGGCTTCAGAACCTTCCTGAAGCTGATGAGTGAGCCTCAGCTACAACGGCAAGTGTTCTCATTTTAAAATTTAACACACATTGGCTACTTCAGTTAAATCTATTTTATCTTATTGAAAAACGCTTATTTAAATGCATTTATAAGCTGTAAACATCATTAATTATATTACATCTTAAACGTCTATATTCTAAAAAAATCGATCTGTACATATCTTTTTACATAATTACCTCATGTAAACCCACAAATGGAGTTTAATCAACTCTACACATTCCAAATAAAAACAATTCTTTCTCATAAAGACATTCAAACACATATAAATGAAAGATCTTGAAATATAGTTATCTGCTCAGAAGCAGCAAACACAAGAGAAAGAACATGGAGGACAAGATGACTTATGTGGACTTCAGCGTTCTATTTTATTGTGATGTAGTTGTGTTCTATTTCATGAAGCTTTGAAGTTTATTGCTGCTCAGAAAGGGTGAATAAAAGATGGTATGCGTAATACTAGCCTCCTGCCTTGCATAGAATTATAAGCATACTCTCTAAGCTATGGGTGAGCCGCCCGTCAACTGTTAGTCAGGTTCCAGTTCTCAACTCAGCTTTTATATCTATCAGCCTGTCCCCTAGGCAGGGCCTCAGAAATTGGTGGATGAGATCTATCTCTTTGAATTTTATGACATAGTTAAAATATGCGATATGGGGGTGATAAAAAACGATTCCTTGGAATGTGCTGCAGTGCTTTCGGTTCTTTGGTGTATGCACACTGACTAACACTACTGCCAAGGTTACCTTAAAACAGGACAAACCTTTGCGAAATATCAGCGTTCGTTCAGTTGGGTGTCTCCTTCTTGGTTAATATAAAGTTACCCTTAGTGTAAGCCGAGGAGCAGTTGCTGATCACTTTTTGGCATTTGGGACACTTTGCACATCAGGAGATATAACTTTTTTCACAAAAGATATTTAGGCCAAGTGTGCCTCCTTATTTCTCCATTTATGGGTGGCTATAAAGGTATCCATAAGTTGTGATTTTCCCTGAAGGAGCCTGAGAAAATAACCAAAATAAGGCAAAGGTCAGATTTTTATTTTCGAAAACTGGGGAAAAGTATTGTGCAAAAGTGTCTGTGTGTTTTAAAAGAGCATCAGCAAAAGGCTGATGTGCTAATATATCCTTCTTGCCAGCGTTTGGAAACAGGCAGAGTGTGAGGACAAAACCATTTTTTCACTACAGTTTTTACAACTATCTTAGTAGTGGTCCATATTACCTATTTTTATAGCTTTTACCTGCCTGCAGTTTGTGGGTTAATAAGCATGAAACCCATGGGTGAAGCCAGAGATCTGTACATTTCTTGAAACTAGATAAATTCTCAATTTGGCAAGGGATCATCTGCATAGCTTGCTCAAGGTTTTCTCAAATAACTAATCTTTTGGGGGAAAAAAGAGCTATGAAACAAGATTTTCATGTTATGTTCATCTGACTCTTCTGGTTGCAAAGATGTATAGTTTTTGTCAGATTTCCAAAAAGCCACAATACCCAAGCTATGGTTATCATTGATTTTGATTATGTACCAACCAGGCATCACGTAATGTGAAAATTCAAACAAATAATAAAATGGTATGAATAAAAGCTATGCATTTTTCAACAACGCACAAGAATCTGAGTCAAGGATCCGGGTATTGTATCACTCCAAATTTTGGATTAGCCATAATACCAGAGTACTCCTAAGGTGTTTCCAAGTGTGTTTTTGTGCACACTACCTTACAATTATAAGTTACAAATACAGAGAGATTCACTTGAGAAGCGCTCTAGCGTCCAGCATTCACACTGTTCTTCCAATAACAATGGTTCAATACTTTTTTGGGTGTGTCTACCACCCGGAACAGACTCCTATGGGAGTACAGGGAGCAGTTTCTTGACTGGTAGAACAACTTTCTTACGCTGAAATTCCCAGCAAGTGTCTAACTTTGAGCAAAAACGCAGGATTTGGAGGGCTTGACTAGCCATAATTCCATGAAGACGTGAAACCTGGGACTCTTACCCACCCAGCCCAACATCCGTGCTAAAATACGCTCGTAGCCTTTACATCCAGTTAAAACACTAATATTGGTGCATGTGGGAATGCTGAATGTTTTATACCAGCCATCAAATCTCACCATACATTGCACTATCAGTGCTGAAACTTGGCCCTTCTGATTGAATGCTGTGCCGACATGCAAAGATGGTGCCTGGGTGGGCCCTTTATCGGACTGGAGGTAGCTTACCTTGGTCAGCAATCTGAGCCTGTCCCATACATTGAGTATCAGATTGGTGGCTGTTTGAGGGGAAGCAACTTCTCCCGCCTCCGAATCTACCAGCAGGAGCTATGCTCATGCCTGCTGGAGAGCACCACAGGAAACAGAATTGAGGCAATGGAGCGTGAGGACCGGTTGGTGGTGGCCAAGCCCCTGCAGAAGTGTTGCATCACCTACACCCAAGGAAGGATGCAGAGACCTCGACTAGGAGAGACAGCTTGGTGCAGTATTGCCCAGGGGAGCTGGCATGTGTCACGATTAGTCAAGCAGGTGGTGAGCAGTTGGTCCCCGTGTGAATATAAACAGCAGAGCGAGAAACAATGGAGGCGGCTGGTAACCAGCAACTTCATACAGTGGAATGAAGCACACAGCCCTTTGCCCACCGTGTTCACACACCTGGGAGCTTGTTTGAGGGCACCGAGAGGAGCTGCAAGTGAGTTGTTTGGTGTGAAAGAGGCTACCCACGTATACTTCAGAGGCAAGTGGTGAAGAGGCTCTGCATCTTGAAGTCACACAGTGGTAAAAGATAACCTCCAGCCCCCTAAGCTGACCTCCATGTAAATCATCTTAGACAGACATGCCATAGTGGTGGCTCCCTTAGGGACAGACAAACAGGCACAAGTTCACAGACTTGGGATCCAATGCGACAGGATATCATGAAGATGATCGAGGATGTGCAAACATTGAAGGTGAACGGGGTTGGCTTGAGATTCGAGCTTGGTGCGCGGGAACCTGAGTGGCATGCTCGCAGGAATAACATACATTTGGTGAGCATACCCGTAAAGATGGAGGAGGAGTGCCTAGAGCTACACCTGGAGACATGGATAATGATGGAACTGAAATCACAAGAACTTTCCAGGTTCTATTTGATTGGATGAGCACATAGGATGCAGTGATGCCACTCACTCCTGGGGAACTTCCTAGAACCATCATATTGCGGCTTTTCAGTTAGAGACATAAATGCCCACCTACAGGACCAAAAGAACCGTAAAGAGACACACATTGGGGATACCTTGGTGATGCTGTTCCCTGATTACATGCTGTAGGTGCAAAAGCAATGTTGATCCTTTGAAAGCGCGAAAAGAGATCTGAATTTGAAATGTGATGTTCTTCGAGCAACCACACCGAAGGCAGGAAGGAGAGGACGGTGTGGAGACAGACAACGTTGGCGTCCAGGGTGATATACCACAATGAGGTATCAGGAAAGGAAGGCAGGGACAACAGGTACAGTGGAAACACAAAATCCATGTACCCCTGTAGGCGAAGATGAAGGGGCCTAGCTCACTGGACCTTTCCAATGGTGGGGCCTTAAAAATGGTGGTTTGGTGAAAGCAGGAACTGAGTGTGAACATTAAAGGTTTTATATAGACTTTAGTATTGTAGCCTAATACACCATTGCATGGAGAAGGCGCAATGGGGAACGTCGCACTAATCAAGATTGTTAGTATTCGAACATGGGAGCCAGGGTGAGATACAGTTTATGGTTAGCATTGTTATAACTCGTACGTCACGGAAATGATGGGCAAGCCGTAAAAGGAGGGGGTTGCAGGGAGGGAGGTGGCATTCTGATGCCAGACAGAACTGCCGACACTATACAAATGGTCACCTGGAACATCCGGGGACTGAACAACTACACTAACCGAGCGAGAGTGGGGATGTATTTGCACAAATCGGGAGTACTGACAACATGCCTGCATGAGAAACACCTACTCCCAAGCAAAGCTGACAAGCTCTGAAAAAAATGGAGGAGCAAACTCTAAAATACTAGTTACAGCTCGCACAAATGGGGAGTGGTAATCTGGCTGGCACCAAAAGCTCTGCATGAAGTAGCAGTCACGCGGACAGACATTGACAGAAAGTATGTGCTATTGCAAGGTTGCCTTAAAGGATGACCTTTGGGAATTGTTGGATTCTATGCCCCCAAAACTGATGACCAGTCCTACTACATGGCAGTAGCACGATTGACCCAGCGCTATTTGGGCACCATAGTGGTGTGAATGGTAGGCTTAATTTGCGCTCGACAGACCCTCACCTAACCTTACCCATAAACAAGGCACGAGAAAGACACTAGAAATAGGCATGGGTGAACGAGATGGGATAGCTGCATGGAAGGAACAAAACCCACACTCGCAGGAATTCTCTTGCTACAGCCAGGCAACGAGCACATACACCAGAATAGGCTTGGTGCTGCTGGATCACCGAATTGTACATCTTATAACACATATTACTTATAAAGGCAGAGTACACTCTGACCATTCCTTACTCCAAATTAAATAGCAATGCTCAAGGTATAGACAACTGTGGGTCCAGATATTCCAAGACACAGTGTTACGACAAGAGATGCAAGATTCCATTAGATTCTATTTTGCATAAAACTCAAACACTGCAGGAACACGTGGCTAGAATGGGACGCCATGAAAGTGGCAACACAAGGCATGACTATGGCAGATATAGATTCAAGGAAGAGGGAACTAGATGGCCAGATAGTTAAAACCTAAAAAAAAAAGTGAAGAGCAACAGCATAGAACAGAGACAGCCCTACAACAGCCACATGACTTAAGGATGAAAATACTCAAAAAAGCACTAGAAAAAGAGCAGCTACAACATACAGAATATAGACAGTTACACGGGGAATGGGGCAAAGCAGACAGTATGGGCCTTGCTACTCAGGAGAGAGAGTACCAGCGGCTATAACAGCAGTTAGAACTAAACAGCAAACATGGTGCACGCATAAGAACAAATGAATAACATGCGAGAACAGCGTCAATTGTTTACTGATCCACTGGTAGATGCACTGTTCCAGCATACCTGGAAGACTCAGACACAGGAGAGCTGCCCGAACCCATGAGGGAAGCCACTCTCACCCTGCCAAAACCGGGGGAAGGCGTCACACAACTGGAAATCGTACTGCCCACTTTATATGTCCAAAACTGACAACAAACTACAGTGAAAGTCCTAGCCATTGGTATGAATGAGATAATTGGGTACTAGCATACTCACACCACAACGGTCTTATACCGGGCAGAAGGACAGCTTTATTTATCAGACGGCTGGCAAGTGAATGTATGGCAGTAGTGAGAGCAACCTAAGAAATGACAGTGGTGTCAGTTGACACTAAAAACGCATTTGATACAGTTGCATGACATTTTTTGTTTGAGAGACTTAGGGAGCTGAACTTTGAACCTAAACTCTGCTGTCCACTAGGCTACTGGTGAGGGTTTGTATTAACATCATCTCAAAGGGGCAGAAAATGGGCATATGAACCCAGCAGGGCTGCTTACTGTCATCCATGTTTTTCATGCTTTCCATTGAGCCACTGGCATGTAGACTGCGCGAGGTCGTCAATGATTGGCCGATACAAACATGGGATAGCAGACACATAGTATCATTATATCCAGATGATTTATTGGTGCATTTGAACACCCCTACAGAATTGCTAAACTAGTCGAGCTCGGCCAACAGTCATATGTAAAAATTAATAAACAGAAATCTGCGATATTCTCCATGGGGGGATTGAGTGGAGCACTGAGAGATCATCTGCTAAAAATAATGGGGATTGAAGTAACCAATGACCGGGATAGGTAGAAGCATTGAGACCTAGACAAACATTTAGCTGACATACAAAACAGATTAGACTATTGTATATCCTTACCGCTATCTATGGTGGGTGGAATAGCCATTGCAAGAATGTTGATGCTCGACAGATGTTTGCATTTATTTCGGTGTAGTATGTTCCCAATCTCCCCTGGAACTCTTACAAAGTTCAATATGACATAGATCAGACTGACATGCGTGGAGGGGAAGGAGCAGAGTTAAAATGGAGACACTGCAGTATAAACATATGCACAAGGACTCTGATCCCCGACCTGTAAGTGGATTGTCAGGCCTTTCATTGTTAATTCATGGCTGGCTGGTATGTCATGGATAATGGCATAGGTAGGGCCCTTCTTGGAGAATCAAGAATGCAGTCCGAACTCATTCAGACCCTGTACAGAAAGAGGGGCAGTCAGATGCCAGATAAAAGGATTTTGAGCCTTTCACTGCATGCCTGGGATTTGTTCAGCATGTGCTGGGGGGTGAGCCTTACCTTACACCCAGGCGACCCTGCTCTGGAACATCCCTAAGTTGCAGCACGTAGACAAAGAACTGAATATGAGATTCTGGAAAACAGGGAGTGCTGCAACTCTGACTACTGATATATTGATGGACTCATGCTCACAATTGGTCCAGACTCAGGACCTCTTCCAAGTGGGCAATAGACAATTTATAAATTAGTGGGCAATTTGTTGTATGGCCCAAAAATAGGAGGAATCCATGATACTGAACCACGAGTCGGGACAACACTGACATTGCTCATACAGAAGGATGGGAGCATGAGTGTAATAACACGTCTCAACCAGGCGATTCGGGCTGATACTACTAAGCCTCTAATGCACGCCAAAGAGAAGTGGGAAATGGACGGCAGTATGCAGTTCCATGAAAAGCTTTGGCAGGAAACACTCACACTCATTAAAACTGCCTCAAGTAATAGCAGAATCTGATAGAGACTTCTAGTTGCAGATTTCTTACCTTAGAATTTACCCCAGGCGTCAGACTGGATCTGGAGATTTTAATTTGAACTGTACCCTTGCGCTCTGTCAGGTGGTGTCGGTCGACTCCGCATGCGTCAATGGTGTCATGGTCGCTGTGATGACATTGCGGTCGCATATAGGCGCCTCTCAAGCGCACTGACGTCAGTTCTTTCCTTTCTGTGCCAGCCTATACGGAGATCTGGAGAGAGCAACCCTTAGTCATTTTTTGACTGGCTTCAACCGTTTTGTTGTAAATTTTGGACTTTTTGGTGCATCGATTTTGTCACAGAAGACCAGTTCTAAGCCCTGTGACTCCTGTCACCGAATGATGTTGGTGACCGATCCGCACCTTGTGCGCTTGTGGTGTCTGGAGTGCGACCACAACCCGAAGTTGTGCTCCGATTGCGGGGCTTTGAGAGAGCAGTCCCTGAAGCTCATGGCGGCCCAGCACTCGATTCCACATCGCTCCTAGTCTCATTTGAGAGGAATCTCACAGAGTCACCACCAGTCTTCATTGTCCTACTCTAAATCCTTAGGACACTCACGTCACAAGAAAAAGGAGTCAAAGAAGGCCAAACGTCGTCCGACTTTTCCCCTCGCTCAGCCAATTCGATGTGGGACGAATGTTGACACTCTAGGCCTCCATCTGTGGAGCGTATTTCTGGGTCAATTCCGCGCCTAACAGAGAGCCGGCGCCACCCCTGCCCAGCTGAGAGAGTTTTATGAGGCCATGTGCCTCATCTTCAGGCAGGCAACTTCCTCCCTCCCCTCAGCGCCTTTGGGCCCAGTGGGCTCAGGTGGGGGTCCCTCAGGTTCAATGTTGGCGGCTTTGGCCCTGACATTTGAGGGCCCCTCCGGATCCGTTGTCGGATCCGTGTCAATTCCAGTTGTGGCAATGTGACCATCCCCAGCACTGGTAAAGACGTCAATGCTGCCGACATCAGTTGGGCCCATAATCAACGTCGACCCAATCCTTATCCCTAATGAACCAGAGTCGGAATGGTGTCGCTCAACACCGGATCCATCTTCGATGGGGTCTACTCATACCAGGTTGGATCCTGACCCTCTTTACTATGGGTACGGATACAGGGAAGGTTTAGAGGGGTCCCTGGACCCTCTGGAATATCAGCTAGACAATCCTGATTTGGACTGGACACAGGAATTGTGGCAGACTAGTGGTCCGGATACTTCTCCAGATGCTGGCATGCTTTCTCCCCATACCGTGGCTATGGAGGAGGGAGTGTCATATTCCACGGTGGTCAGTAGGGCAGCTGAGGGCCTCAGCCTCAAGGTTCCTCTGTGGCAGTCAGGACTAACCTCCTTACTGAGGTGCTTCACCCTGGAGCTTCCACTTCGGAACCCTTGTTACCTTTCAATTAAGCACTTATGGATGTCCTCTTGGGTACTTGGTCCAGGCTCAACACAGGGGCTCCTATGAATAGGAGAATCACCCACTGCTATGGGCCTGCGGCGAATGACCCTAAATTCCTGCCCCAACACCTCACACCTGAGAGCCTTGTCATCCTGGCTTCTTCCTCTTCTGACGCATTCCCATCCGCCCCTCTGGATCGGGAATCAAAAAGCTTGGGAAAAATATTTTTTCTCCTTCCAGTCTGGCATTACGGTTCCTGAAATCGCATGCCTTTTGGACCACTACACCCATCCGTTATGGGATACAGTCGCACAAGTACTGCAGCAGATCCCAGAGGAGGACAAGGCCATCATCTCCCAAGCCGTTGCTGGTGGGAGGGATGCTGCCAAGTTTACAATACATTGTGGGCTGGACATGACCAGCTCTCTGGGTAGATCACCACGCCTGGTTGAGGTAATCTGGCATGTCTCGGGGATGTTCAACATTCCCTCATGGACATGCTCTTCGATGGCACTCGTCTCTTTGGAGACTCAGTGCTCTAGCATTTCACGGAGTCCCAGGCTACGACTCGGTCCCATGGCCTCTCAGCAGCACCTCGCCCAGCACATTCCACTTTTCGCCCCTTACGTGCTTATGAAAGGAGCTCCCTGCTGTGTTCTTTCCCTGCCAGCCACCGAGCTGTGTGTTCTACACAGCCTCTGCGTGGTCACGGCTTTGGAATCCCATAGGCTCGTGGGTGAGGGAGCTAGAGGTCTGCCCAGTCCACTCCCACCCCCGCTGCAGCCTTCAAACCCTCCCAGTTAGTCGCAACACCCCGAACCAGTTGGTGGCAGGATCCGCCATCACCTGCCCCACTGGGAATTCATCATGACAGACAGATGGGTTTTGCAAATAGTGCGAAGGGGGTACTCCCTCCCCTTTGAGACTACACCTCCACCCATGCCACTATCTTATGGCTGCTTAGTGGAGGAGCATGGAGATTTAACAGCTTTCGACCCTCCGCACGAAGTCTGTAATTTTATCTTGGCAGCCAGGTGTCCCTCTACGAAAACGGTATATCCCTATCACTAGCACCAATTTGTTGCATGGTGTACCAATAAATAAATTTGATCCCCTTTCTGCACCTCCTTCTGAGCTCTTGGCCAAGGGTGCCATAGAGAGTGTCCCAGTGCCAGAAGTAGGTCGTGGTTGTTATTTCCGCTACTTTCTGGTGCCAAAGAAGGACAAAGGCCTTTGCCCAATCCTAGACCTCCAGGCCATCAATCTCTTCTTCAGGAAGGAGAAGTTCAAAATGATCTCCCTGGCTCCAGTGCTGTCTGCCTTGAACCCCGGAGACTGGATTGAAGGGTTGCACTTGTAGGACGCCTACTTTCACATAACCGTCCTGCCTGCCCACAGACTTTACTTGCGGTTCGTTGTAGGTCACAAGCTCTTTCAATTTAACGTGCTCCCTTTCGGCCCTACCAGTACCACTTGGGTGTTCACAAAAGTGATTGCCGTGGTCACAGCTCATCAGCACAGGTTTGGGGTTTCAGTCTTTCCCTAGCTTGATGACTGGCTATCGAAGGTGAGCACACCCCAGGCTGTCATCTTCCATCTTCAGACTAAAGCGAACCTTCTGCTTTCACAGCTGACTCCCTCTCAAATTCAGACTCCACATCTGTCTATTGGAGCTCCGAGCAAACAGGCTTGCACTGAAAGCATTCCTCCTCTTCTCAAAGAGAAAGTGGTGAAGGTGTTCACGATCACCAGAACCACCATGTGGTACTGCAACAAGCAGTGCAGAGTGAGGTCATGGACCCTTGGTCAAGAGCCTCTGCGCCTCTGTACATGGCTGGAACACCAGGGCATAACCCTGATGGTTCAAAATCTGGTGGGCTTTCTTTCAGCTGTGGGGAGAGCCTTGGTTAGATCTGTTCGCCTCTGCAGAGAACGTGCAATGTCAGCTGTTTTCCTTGTTGGAGTTTCCAAAGCAGCACTTGCTCTGCAATGCTTTTTGTCTTAAGTGGAACTTAGGCCTCCATTACTCCTTCCCACCAATACCACTTCTGCCCAGAGTTCTGAAGAAGATCAAAAACTACCGGGCCCAAGTAATCCTTGTGGCCCCGGACTGGGCATGAAGAATATGGTATCACGAGGTCCTGAGCATGGCTACGGATACTCTGATCAGACTGCCCCTTCAGCAGCAGGGGACGGTCTACCATCTGAACCTGTCCAGTCTCTGCCTTCTTGACAGCTTTCGACCTTCAGCATGAAGTCTGTAATTTTATCTTGGCAGCCAGGTGTCCCTCTACCAAAATGGTACATACCTATCACTGGCACAAATTTGTGGCATGGTGTACCAATAAATACATTTGATCCCCTTTCTGCACCTCTCTCTGAGGTTCTACTGTTCATCCTCTCTCTTGCCCAGCAGGGCTCTGCTTTGGGCACCCTTAAAGACTACTTATCTGCCATCTGGGCCTTTCTCAGATTGCCAGATCAACTTTCTCTATTCAAGTCTCCCATTGTTGGGAGGTTAATTAAGGGACTCACCTACTTGTACCCACCTACCCGCTGATAATGCCCCAGTGGGATTTGAACCTGGTCCTTACCTACCTCGTGTGCCTCCCTTGAGCCAATCCATAATTGCCCCTTGCGGCTCTTCACACTAAAGGCTGCTTTTATGATTGCCATCACCTCTGCTTGCAGACTGAGTGAGCATCAAGCTCTTTCGTCGAAGCCACCATTTTTATCTGTCGATACTGACAAAGTGGTGCTTCGTACCAGGGCCTCCTTTCTTACTAAGGTTGTTACACCTTTTCATGTAGGCCAGTCAATCACTTTACCTACTTTTAATGCACCCTAACATCCCTCTCATGAGGAGGAGAGACTCCACTGTCTGGATCCAAAAAGAACGTTGGCGTTCTACCTTAGTCATACTCTCTGTAGGATATGTGGGTGCGAAGATTGAAGGGGCAGTGCAGATGCGAACCATCTCCCAATGGGTGGTGCTTTGCATCAGAATGTGCTACGCTTTGGCAAAGAAGCAACCACCTGAGGGCTTGCATGCTCACTCCACCAGAGCAACAGCTGCCACGAAAGCGTTAGCGCGCGGAGTTCCTGCCCTGGACATCTGCCAGGCAGCAACGTGGGCATCCCTGCACATGTTCACAAGACATTACTACCTGGACAGTCAGGTCCGCAAAGATGGCTACTTTTGTCATTCGGTCCTGCAGGACTTTCTAGTGGGTAGCCCACAGCTGAGGATGAAATTGCTTGGGTATCTATTCTAAGGTAAGGAATCTGCAACTAGAAGTCTATCAGATGAAGAAGTTACTTACATTTGATAACGATTAATCAGGTAGAAACATATTCTAGTTGTAGATTCCTTACAGACCTGCTCACCCTCCCCGCACTGCAAATTCATTTCTAGGGACAGGGATTCCCTTTTCAGGGCCCTAGTTCTGGTGCACCATTATCAGTGTTCTTCATGGCTCTGTGCTACTCATGTGTAAAGTTGTGAAAAGAAACTGACATCAGCGTGCCAAGGGGTTTGCCTATATAAGACTGCAACGTCATCACAGCAACCATGACGCCATCGACACATGCGGATTCGACAGATGCCACTTGACGGCATGCAAGGGTACTGCTCGAAGGAAAATCTCCAGATCCAGTTTGACACCTGGGGGAAATTCTAAGTTAAGGAATCTGCAACTAGAATATGTGTCTATCAGATAAATTGTTAAGAAAGGTAAGTAACTTGTTCTTTTGCATGACAAAATTCAATTTTATTCACAGAACATATATTTAACCCTAGCCATGCTCCATAAACTAGAAAATACACAGTCACTTCACTGTCCAAAATAAGACCAAAAGGGGGTGACATATTACAACCTGATGTGGACATGCAGCAATATCTAGGATTACTGGGAGTCTGAAGTGGGCATATACTGAGATAACCTCTACCTAGATCTACAGATTAATGCAGAACTCTTCTTACTCAGAATGGTGGTCCCCACTGTGAAATGCCCAACAAAACAAAATTCAGTTTTCACCCTACTGATGGCCAGACAACAATTGGCGATCCACTGACTCGGCGCTAGGGCCCTGATGGTGGAAGAGGGGGGAGCTGAAAGTCGTAGCTGAATGATGCATAGCCAAGGGTGCCTGAATGAAGCTAGTCAGGGCTGACCCCAAACTTATGGACGATCTGTTACAGTGGTATGAACTGCTCAGGGTATTGAGGTTGCCTCCGGACGAGCACCCGCTGTGAAGTGGGAGGTAGTGATAGGCCACATGAAATTCGGACTTATGGTGAAGCAAGTGACTGCTTGTGATAAATATGATTGGGGACAAACCCCCCTCCCCACTGCTGACTGCCTGTGATAAATATGATTGGGGACAAACCCCCCTCCCCACTGCCCCCCCCCCCCCCCCACCCCCCGAAATCCAGTATATTGTTCTAAAATCTTACACAGCATAAATAATTTGGAAACTAAATGCTTGGTCATGTGTATGATGTTTAATTTTCTGTTAATTGTTGAGATATTATATTTGTTTTGATAGTGATGCATTTGCACCTCACTGACAAGTAGAATCCTTGACTGTCATAATATTGTGTACAGCGAAGCTGCATTACTTGATTGACGTGATGCATGACAAGTGCAATAATATAAAACTAGAAAAAAACACGCAGGATTTCCCCAAAAATCTGTTAAAGTTCCAGAATCTGCAGAAAGTGACAAAAAGTGCGACAATCCAAAGTTCCCATACTTCTTCCGATACAAAGGGGACCCCACCTCCATGGGTGGACCTATTGCGTCGGACAAGAAAGGTTTATAACACGGCATTCTTTAATCCCCGTATAGATGCCAGTCCCTGATTTCTTTTAATCGGCGACTTGTGATGCACTCAGTAGCCGATTATAAAGAAAAGCCGCCAGAACCTCTACTATTATCAATTATTACAGTCGAGTTCTGGTGTCACAATGCCTGCTTCTAGAGCTGAGGCGAAAGGCAGGTCACGTCACCGAGCATAACTGAAGCAGTTCTTTAAAGCAACGAAATCAGAACGTTGCTTTTTTTGTCTTATGCTTTATTTATTTTTAGTTTACAATAATAAGCAGAGAGAGCATCTTTTTTGCAATAATTAAATAGAGAGAAGCTAGAATCTTTCTGTATCACACATTCTGAGGTAGGATAGTTTTTTTTGTTTTTTAAATATATATATATCTATAACACCTCACTACTATTGAACTGTTTCTAATATCTGTTTGCAACCAATAACTAACAGTTTGTGATGTTTGATTTTGCATGAGAGTTTTTATTTTTATTCTTCTTCTTTGCAAATATGCTCTTTCTTTCAAATGGAAGAGCTACTCACCAACATTTTAATGTTTGTGGGAAAGGTGAAGAAGTGACCATGTATTATATGGGATAAAGTACCCCCTGACATACATGATAAGGATTTTGCACGCCACCTTGGAGTTCCATAACCTTATTAAGGAACTCACTCTTTTGCCTCGTTACTCTACACGGAACGCCTTGGTGACTTTACACATCCTTATAATGTACAACAGGGGTATTTTATCCCGTATATAATGTTAGACTTCAAAACACTCCTTTTGTTAAGCCTAGAAATGAACAGTGCTGGGAGGGCACTATCTCAGAAGGAAAGTAAACCTCAGGGTCAATCAAGTCACTAAGGCAACCACTGTCCAGAACAGCCTCTTATAATACCTTTAAAAATGTTTTACTCTAACTGTAAATCAGAGAAGTAATCCTCCAGTGCAACTCGCGCCTTTTTATAGTTAATATTCACAGATCGGTATGAATTCTGTGTGGATTTTGAAGGCTTTCCCGGTAACATCTTGGTTTAACATGATTAGTGTAACTAATGTGTTTTCTCTGCCCGTACCCTATGAAAAAATCGATATTGTGTAAAATACCCATCTTGGAGCATCAGTACCATTCATCCACTGGGTGGCAGTCTTGTCAACAGAACAAACCTCTGCTTCAATGTTTAACAAAACGTACTGTTTTATCCGTCTTTTCATTGGAAAGAAAACGAGTGAAGTTTGAAGAGAATTACCAGTGACACTTTGTGACTGTTGAATTAAGTATCTCTGTATTTTGTGAGCAACGAGCTGTGACAGAATGGGTGCCAGGCAGAGTGTTTTGTTACGGCGTGTGTTGATCTGGAAGACATAGGTGCCTGTCGCACTCTAACTTAATTGTTAAATGCCGTTTAATCAACCTGCAAATGATGTAATGAAGGGACCAATTAATTTCCATGTTAGTGCACACTGTGACATGCACCTGCCCTGTGGTGTGCTGAGCAATATATGCAGCCGGCTACGGGGTCCACGTAATCACGATTCTTCTCCGTGTCTCTCTCGAGTGTAAACATTGAATTATAAAAATACAGCATTGAAAAAAGTTACTGTTTAAGTAGATTGCAAAATGGCATAATAAATGAGGCGAGTTAGATTCCCCCGCACCCTTCCGTAGACTATGCCTTCACGTTCATGCAATATTCACCCATCAATCACCCTCCTTCATGCTTAATTTATGTCCAGATCTCGTACTTTGTCACACCTAAGGAGTCGCCATTTTTATTAAAACTTGAGGTTCACTACATTAGCATTGTGTGGCCTTTAGATGTCAAGTAAATTTTTTGAGGAAGACATTTCAAGTAATTTCTCTGTACCTCAGGGAGGAATTTCATTACACGTTGTTGGACATGAACCACTGCAGGACTCCAGACATTGCTCAAGACTTTGGGACTTACTAGGGAGAACTAATGGATGACTCTCGGAGGATGTCAAGAAATGAGAGATGAGGCAGTCCCATTAGGTACAGTAGGTATCAATGCCTCATTACAGATTCCCAGGCGGGACAGTAAGTTTTAGTGTCTCACCTTGGAGTCCCGTTGACGATTATGCCTCACTATAGAGAATCATCTGCTATAGTAGGCCTCAGTACCTCTACATAAACCTCTGGTGCAATCTCACACGTTGCAAGTTAGCCTCATAAGTTCCTTTGTTCTTTGATTATTACTGTAGCTCTTCTGTCCCTGTTGGTGTTTTCCTTCCTTTCATTGTTCTCTCCCCTACGGCTTACTCTGGTGGAATTGTCCTTTTAAGTGTTGCAAAGATTGTGTTACCATGTGGTATGGCAGAAGGATGAGAATGGCGAGGCCTTGGTGATGTGGAGACCTGCATCGAAAATATCTTGAAACGAAGTACTGTTTTGTCCTCCTCAAAAGACTTAACATTTCCATCTGCAACACTAAGCCTCTGTGCCTCACTTTAGAGTCCCGTCTGCAGCTGAAGGTCTCGTTGGCTTATTAAAGAGTTCGATACAAAACATTAGGGCCCAGGTGATTACTTTCTCCTGGCCGAAATGGCAGCGGGAGTGTCTAACCTCGGATAGTAAGCCTCTGTCTGTCGCAACAGTGTTCCGTCTTGAACAGTAGGCCTCAGTGCTTGATTATAAGCCTCATCTTGCACTGAAGGCCCGGTTGCCTCAGCATGGTGTGCTATCAGGGTCAGTAGGCCTCACTGAATCACTTTTGGCTGGCTAAAATGACAGTCCTGCTTTGTGTGGTAGACCTCAGAGCCTCGCTAGAGAGTTCTATAAGATACAGTAGGAATAGGCACCTCACTATACAGCCTACTCTTCCACCGGAGACCTCAATGACCCTTTTTGCCCTGACTACTACTAGAGTGACCACAGTGATATTGCTCACACATCTCCACCTTCCACTGCAAATATTTACTTGTTACTATAATAAAATGCAAACTCATGAATGACCAAGTATGTGGACCAGTCTGTTCGTTTGGAGATCCTTTTAGTCTCAGTACTCATTTTTCGAGCAATAATAACTGTTCTGTCTGTCTTTGTTTGTGTCACTACACGTCTGTTCATTTAATGAACACCTTTAATTTGCACACTTACCTCAGATCACAAAGATACACACAGCTCTTCTGCACACAGGTATTATTTCTTTATATTCTTATGCTAGGTCTTTATAATTCACAGTGGTGCAGTGATGTGAAAAATCAAATATGATATATACACATGCAAGAGCGTTTTATATATGTATTAATATTACCTATTGGCAGCCGCATTAGGTAGTTATAGTTAGGGCCTAATTTCTATAGAATAAGTGCTTTTTGTTTTTTGTTTTTTGTTTTGCTAACAACTAGCACTGCTTGATGAATCTTCACAAAATCTTCCCAAAAATATGATGCTCACTTCAGCATCTGTCTGGAAAGTTTTGGGGTGATCCGTCAAATGGAGGCCTAGGAAAAAAGGGGCGGTGGGTCCAAAAACGCTTTTTCACTATGTGTTTTTCCATAGGGATTTTGAACCGGAATAACGCCCGAACCACTGGATGGAATTTCACCAGATTTGGCAGCAAGATAGCTCTTGGTTCAGAAAACACCCTTTTTGTTATTTTGAATAAATCCATGCAGTATTTTTTCAGAAATTAAAGATAAAACAAATTTGTATATACAGAGAGGCAAAGGCTTTGTGAACCCTCCCGATCTCGTGCTGAGATCTGATTGGCTGCCAACACTTCAACAGGGAAGTGTTGGCAGCCATAATTGGGACTAGGCTTCAGCTGAGTCCCATAAAAATACAATAAAAAAATGAGAAATAGGGCCAGGGTAGAGACTCCCTGACCCTTTAGCTCTGGTGCTGGTGTCCCCCAGGGCAAATAGTATTTTTTTTTTTGTGTTTTTTTTTTTTTGCTGCAACGGTATTGCAAATTTACAGCAAAAATGGAAAAAAAACAAGGGCGGGCTCCTGTGCTTCTTTTATAAAGCCCCCAGGTGGGCAAGGTCCTGGGCCCTGTTAAAAATAAGGAAGTGGGTGCACTGGACCCCACTCCTGGGCTTACAGAAGCCCCAGAGACCGCCACCTCCCTGGCACGTTTATTATATTGAATGCAGGGCAGCACCACCTCCCCAGGGCGGAATACTCTTATTTAAGTAGGGGAGGTCCTGCAGACCCTCCACACTCCAGGGACCACCACCTTCCTGGGGCCCACTCTTAACTAAAGCAGGAGGGCTGCACGGCCCACTCGCAGCCCCAAAGGCAACCACCTCCCTGGAGCAAACATGGAAAGAAATGTGGCAGGTGCCCCCTGCCCCCTGCAATCCGGGGGACTGCAATGTCCCTGGGGCCAAAGATGCAATTGAGTGGGGGGAGCCTGCCTCAGGGACTGCCACCTCCCCAGAACCAAAGATAGAATGAAATGTAGGAGGACTCCTGATCCCCGCGAGTAATGTTGGAGGAGGGGCACTTCCTCATTGAGCCATAGCTGGCCTTGGGGACCGCCCCCCCCCCCCCCCCCCCCCCCCCAAAAAGGCCGGCTCCTCCTGTGTCGTGAGTTGCTAACCCCCAGGACATAGCTGTTTGCTCTGACTTGGCGGGAGCTTTGATCGTTATAAGCTAAAAGAGCTATAAGAGTGTCATAGATGTTTGGCTAAATGTTTGACTTATAAAGACCCCAATGAATCATTACTGGAAGCCGGGACCGTCACCTAGGCAGTTTCAACTATTTGCAACTCAAAATAACGTACAAAATGCAGAAACAAGAATACATCCAACACATCAAACAAATACAAAAATTGTGAAAAAAATTATATATATATATATATATATATATATATATTTATATATATATAGGTTGGTTTGTGCAAATCAAATATGTTAGACGCTAACAAACCACTTTGCCTCTTTTCTCCTAATGCATGCTGTTTTTATCAGCACATACTAGATTCCATTTGCTGTACCCGTGATGCTCCTACAAGTCAAGATAAGAATACCAACCTAATTTTTAGCTTCCAGTTTTGTATGTCTTCACACTTAAAGAGCATTTTAAAACTTTCAGTTTTCTATTTGTTTTTTATGTGTAAGTAGTTTATTAATCTCCTAGTATAATTTAGTTTTTCAAGGAATCACAAACCTGTGAATAGGAGGCATGAACCACCAAGGGTCCGTGGATCACAGGTTAAGAATCACTGTCATAGATTACTAAAATGAAACAGCAGAATAAAAAAAAAAAAAAAAGAAAATGCATGTGAGAACTGTGGATGATCATTTATTTTGTTAGCTGCTAGACAGATTATATAATGGATCCAAGTCTTTCATACTGTAGACTGGATCTGGTTGATATTACATTTAAATTACTCAGTTGTTTTACTGGAGACATTTTGAGGTATAAATGTTTTTGACCAGTTCTATCTTAGAGGATTCTGAACTATGATTGCTCCTTAAGTAGCCTGTTCATTAGGGTGAAATTTGTGCTAGACCGATTGCACTGTAGTGCAAGTTAATGGGTTTTCAGGGTTCCTTGATCAAATGTGTTTAGCATTCCCATCTTCTTGGTGTTGAGTGGGTGGTTTGAAATGCTTTAGAACAAATTTGTTTAGGTGTTTTTGCATATTGACCACCTCTGTCTCCATTCTTGAAAGCGAAAAATGTATATATTATTCTGCAGATTTGTATTGCATAATCATTTACTGCAATTCTCATTAGCAACACACCCAGTTCCAGCATTTGGATGCTTTTTTTGTAATCCTCTAAATTGCTGGTCTTCAAGTGCAGCCACCAAAACCAAAATCCCTTCAGTTATCTAAGATTCACATAAATAATATGTAGAATTATAGATCTGTAACAGTGATTTATGGGGATGTTTTTCTCCAAGGGATTCTGATTGACATCACATAGACAAGAGCGAAGCTCAAGTTGTCTATTCCTTCATCCTGAACCCCCATGTGAAAATCATCCCTTTTTTGTTACTGCTTTCGACTGCTATGCAGAGTCAGACGAGTTAATTGGGAGCAATTCAAAACAGTCCCAAATTTCAGCCACCTCCCCCCACCTCTCTTTGTGCCTTCCCTCCATATGTTCTTTTCCCTTTTTTCCGGTGCTGTTCTGACAGGCTCTCACAGACCCAGCCAGAGCAGCCTCAAATTCCTTTATTTTTTTAATGGTTTTATTGAGTTTTGCACCAAAACATATATACCCATCTTACTGCCTTACAAGTGTGATAAACAGAGAGAGTGACAGAGGGAGCAGTCCAAGTGAAGAGGGGTGATCACCTAAGGGCTAGATTACAAAATAGGCATTCAATGTCATGCCTAATTTCTGGGAACAATGAAAAGAGGCAATCTAAATACTTGAATACTTTCTGTCCATCAGGGGCTGAATGCAGAACTTTGGGATGAGAGGGAACAGTTCTAGGACAGTGGCAGACAGGGTCCTGCGACCAAGTGTCGCCAGGATGCATGTAGGTGTGTGTCAGCAAGGGAGATTATACAACTCAAGGGGTATGGGGCATCAAGCTCTTCATATTAAGTGGTGGAGAGTGGTATGTAAGAATTTGGACTGAGGGGGAAATGGTGAAAAGGAGAGAGGATGGCAAATAGGTAGGTAAGAGTGTGAAATCTCATGTGGGAGCATTCTGGCATTGGTGAGGGACCATTGAGGCTGGTGTAGTTCACTGTGGAAGATCATTGTGGAAAATTGACAATATTTGCTGAAGGGACAGTAAAGTAAAAGCCGAAGGACCTACAAACACCAGAGATCTGATTTGCATTTGCAACATTACAACTTTATTTGTATTTATTTCAGTACTGATGCCCATCTTCTAAAAATGGAACACCACATACAAACTATTAACATCCTCATGATTCCTGAAATGTCTTCTGGTACAACAGACACAAATGCTAGATTAGTTTTTCTGTATCCCTGAGTTTTGTTTAAAATATAACAGAGGCCTAAAGTGGTTTAAAGAAGAGACATTTGAGGAACAGCAGTATTAATTCGAGGCTGTATGCAGAGGACAGGTAGAGCACTCTAAATTTAGAAACTTTACAAATAAGATATAGTAGCGTTTTTCCTAAATTATCTATGGGGCAGTGGGCTTGGTAATAGTCTTCCAAGGCCGGAGGGCAACTTGAGTGGGCATACTTGTATCGTTGATCATTTATAGTCCAGTGTACTGAAATTGGCAGACTGAGACAACTGTGGGGTAGAAGTCCAGGGAAGCGCTGATGTCAGAGGTATATGATGTATCTGTTTCTGATTAGGCTTCCGCCGTGAATTTTGATATGGGAGGATTCCGTGATTGTTGAGCTCTTTTTTGCATACTTATGGAATTGGAACTCTCTGGCAGAGGCATCAGCGATATCCCTGAAGCTGAACAATCCTAACATCAGCATTGGTGTCATTGTGATGTTAAGAAAATTGGTATTTGTATTGTGGAAGCTCAAGGGTCTCTATTAAGTTAGCAAAAGGGAGAGATTAGGATTTTGCTGTTGTGACAGTGCTCAGGTAATAAATTATAATTCCTATTAGCTGTGAATGATGGCTGTGTCACTTCACTATATCATATTTGTGGTTTAAAACTCAATCTCTTAGCCATCAGACTATTTTGGAAGGATAGGGGTTGCAAGTGTTCCAGCTGAGAGATGGAACACTATAGTTCTGTTCAGTGATTTGTATATGATATAATGCGAGATTAAGATTCAACAAAATATTTATGGATGGAAATATTTCCAAGCATAAATCTAACTAGAGTAATCCATATTCGACAACTAAATCTTTGGCACTATTGGGAGCAAAACAGGCCCAATCAGACAAATGTCTGCAGAGTGCACAAGAATTTCTTGGAGCCATGAATATTCAGTAATAAAACTGGCAAAATGTGAAGGATATGTTCAGTAAATGTCCTGGCAGAGATAGAGGAGGTATGAAATCACAATAAAGGAAAATAGGTGGAGCGAACAGATACTTTACAATTCCATTTAATAATCTGCCCACCGTTGCTGTTGTATGCTGTAATGACACGCTCAGTTCTCTTTCGATTGTGTAATTGCTTTCGTTTTTGATATTCAAAGCCTATTTTTAATGGTGTGATTGAGCCCATGGCAAGTGTGCCTTTTAACATCAATAACTACAGTAAATGCTAAAATACAGCCATTCCCGTCTGAAAAATGAGCAGTTCTGCCATAATAGCCTAGTCCTGTAAAAGAGATCCAAGATGGAGCTAAGCCTGGATAAAGCATGTGTTTTGAATCAGTTGTTACACTGGTACTTGAATATTTGACTGAAGAACAATGTACTGCCTTTGTCATTAGGTTTACTGATTTTGTGGGTTTTTTTTTTTTCAGTTGTATGTGAATGTTCCTTGTTTAAAGGTCTGTTCTTGCCCATTCCTGAGAATGCCACACGCTGAGCCCTGAAATCAATACATGATTGTTTATCGCCCAGCTTCTGAGGACAGGCTACATTGGTGGTGCGATATAGTTACCTCCGCCGTCCCTTAACGAAGACAAAGCACTGCTTAATGTGGTAGGGTTAAATGAAAGCAGGGAAGCGGAGGACCGAAGGCCCTCTAATGCACTCTGCAGAGAGATGCACCACGACTGCAAGTGCCTGGGGGCATTTGGTCCTATTGCTCGCCGCTGAATGTCGCGCTGCCCACGGATAGCGCGTATTGTTATCCATTAAATGGGATCATGCGTGCCTGAAAGGTGTTTGAGAAGGGACTGACAATCATTTTCACAAGTGCGAGATTACTTCTGCCACATGTTAAGTGAGCTCCATCTGATGGCCCAGATTTTTGCGCTACCATTAATTGCTCTTTCAACCTTCACTCAAGTTCCTCTTAGGGAGCCCTTTGCTGGACCGCGCGGCTGCATGCATTCAATTTTCTCTTCATAATTTTTGCCCATTGTCTGAGCTCAATAAAGCCTTGTAAAAATAGAGGATTTTTCATTCAGCTGAGAGATTGCTTCCCTCCTCAGAATGGTCCGTAAAAAAGTAACAACTGGCCTTTTCCATTTTTCGATGCCGAACAGTTTCAGCATTGAGCAGACAATTATGTTTTTCAACTATTCATTAGGGTTGATTTTTCATCTTCAAGAAGAACCATGAACTTTCACAGCATGGACTCGGTGCAAATAAATTGCCACATTCTTTTTCAGGCGCTTCTAGCATAATTGGAACGTAACAATAATATTTGGTATTGCACCTTGAAAATGGTGTGTGGGTAAAGCAGAATGCTTAAAGTGCTATACACACGGATATCATACAGCAAAGGAAGGCCTGTGGTACTCTTTTCTGAAACTATTGCAAGAGAGTGTGAGCTCTTAATGTGCACAGTATTGAGGATGGCCGAAACGCGCAATAGCGCAGAAGCTACGTGTGATGGTCTTCCATCAATAACCTGACTGTGAATCAGGTTTTAATGAATCCGACACTGGAGATGTGCCTAAATGCTTTGGTGAGTATAAACTAATATTAGAGTGATGTTATCATTGACTAACATTTAGACTCCAAATTGTGAGAACCTGAAAGTTGGAACCAGAGGTGCTGCACAACTTGGTCAGATAGCTCAGTATGTCAATGCACCTTCTGCACTGATCTGTGGGCATCATGGAGGCAACAGGCTCGACAGCATGTCGTTCTGGTAAGGGGAATAAAATCAATCTCCTTGTCTTTGGGTTCTTAAACCATCTGTTATTCACATTGTCTAGAAATTCTTGAGGATGTTTAAACATATATAAAAAGATATTACTCTCAGCAAGTAATCTAGCTAGTGGACTAATGCAATAATTGTGGGGTTCTATGTTTGCTTTAAAGTGATAGGTTCACACGTTAAAATATACCCACCTTGCTTACTAAGTGGCTATTAGGCTCTAAGGATTCAACCACAATGTTTATTTCCATATTGATGAAGCTACATCTCGAAGAATAGCTCTTTGTAAACTTGGTAAACTCAGTTGAACTTAAAAAATATCGGTCTGTACCCTTTTTCTGTCCTTGGCATCACATCTTTTAGAGGGTATGACGAGTACAGTTAATGCTGCTGTCCTAGTCCATGGCTGTCCTACAGGCGAGAACAAAAATCACCTTTGCAGAAGCTGCTAGACAGAGTAACTGAGCACTGGAGGAACAACAGAATAAAAATGAATGGAGAAACATCAAACATTTTGGAATGGTGAGACCATAATAGTTGCTGTAAAGATTAACAAGCGTAAACTGAAAAGCACCATCATGGATGGCGCCTTGTGGTTCAACAACATATTAGCGTCTCCTTCCTCACTCTATAGCTGGAAGAACAGCAACCATCAAGGGTTGGAAAGTAGCTAAACCTTGAAGTTATATAAATAAATAGGCCAGGAACACATGCAGTTGATGCAAAATTTGGGAAATGTCATTTGATTAGCCTTCAGAAGCAGAGTCCTGCAACTCATAGCATTTAGTTTTCAATCTAGCTGAGAAGTTATCAATGCATGGAAAGCTTCACATGCAGCATCTCTCACATTTTAGTATCAGGGTGTTACTACCTATACCTGTGCCTCAAATTTGTATAGAAGGGGAGTTGGGAGCGCAAAAATATATGTAGTTTTTCACCAGTGTTGGTGCAGTGAGTGCTGTATATCTCTAGACACATGCTTTTGGATTTCATACTTCATCAGTCAAGAGCAGCAAACTTTCATCTGGGGTTGCTGGAAATGCTGTCAAAGTCTTGCCAGGTCACAGTACCACTCACTGGCACACAGTGCATCTCCAAAGTTTGTCAGCTTGTACGCTCAAGGGAGCATTTTAAACAGAAGGGTGGTTGGGAGCACACTGCCTCAGATCTCAGCACAGTTTGCCCTAATGCATTATGGTAAATGCGGTACAAAATGAGCACTTCTTAAACCTGTGTGCCAGTGAGTGGTACTGTGATCATTGAAGACTTTGGCAGCATTTCCAGCTACCCCAGATGAAAAGTTGCTGCTCTCTATTGATGGAGGACGAAATCTAGAAACATATGCATGTGTCTAGAGTTATACAGCACTATCTGCACCAACCTTGGTGAAAAACTACAGTTACTGTTGAAGTAAGCACTAATTTTGTACAGTATTTACCATAATGCATTGGGGTGAACTGTGCTGGGATGTGAGGCAGTGTGCGCCCACCCCCCAATGTTTTTTTATAGATCCAATAGGCTGATTGTAGTACACTTATCACATTGTCAAGGGAAGAAAGGGGCTGTATTCACGCACGTAGGCCTACCTATTTAGTGGGGACATGTCTCTGGGATAGGCAAGGTCCTTACCCATAGTTTGTGGTCTGCATCATCAGGCTTCCCACACCCAGATCTCGATGTCAATCCGGGTGGGCTGAACTACCTAGTGTGGGAGTGAGAGTTTTTTTAAATAATGGAATTATTTTCCATTGATATAGAGGTTAAAACAGCCTAGGGCTGTCCACTCTAATATCTTTATTCGGGGATGTCCTGGTGGAACTAACAGATTCCTGTAGTTCATTTAAGGATTTAGGTAATCATCACTCTGGCATTTTCAATTGTCAACATGTTCCAGCCTTCTCAGAATTGCCCTTTGGATCAGTGACCTTTGTCAGGACGAATAGTTTCTGGCTTTAGAAATGATGTGTCGAAGATGTGACACTACTGCATACAAAAAAATATAGGAGCATACATATGACATTCTTGAATGCAAAGAAAGACATTAACACTTAGAATAAGATTTAATCTTCTGTAATTGGCACTTTTGCCATCATTTTCATTCTGTGGACAATACAGTGCAGTTTTATTATACTACTATGAATGTCACATCTTTTTGTTGCTTTTGCATTTTGTTCCATACATGGCTGAAGCAAAATGTGGGACACAGCACTCCATGACACATAGCGCACAATGTGGAAAGGTGCCAGTGTGCACACATACTCATATATACACACATTATTTAATGCCTTCTTATCCTGAAGTTGAGCTAGTTGTGCTCAACTTACGGAAACATGGGAGTGTAGTCCTATAGTCCCACATTGTAGGAAATGTGCCTGGTAAAGTTAGCTTAAAATTTCAGCCTCAATGTTAGAACCTTGGCCGAAGTCAAATCAACCACAGGGATCAGTTGTATTTCAGTTGATTAATTTAGTGTAATCCAATATCAAACGTATACTTGTAGTCATAATCCATGATGTATTATAGGCATTGGTTTGTGTTTGAGCTGCACTCGTTTTTTGTGTGCCTTGTTTTTAGGAGTTAGAACGAATGTGAATATTCATTATTTCGGGATCTGTGGGTTGGTGGCTCGTTACTTAATATCTAAGGAGGCCCCAAACAGTGTCAATTAAAGTCTTGTTGTAGGGCATTAAAATAATGTTGAACGTGACATGCTTCTTACTTCCTCAAGGGTCCAACATCTCATGTTTCCTGCCCTGCGTTCTCTTAACCGGAGCCTGACCATGTATTTTGCGTGTGTCTTGTTTATGTGACTACATAAATGTTCTGTGGCAACCAAATTAAAGATTATCCTATCAAGTTTTGTGATCCTTTGCGATATCAAATCGAAATTGCTACTTTATGTGATTGCTTGTGACCTTGTGAGCTGAGTTTGATAACTGTTTAAATTAAAAGTTGTGGGGGAGTGGTCATATACTTTGTGTTTCATGTTGTCAATTACAGTCACGTTCTTGTCATCTGCCCTGCACCAATGGAGAAGATGTCAGATATCTAATTGTGTGAGTCCATGTTTTTACCCTTTGTAAAAATAGCATATTTCAATGGCGTTATAAGCGTTTGGATGGCCCCTGTGACTCTCCTAGATTCTAGTTTAAATGTATGTCTATTTGTCGGTTTACTGCTTACATTGGCGGCCTTGTTAAGATGTGGAAACACATTTGTTGTCACAGTTGTTTTACCGCTTACATCAGTGGCCTTATTAAAATGTGAAATAACATTTGTTATCACAATGTTGTCAATATTCTTATGCATAATTCTTGCTCAGTGGCTGTAGTGCCAGTAGTTGGATCCTGATTGTCTGCACATTTGGTTATTCTGTACTCATCCTTGTACTAGAATTAATGCATCTAATGGACAGCTATTTCAGTGTATTATTGATGTAAGGCCATTAAATATCAACATTAAAGCCCTTGTGGAAAGTTTGAAGTTTATAGATACACCATTGTTAAATAGGATGGATTTAGAATTAGCTTTGTTTTGCGCTATCCAGGATTTGTCTATTTCTGTAACATTTAATGTCATTCTCAAAATGATGAGCCATGAGAGAATGATTTGTCGGTTTGGTGATTGATCTAGCACATCTTATAGTACTTCTATGTTGGCTGATGCTTGTTCTGAACTTTCCATTGGTCATCCCTAAGTGCCTTAATCATCAAGCACCGTTTATAAGTTAGAGGACTCCTGCCGAGTTGCAATTCGTATGTTGATTTATCATCCAGGGAGTTTTCAGACCTAGGTCTATTTGTTTAGTAACAGACATGAATCTACAGATGCCACGGTTCCCGCATGAAAAATGTCTAACTGGAATGGCGCCCCATAAGCGGTTATCTTGCAATCCTTTGATTCTAGCTTTGGCGTGGACCAATAGGTCTCATAGGTTTGCATTGTTTTTGTGACACTTTAGGTTTGAGAAAGTTAATTTCATTATAGTGTAGTATTCCCTAATGTTTATTATTTTCTTTACCGGGTTTGATACTGTTTTGTATGTGGTGACCCAGATCAGCTTGTTGCCTTCTTTCATGGGTTTTCGAGTAATGCTTGCTGGTGGTTTATTTCTGACCATGCTCTCTTTGATGCTTGATTTACTATTTGTCTAGGGTCCTCACTCTTTGTTAATTTCCTAGTTAGTGCGTTTGCATCTATGTTGAAGTCTCCATAGAGAAACAGTTTCAGTGGAGGAGCACAAATTGGCCTAACAGAAGGATTTCTTACAGGGCGCATGGATGGAAGCCCTCAAAATGAAATAGGCTGTTTTTGTCTCTGGGTTGATTTTATACCATGCAATTATTTAAAAAAAAAATGTAAATATGTTTTGCACATGGTATGGGTGACTATTAAAAACTTGTTTCATGTGTTGTTCCAGTTGATACATTCTGTAGCTGCCTGTTCGTCCTCTTGCCATATGGAAAAAATGTTTGTTGATATACCGTTGCCAATGGGCAAATTCAATGGTAAACAGTGGCTTGATATAGTGTTTTGCATATAATGTTGGATGTATGAGTGTATGAATTTTGATATGTGCATGTTCGATAGTTGCTGTTTTTGTATATTAGATGATACTTGTGTTTGTGTTTATTGTGCTCTCTGACTTCCCTCTGACTCTTTGAGAAAGCTAGAAATGAGATGTTGTTTGACTCAACTGTGAATTATGTTTAAAGGTGTAACAGGTTCTATCATGATATGGCTGACCATTGTTCTGTCAATTGTTGCTGTCCACTCCCAGGTAACTTTTTCCTGCTAATTGGTGAGCAGTTAATCCCCTTTGGCTTTTCTTAGACACAGTGGGAAGTCATTGACTATGAGCTAGTGTAGTTAAGTCTCCCAGACAAGGATATGTATTCCAACACTGGAGGTGTGAGGAGTGGCAGACTGCTTTTAACCCTTTTCCGACTCAGTCAACCTAAAGAACATTGTTACAAAGTTACTTTTCTGCTTACATTATCAAAATCTGTTTTCACCATTGAGTCAGATTACAAAAACTAAGCAAGTAATAAGTTGAAGCCTCTTTCTAGTTCTTTCCAATGGTGAAAAGTTTGGATTTTATTCTCACGTAGCTGTGCCTACAGAGTGAAGTTTCTTTTGGCTTTACTTTTACTGTGAGGACATACTAACCTCAATATGTAGTGAGTCCTACTTTTATATATTGGCACCCTGCCCTGTATGCTTACATGGCACACTTTAGGGGTGACATGAATATATAAAAACAGGTTTGGCAAATGCAATTTTCCCTGCAATGTATCACCACAGCCCAGCCAAAGGTCAGTGGTACCCCTGGCAGAAATATATTTCTGCCATATATGTGGGTGTAAATACACACTGCTGTTAACAAATGACATTTAACATTCCATTAACTTAAGGCACGATTTACCATGTACTAACAGGGAGGTTGAATAGGTCAAGTAGGGGGTTCCAAAGTACAGCACATGATTTATAGTTGAAGTACAGGCACCTCATTACTGTTTCACAGTGATAATGTGCACACAGTCCTAAGGCTAGGAAAAATAGGCCCCATACAAAGGCAAAAAATCTGAGGTGACCATGCACAAAAGGAGAATCTGCTACATCTGGTGAAACCACTGTTAACATATTAGCCTTTCCTAAATCTCTTTCAACTATAGTTTGTTTAGGTAATTACATGGGTTTTCTTGTTGTTGTTGATGTGGGTTGTGTGGATGTTTGATGGTAAGCATACCAGGCATGTGATGTTTTTGTATGAAAGTGTGGTGGTGAATGGATTGGTTAATAATGATGGCTGTGTGAGTGGATGATGGTAGGCATTAGGACTTGTACAATGTTTGTGTTTATGTATAATGGTGGATGTGATGTTGTTTGATGTTTGTTGTGTGAACATATGACGTTGGTTGTGGGAATTATGATATATTATGTTTATTTATAGGATGTTGGTTTTGTGGATGTATGAGTGTGGGTGTGTTAGCATATAATGATAAGTGTGTTTCTGTAAGTGTTCAAATATGATTGTGGACGTGCATCTCCTGCATTCCCTCTATGTGTCCATCCTACTTGAACTGCTATATATTCTTCCCCATTACAGCTCTAATGAGCCCTCTTTCCTATCTGTTGGTTCTCTTATTGGTTAGCCACAATAGAGAAAATATGTTTGTCTGCCATTACAGCATTAAATTATGTGGGCTTGCACCTCAAATACTGAAAAAAATAAACAGGCCATCCGGGGGCAGTGGTAGCATTTCCTGGCTCAGGCCGGGGGAGAGGAAAGAGTCCCGCTTATTCTGAAATAAAAAAAAGTCTAGTGCAGCACTAAGGTCCAAAAACCACTGGCAAGGGCTCGTGTTGGACTCTCCTTTCATTTCAATAAGCTCTTGCTTATGGTACATGAACCAACAACAGTTCTTGAGCCCTTGTTGGATCTCTTCAGGGTTTTCAATCCCAGGACTGGGTGTGCAGACCCTGTAGTAGATCCGACATGCATCCATGCAAACCTGAACTGGAGCACTCATAAACATAACCAAAAAAAAGGGGTGATCACCCTCTGAATGACCACCGGACAACCATGCCTTAAGGGGGCCGGCTGCGTTCAAGGCTAGGCCATGGGCTAGGCCCTTTGACCAACCTCTGTTGCATGTGGCTGAAGGCACAGCAGGGTAGGATGTAATTTCCTAAACGGTCGATTTAGTATATGATCAAATGAAAAAGGGAATTCACTAAAACACAGGTCAATAATAAGTTATGAGTAACTTTGGCTTTAACACCTTCACATATTTTTAACAAAAAACTTCTGAAAGTCATTTGTTCTGTGGATCCAATGTAAGTGATGAATGTCTTTCTGTGCCCACCAGTGACTACATCCAACACAGTATGGTAGACACTAGCATACAAGGGGAAAGAAGAATGGGACAAGAGACAAAATAGACACAGCATTTCACTTCACCCCCCTTATCCCTTTGCTGGGCACTGACATTTGAATTTTGAAATGGTTATATATATATGCAACAAAATATTATTAACTTATCTGCAATGAGTGCTTTACGTCTGATCTTAACAAAGGGTGAAATACATTTCTGTGCAACCAACACTGTGTGTTCATGTTATGAAACTGGCTGAACATCCTGAAACTGAAGCATATGGGGATATAAATGATTATTCAAGTGATTTCCTGACCTCCTTTTCTGTTACCACTATAACTACCTCAAGTGCCAATAATTTGCAAGTATTGAATAACTGAAATTCTGACTTAATATTGATTTCTCCCTCTCTTGTTTTCTCTCTCTATATATGTATGAGTAAGCTACGCTTTTCTTGGAACTACAAAATATATATATTTGTATATTACCTACTGAGGGCTACCAGTAGGTAGTTAAAGTTAGGACCTAGTTTCTATAGAAAAAAGTGTTTTTTGAATTGCTAATTTCTTTGGCGCCGCTTGATGAATCTTAACGAACTTTTCCAAAAACGTTCAACACTCTTGTCAGCCACTGTGTGAAAAGTTTCTGGGTGATCCGTCAAATGTGGGCTGACAAAAAGGGGGGGGGTCAAAAAAGGTGTGTTTCCAGTATTAATTCCCATCAGGGATTTTGAACAGATCTCCAGCCTGAACCATTGGATGGAATTACACCACAAAGGTAGCTATTGGGCCAGAAAGCTCCCTTTTTCTTATTTGATGTAAATCCGTTCAGTAGTTTTTGACATATTAAAGAAAAAACAAATTTGTATATATGGGGACGCGAAGGCTCAGTGAACCCTTCCGATCTCATGCTTAGATCTGATTGGCTGCCAACATTTCAACAATGAAGTGTTGGCAGCAGCCGAGTCCCAGAAAAAACAATTTAAAAAAAAGAGGAAGATGGGGCAGATCCACCGAAAATGTTTTTTTTTTTTTTAAAGCGTAGGCTACTGTACTTGTTTCAGTGAATCCCCCGGATAGGCCAGGTCCCTCGGGCTTTACACTAAATCAATGCAGGGGGAGGGGTGGTCAGGCAGCCCCGGGGGTTGCCAACTCCCTGGGGCTTCAAAGTAAAAGAATGCAGGGGGAGCACCCGACCCCACCCTCAGCCCCATGGAGAGCCCCGGGGCTTTAAAGTAAATGGATGTGGGGGGGGCAGACCCCTGCAACCTTGGGGACTGCCACCTCCCCAAGGCTTTACACTAAATCAGTGAGGGGCATGTCAGCCCCCCCCCCTCCCCGCAGCCCTGGGGACCACCACCTCCCTGGGGCTTCAAAGTACAACAATGCGGGGGCCGCCTACCCCTTCGTCCTTCATAGCCCTGGGGACCACTACCTCGCCGGGGCTTCAAAGTAAATAGATGCGTGTGGCCACCCGGCTTCGTTGCAGCCCTAGAGACCACCAACTCCTGGGGCCATTTTACATTGGAAGGGGGCCGTGCACCCCCCTCATGTATCCAGTGATGGCCCTGGGGACCACCACCCCCCAGGGCCGGCTCCTGCTATGTCCCGGGGAGCCCAACTTAGCTGTTTGCTCAGACTTGGCAGGAACTTTGACAGCTCCTGCCAACTCAGAGCAAACACTTCACTTTCTGCAAGTGAGAGCTGTAAAACAGCTCTCACTTGCAGAAAGTGAAGTTTTCATCTATTTCCAAGCATGCAAATATGCCTGCAGAGAAACAGATGAAAACATTGCTCTTATAGGCAGGTAGCTGCTATTTAAAGCAGCTTCCTGCTTGCGAGAGCAATGCTGACTCCCGCAGGATGTGGGGACCTTGAGGCTCCCCAAAGGCCATGCGCGGTGGTGGTTAGATTAATGTATAGTAATGACAATGACTTGACGTTAAAAAAAACATAGAAATTCATTGAAAAAATCAAAGGTTACAGCGACATTATAGTTAAACGCACAAAACCATAGAAATTCATCTGTTATAGTTAGTTATTGCAAGTAAATATAATTTGTGCTCTTGCCATGCACTGCTAATTACCCTACAAATTACGGCACTCACAACATCTTTGATGACATCATTGATAATATCAATGTAATAATTGCTGTACATTTTTTGACGAAAAAACTGTGCATGGTGGGGGAGCGAGTTATAGTTACTTTAGAGCCCGAGTTATAGTTACTCGAGATAACTCTAATTATAACAGGTGAATTTCTATGGTTTGGTACTTTTAAAATGTCAGACTAACTATAATGTCCCTGTAACCTTCGGTTTTTTAAGTGAATTTCAATGTTTAAAAAAAATTATATTTCCTAACTATAATGTCTCTGTAACCTCTCATTTTCTCAGTGACTATACAGTATGTATATATATATATATATATATATATATATAAATATATATATATATCTATTGAAAGGTCACAAATGTGATAAATCCTAAGTCTTATACCATTAAACAAAATGTTGGAGGAATAGTTGGAAGTTTGTTTTCCAACACGACTTGATTTCCAGAATACTTCTCCCAAAGCAAGGGTCTTGACTGCGTTAACATTGTAGCAGGATTCCCTACTGCAGCTTACACTGTCAATTTGATGATGAGCAAAAGGCACAAGGCAAAGGGTATGAGCTTCGCCCACTCTTGTGAATCAACTTGCTTGTAGATGTAAACTACTTCATAGAGGAAGTGCTCTAGTGTAGCTGAATAGTTGTTTACCTTCAGTCTCAGATACCAAAGTTTTAATCCTGTGCTAAGCTCTTACAACTGTCTATTGTTACGTGGTTATTGGCTTGTCTAAATATAGATATGTGCTACCTATAACTGTCCAGTTTACTTGTTTCCACTCTGCCTCCGCATCAGACCCTGGTTTCTGTAATTAAGTTTCAGCCATAACCCCACACATAATACTGTTCTATGTATGGCAGCTAGTCCCGATTGCGCTCGTGCTGAAATAGCAACATTCTCTCTGCTGAGTCGTGGAACTTATGTTTTGCATCCTTTCAAATGTCTCATGTAAAACTGATACCTACATAACCAAATCACAGTTAATATAAACATGCTGTTAGAGACAGGGTAGATAGTATCATGTAGATGTGTGTACCATACAAAGACCAAAGAAAATTGCTAAACTTTTTAAGTATAACTAATTTTAGTATTCTTCTATGTTTTTGTCATAAAATCACTAAATAACCCTGAGACATCACCTATTTATTTTATTCGGAGTAGTGTGCCTCTGCCTCCAGGGATTGGTGGTTCTGAAGTGAGCAGCAGAGCATGCTTAATGAGATCTCTTTATGTATAATGGAGAGTTCAACTGTTAAGTAAAGAGACAAATAGTCATTCTGACAAGTTCCTTTCTAACTCTACATTGAAAACATGCTCCTACATTGCGTTTGTCAAAATACCAATATTAAAAGTTTCGTGAAGTGTACGTGGAAGAACAGAGTCCAGAGTTGAGGGCAACTGTTCAAACCCGCTAAGTAAATTATGCTATGCTACACGTTCATGAACATCATGTTGTTAATAAACTATTGTGCACCAAAAATGTTAGTATGTAGTTGTGAACTTGTGATACAGTCGATGCAAGATGCCACAATAGTAAAAAGAATTCAATATTTTACCTAAAATGCCACCTCAAGGGTGCCACATATCAGTGCCTTGAAGTGAAACGCAATGGAGAAGTAGCAACAGGCCATTGGCATGGGAGCTAAAAAGTCAAAGAGTGGCCAAGGTGAGATGGCCTTTAGTGGAGTCCTAACAATGATTGCTAATTGCTGGTGATGTGCTTGAGTCAATTTATATACCTACCAAGCAGCTGCAAAAAAGCTCTAATGTAGAGAAAGATGCAAAAACAACAACGAAACACGAACTATTTTTGAAGTTCCAGGGTCACGAACCTAAGAGTAGCACACCTTTATCTGAACTCCTGTTTTTTTAACGCCACATATCTACCAGTGACTTTTCTAGTGAGGGCAAGTTTTTAAGTGTACTTATTTACAACACTGATGGAATTGGTTATATATTCATAATTGCATTGTTTATGTAGTGTATTTGACGATTGCATTGACTGAAATGGAAATAGTTTACTTTAACAATGGGTCTTTTACATGCAAATAATCTTTCTTGAACCTTACTGCTACAATATTGCACAGTTATCTGATCATGAATCATTTGAAAATCATTTGAATCAGAAAACATGTCAAAGCAACAACATATGCCTCTATGGGCTCACGTGATTGCTAGTAACACATACATGATGACTGAATATATTCGGCCCCCTCCACCACCCAAGAAAGAGTTTTTGGATGAGAGGTTGGGGCCTCCACAGCCATAAAATTATTGATGAAGGTCCTCCAACTTTTTCCATTATTGCATTGGCTTTTCTGGTAAATTAAGAAACCATGGAAGTCAACTAATTTTCTGCAACTCTTCCCTGAGTCCCTTTGAAATGTACCTCAGTCTTTGCTGAAATTGACTTCAGCCCTTTGTTCCCATACCTCATCTGTGAGCTCCTTTTCCATGTCCGCACTTCCCCACACCCTGTGGTGCGGTGATAGCTCTGTTGTTTTGCGTGAAGTTCATCTGAGTGAAAGATATATTCCCTTCAGCTATAAGGATCCGCTGCAGATGAGGAGATAAAGTACTCTTCTACTTGCATCAGTTTGAAGGTGAGAAGTGAAAATGGGAGAGTCCCACTGTTCAGAAGTGCACACTTGCTGCAGGCTCACTGTCCCAAAAATAGGCAGTAAGAAAATATTGTAAAACGTACTAAAATAGTATCCAGCCTAATCTATTGTTTGAGAAAACTGGCCTTGATTACCTGAAGAAGACTATGACCTCAAATGTAATACGTATGAGGGTAAAATCAGCATTTCAACCGAAATATAGTGTCAGCAAGTTGAAAGGCACAATCCATTGACTGATGTAACAATAGGTCTCAAACCCAAGTTGACATCATAAAACAAAGGACCATAGGAACATTCTAGAACGCTGGTTGTTGGCGATTCTTTGCAATGCAGGGCTTACTAAAGGGAACGATTTTCCCTACAGTTGATGCACCTTCAAACAAGCGCAAATTTAGGCTTGTAAGAGCTTTATGAAGACAAGCATTAGCAGTTTCAGACGTTAGTACTGCCTCTCTTGTGCTTAGCAGGGTACACCGTCCATGGCTGGTGAATGAGGTTTTCTTCACAAAAGCAGGAAGTGCGAAAAATGTTTCTAGGATGTGTAGGGACAACCATGTTTCAAGATTCTTACAGCCAAGCATGAGGTTATCCTCTACAGGGCCTGACTCTCACTGAAAAGTCACTGTGCTGGTCACCAGAGGTCCTAACCCAGACAAGATGTTATTATCCACAGGCCATAGATTAGGGATACCCTAATCTATGTACACATTTATAATTTGCAAGTGAGTGCTTGCGCTCCTGAAATACTGAGTGCACTGATCACTGAGGCCCTAATCTAAGCAAGAGTTAATCATTTCTTGTACTGAGGACGTGCCCTCCTTGGAGAAGGACTGAGCTGGCTACTGTAGCCTATTCCGGTTGTTAGTCCGAGTGAATTTAATTTTCTTTGGATGTATTGACAGTTTCTTACTGTTTTTAACTATATTCTCTGATCTAATGGCCAATTGCTGTTGAGGTAGGTGTTGAGAATTTGTATGGCCACGGTCAGTGTTTGCAGAACCACGCTAATAACTCAGTAGATGTTCCCACATATAGCATTTTATATCAATGTCGAAGAATCACGTTCAGATTCAAATACTAACCTCGGTACAAAGAACTATCGTGAAAAAATGGTCTTGCAGCTAATTGCTCATTCCAGTCTAAATCAAGGGCGAAACGAAAATAGTTCTCAAATCCATGGCATTCATTTTAGCTGTAACCGGCGAAAAGTCTGCAGACTAATAATCTTCTAAATGTAGAAAAGAGTAATAAAACAAATATTGTAATACGCTGATGAACGATTATTTGGCACCAGTTAATGCTTTTAATATGTGCTTTTTAATTCCCTATTGTAGTTTTCTTATTGAATGTGTTAAATGCACACAGCTCAGCTTCCAAAGATGAGAACAAATTGAAAGCTGGTTCTTTTGTCAGTTATGCTTTGTTTTCGTGAAACATCCTTTGAGTTAAGTAGAAGACACTGGGTTGTCCACTCCCTCATTCTAAATAGGTTTCATAAACAAACCCAGAAGGCTTAAAAAAAGAAGACCTGGCGGCCCCAAGACAACATAATCAAACGGGAGCTTAGTTTGGCGAGAATCTCATAAGGGAAAGATCACATTGTGTGTGTGTGTTTCTTTTGTTTTTACCTCAAGCTGGGTTTATATAATAAGCAGTATACCGCCTCAAAGACTTAGGCGCTAAGTGTGAGTGCCCCTGATGAGCGTGGGACATTTATTGCACCCAAGGGTTTGAGATTTATCGGGTCTGATAACTTGCACCGCTTTTACGTTTTGCCCTACAATTAGAAATAAGACATGGCTGGCTGTTTGGTGCTTTTGCACCAAAGTCCTCACGTTTTTCATTCACTGGGCATCTTTTACCCAGCAAGTTATTGGGCTGTGGTGTTTGCTATGAAACGTATAATTCCGAATGTGTTAACAGTCACTGCGACAATCGTAATTTACCAAGGCACTCACAATAGGGGCTTTTGTTTTGTGTCTGCTGTGATGTGATATTCATCAGTAAATGGGAGTTGTCGATAATAGAACCTATTGTTGCTAGTGGTGCTTCCATAGCCGACGACATAAGCAGATTTTTGCTTCCTGGTTCTAAATACTTTGGGATGGAGGCCGAATCAGTGTTTGCAGCAGGCACATTGTTATGTTGCATTTCATTGCCTCTAGCACAATACTTCAGTTTCCCTGTTCCAAGCAGATTAACTGTGACTGATGGTTCTCAGTCATTTTTGTAAAGTATCGGAAATTAACATACAAGTAGTTCACCATACCTATCAAGGAGAAAAGAGTAAATTAGAGGCCCAAAGTGAGTCGGACTGAATGGAGGCTCGTTGACCGAAAGTTAGATAAATCAGGAAGAGGAGGAAGTGCAGCCACCCATAGAGAGGAAGGTTGAGGGGGTGAGAAACGTCTGCAGAGAGGCAGCTGCATGACAGATGTTTTGATTAATAGCCTCGGTCTTAACACCTGCACTTACATCCACTGCTCACTTACAAGGCTGCCATCCTGAAAGACTATATCCCATTTCAGCCCTGGGCCAAATAGCCGATCGACAGAAGATGTATAGGTTGTAATTCTGCAGCACTGCGCTAATAGAGCACATAAATAGTGAAACTATGACACAGGAGTCATTTCCCACTTCATTTTGAAATCAAGCTTTAAATCAAATCACCCTAGATTTTTTCCAGTTCTGGTTTAATCGAAATCATACAGTCTGCTTTCTGCTTACCCAGGAAATGCATTATATCTATTCATTTATTGTCTAGGAAGGAAGGTGATGAAATCATAAAGAAAATATAGTCCTCCCCAAACTGTAGAATGTTTTCAACTCGGGATACTGGAATGTCTTGCAGCAATCTTCTACGTATATGTTTTCATTGAAAATGGGGAGAGAACAAAAGAGTTGTAATAGTTAACTCATAATTCACATTGAGTCATCATCCTTTTAACAAATGAGTCTGAATTGCTAACCCACACATATCCTAATGTCTTTCTAACTACCAAAGAATATTATGCTATTTTGTAAAGAGCTATATTGCTCATTCAGGTAACATGGCACTGTTGCTGAGTTTTTCACAAATAGAATAATGAGCAAAGAACCACATATCAAGTGGTTTGATAACGGTTACCTGGTTAAAGATCAGTCATCTTTAATGATGGGCAGTGTGAAAATATTCGAAGATGCAGAGTAAGGATCTAATATATGCAAAAACAAGCAAAAGATCTGTTAAAAGAGCTCTTGTCCTTCTTTAGAGTCCCATTTGATTCTTCTCTAGTTGTTTCCAACGACCCCTCTCTATGTTCACAATATGGGTTGCTCAGTGGGATCGGAGAAGAAACAGCAGGAAAAGATCATGATCACTTTCAACACATTCTAGGAGAACCCTATTTTTCATCATGTATCTGTGTTTTAAATTAACCATTAAATAGTTGATAAAGTTAGAAAGGTTGCAATGATATCTGGAGGGGTTCTGCCATTACAAGTTCTGAGTTGGTACAAGGACCAACTATGTCATGGTAGACGAGTTCTTCATGTTTTGGGAATACACTATTCTGTATGTGGTGTATCATAGTATTTTAATAAGCATTTATGATATCATGCTTATAGAGTTTACCACTTGTTCCTTGGCCAGGTATCTATATGCGGTGTACCGGAATATGTATGATTTTTGTCATGCTTTATGATAAGGTGTCCTGTTGATGGGCATCTATAAGTAGTGTACCATAGGACTGGAATATATATAAATTATGTCATGCTCATATTTACCATGTGTTGTGTTGACAGGTATCTGTATGCAGTTGGACAGAAGGTTTGGAAGCGATGGAAGAAGAGATACTTCGTCCTTGTTCAGGTTAGTAGCCATTTGTTGTCTCCGTCCGATCTTTTTCAGTATTTATTCTGTATTAGCTTCTGCCATTCTGGCCTTATTACAAAATTCAAGCCCCAGGTTACATCAATTCCCTTCTGTTTCCTTCTTTTTCCTTCTTTTGTGGTTATGAAATCTAGTACAATTTCAGCCCTTTCTCACGGACTGCATACACTTGTTGGAATTATACAGTGTCAATTCCATATGAAAGTGGAATAAAAGATTTATTTCATTAGCTAGAACATAACTTCCCACATCCTTGAACTACCGTGTTCCACATTTTGTACTGTTTTCCGTCTCAGTTGAAGGGAAGAAATGAGGTCGACATGAGCCACAAATTTCAGGAATGTGTTTGTATGAAATACACAGATGCCCTGACCTGCTGTACTGCCTACTCGCATCCAAATCCCTGTGTGCACTGAAGGTAACGCCGTCATTCAAAGAGATGACCTGTGTCACAAGAACTGCATTTGAGTATTATCTCTTGAAAAGAAGTGTGCAAAGCTGTGAAAGAGGAGCCCACGCAACAGAAATAGCACGACTCCCTCTTTCTTTGGCAAACTGAATATGGCATAATTTAATTTGTGAGCCAGAGTCCCAGTTCTTCGAACAGTACCTTTTGAACACCTTTTGCAGAGATCCTAAGCGTATTAGACCTGGGATTAACATGGACTTGCTTTTTTAAAATATTCTCACAATGGTTTCAAAGAAAAGGAGTTTGAGGGGTCGACATAGAGCTTGCCAATACATCCACCATAATTGGTACTTGAAAATCTGCAAGAATGGAAACTTGTAAAAAAATTGGCCTCTCGCATATAGTAGATGCCCGAAGGAACTGGAATTTGCAAATTGTCTAAGGATCTTGTATATGGTCTTGTCTTGTTTTCAACTAAATACAATGTTCTTCTGAATTTACTACATTTGACATTATTAGTGTATTTCATTTCAATATGAGTGCGTTGAAGATAGAGCGCCCATTGTACATCATTTGTATGCAGACATGTTGTCTACGATCTAAGGAACCTTTGTCTTCTGTTGTGTACTTTGTTAAAAGGAACACCTTGGAAATTAAAAGGTAACATTTCAATTACTTTGAAAATCATGAGTTTTACTAACCTTGACAAAATCAGATTCAGTATCACATAAAATCCCAAATAGGATAATTGATAATCACCTGCGGTGTCCTCACACCAAACATTAGTCTGATTCATCAACGTGAGGTAGTACTCTGATAGCATTACTTCACATACTCTTACATGCCTTTGTAAACAGGCCCAATATTTCTTAAGTGGGACTATTCAGCGAATATTCATACACAGAACAAATAGAAATGTCTGTGCTCTCTTTGCTCTTTTACTCTTTGGTCACTTGGGGTCGATTCACAGAGACATGTATCAGCATGTGAAGTAGTGCTCCTGTACTCTACTACTTCGTGAGCTCATAATGGATCTGTGAAGTGGCCTGTATACATGTATTTTCACTTTTGTAATTGTTTTTATTGAAAGCCTAACACTGAGATCAGTGCCTCTTTTTTACATGCAGTGCAACAAATTTGAAAAAGGAAACAAATATGAAAAGTCATCACATTAAATGGACTTAATTTAAATATTAAACATCTGCTTTAGAAATTCTCCTGGAAGAAATTCAAGGATGCTCAACTTCTGATCTATTTCTGTGCAAGTCAATGACTGAAAATATATGTTGTTGTCTCATAGACTACAAACTCATAAAGCTGTACTATGACTCGTGTGTTAATAACTTTACATTGTTTTTAGGGAGACATCCTTCAGGGAAACCCTGGAGGTCTCTGTCCCCAGAAAAAGGCAGAAACTTGGAAGTTAGCACAGGTTTCTGCATATTATACCCCATCCCACGAACCCCTCCGTAGGATTAAATTATATTGTTTTGGTAATATTACTATTCTGGTGTCAGTTTTACCACCGGAAAATGGCCATTCAACTGCACGTCTATGCCCTTTCCAAGTTTAATCTGAGTCGCTTATGGGCAGTTTTTAACTTTTTGACTGACCCCGACCTATAGACTTTAAATCATATATTTCATCATTACTTTGATTTATCAAAAAGACATACACAGTGGTGGTTATAACTGTTTTACCAATAAAATGAATAAGAATCACAAAGGAAATGTACCCTGTTACATAATTACTAAACTATTTTTGCCAGTAGCTAAAATGTTGATGAATTAGTGATATTTGGTTCTAAGACTTTTTTGTTCTGTGACAGTTATGACAGATACTGTACTCTGAAGATTGCCACTTGGTGAATTTGCCAATACATATATGCGATCTGCTTCCTCCGGTCGCTATAGAGGTTTCTTTTCTTTTGTAAGTGCTACTTTTTTGTTGTCTTTTGTGGTTAGCGTGCCATTCTTGGAAGTCTGGAACAGATGGACTAAACTCCAGATATGAAGCTGAATTTCATGGCCCGCCTCGTCTTGTGGTGCACATCTTTTATTTTTTGTTCGGGGTGATCTTGCCAGTCCCCCCTTCCTTTTGCCATCTTTACAAGAGTACTCCCGCATCTTTATTTCCCCGCCTGCACATCTCATGGCATGATATCCTTTGGTGCAGGACAAGTGGTTAATAGTCTCAGAAATAGGTAGCAGTTCTTACGCTGCATACCGTAATCATTATATATATTAAATTAAGAATTAAACCAATTATGTTGTGAAATTCGTTCAGAGAAAGAGGATTGCTGCTTGAGGAGAAAAAGCAACAAAAAACGTTCTATATTTTGATATTGAAGTGTTACATTAATCTGTACATTTGATTCAAACTTGCTTACTTAAAACTGTGGCTGGTTTTACTAGCATTTTAATAATGTAAACACTTTAAATAAAACTGATTACTCAAAAAATGTATACTTTTTCCTAAATCTACAAATTGTGTAACATGCTAAATATTTGTTGATATTGAATACCTGAGAACATTGAACCAAGTGCTAATATCCACAGCTTTACATTTGGGCGGAAGCAATCATTTTTGACGTACTAACAGTAATGTCAAAATAGTAGTGTGACTGTTAGTAGGAGTAATATCAATAGTTGCAGTAATACTTGAAGTGCTTTAATAATAGTTTTCTTCATTGAGTATTAATACTGTTTATAGATGAAATAGTAGGAGTAACAATAGTTTATCTCTAAAAGTAATATTATAACATTGGAATGCTGGGGCTCCATTAAAAACAATGAAGTGTCTCAGGGCTTATAATGGCTTTTGTAAGCCTTCTGTCCAATGTTCCACCAATTGTCTTTCAGTTTCTCCCCTTTTAATTTAGAACATTCTACCCTCAGTGATGGAATATTCTAATAGCTGTTTAGCCATTCTGTCTCAGGCTATACCAGTTATTATAGGCCCTCGCCTGCAGCTCAGCCTATAACTCAGGTTCAGGGTCTTTAACACCTGGTATAGACCCCGTCAGCGGTTTATATGACTTTAGTGTGTCACCAGTGGCAGTAACTACAAAGGAATTGTCCATAGTAGTACTTACTATGTTAGTATTATTAATAGTACTTTCTGGACTAGTGCTGAGAGTAGGTGTGGCATTGATGCTAGTTTCAACATTATTTGTATAATATTGCTAGTGGTAATTGTAGTAAGTACGTAGTGATATACTTGCAGTTACGAAGAGTGTAGCAGCAGTAGTCTTATAAGCAGTATAATTATAGTTGTTAAGGGTCACAACTGTACTTGTAGTGACCAAGGAGGAGATGATGTGAACAAATAACAATTGTTTGACATTGCATGAAATGTTAATATTCCCATTCATAGTCCTCTCAGTCTTCTTCATCATCTTCTATAAAGGTAAGACCATATTGCAGTCATAAAATTAGCCAGTGAGTCTAGTTTCTCTATGTGTAAAGGATACCTTTTTTTTCCCTGAAACACAAGCATTTTTAACTCTCCTTTTCAATAACCAATTCAGTTGTTTATGATCTGGCCAAGATTACTTAGATGAAATACAAGGAAATACTTTTCCACTCAGAATCATCAGTTTGTTCATCCTCGTGAAACTGTCCAAGGATGACAGAATGATCTTTCAATGTCACCCTGGAGTATCGACTACAGGTGCATGCCCTTCAGGGGCCAGAGCCATGGTGTGTAGTACTGAGTAGATCTAAACACAGGTGGTAGCATTAAAGCAGTTTCCAGGGTGCTGTTTCTTGAAGTGTCTGGTGTGGATTGATACCTACAAAGAAGGGAAACAAGGTCAGCAGCAAATTAGTTTACTGCTCTTCATATAGCTTCACAATTTTCTTCAAGCTGTGGAAAAAGTTCTAAACTTGGCTTTTGGCTTGTCCCCAATGTGGTCTGATTTGTGAGTTACATACAGCAAATGACACAGGGTATTGATGATGCCATTGCCTTTGTAGGGAATGCCCACTTTTGGATTGTTCAAGCAATCCATGAGTGGTTCGTATTTTTCAAGTAATTTAATCCATACCTCAGCAGCGGTGGTTGTTACTAGTTTAACTCCAAGGTATTTATTACTTTTGACCACCAGTACTTTGACCGGGCATTGATGAAGACTGCTACAAAATTACACGCTCAGCCTTTTCCAAGATATTTCAATCTGTACTTCTGAGAGAATCAGGCTAATCGATATGTCCTAACTCTTCTCACAACAGCTTCGAAATCCATCAAACTGTCAAGTCCAGGTGTGGTGTTAACAAACCTCTTCATGCTCCAATCGGTTAGATGGATGGTTCATGGGACAAGCACCAATTGCATGAAAAAGGGAGATCTGCTAAATCAGACAGTCTACAGACACCATCTTCTCATCATTGCTGTTCAAAAATGTCACCAGAGGTTGTTGAACTCTTGGATGTAATGCCTGTGCCCACATGGAAATCAAACACAGAAAAAATGATTGAAGGAATGCTTGCAAATGCTCTAAACCACTGCCGATCACCCTGGGCAGCATACCAAACCATCATTTTTATCCATTGCCATTATAGATAGAGGCCTGCCTTATGAAAGTCAGTCCTGGGCCTGCTACTTATGGGACCAATGAATTCTGAACGGCCAGGTGAATCTCCCCTCCAGAAGGGAACACACGCAACTCTAGAACATTTTTTACCTTGTTATCTCATCTGTCAGGCATAGCTTTAATCCTGTGGCACAGTCAGTAAGGGATCCACATCTGAGCCCACACTTGGCCACTTAGGATGTTACATCAAATAGATGCTGAGTGAATGCCTTTGGAAGGGGAGCTTTTAACCAGTTCCATGGGTTGGACAGCTGGGAGCCGCCTGATGCCACATTGCTCGTGTGTGTCAGACGGCTCTCGGCCATCCACGCACACAGCACTGGAAATCCCTGTGGGGCGATCACCAGAGGGATTTCCTTTCCAAAGAACTAGCTTCGAGGCCTGGGGGAGAGCTTCCCCAGCTCTCTGTTTCTTTTTTTTCAGTGATGCAAATCGGCCCACCCTTGATATCCCTAGGTGTCTAGTTTTCAAAAATGTACAGGTTGGCTAGATTTCCCTAGGTGCTGGCTGAGCTAGGGTCCAAAATCTAGAGCAACCTACATCAGAAAAAGATGCTTTGGGTGGAGAATGTGCTCTGTCTGTGTTAGGTTTTGGGCCGTTTACTGCTGCGGGCACTAGGCCTACCCACACAAGTGAGGTGCCATTTTTATTGGGAGACTTGTAGGAGCATAAAAAATAGTACAACATTTATTATTACCAATTGGATTTCGCTGCACTTGTGGATTTCAAATGTAAGCCAGTGTATAAGAAAGATGCCATTTTGAAAAATATCTTCCAAATTATATGCTAGTAGGGTACCTACAAATTCAGATATGTAGGAATAACCACTACTCATAAACTGTATATCCTGTGCCCATTTAAAAAATACATACATTTCCTAGATACCCCTTTTTTCATTCTACCTATTTCACTATAAGAATTGGTCTATACTATGTACTCAATAAAAAGCTTTTGTGTTGTGCAGCTCAGTTGCTTGCTTTGTGCTTTGGGTAGCTTGAGTTCTTGGAGAACGTACAAACCCTATATATCCCCACAACCAGAAGGGTCTAGCAGACGTAATGGTATATTGCTTTTGTTAATCTGTCATTGTGACAAAAAGTTACGGATGAAAATGTTGTTACGAATGCCCATTGTTTTTAGTAATTTTCAGTAATTCTTTTTTTCAACAGTTATTTTTCTTGGGAAAATCTTGAGGGATTTTACACATATGACCCGTTGCTGAATTCAGAATGTTGTCTACTTTTCAGAAATCTATAATTTAGCTGGATCACCCATTGGTTTTATACTGGTTTCCACCACAAACTGGAAGTAGGTTCATAGCTCAAAAAATAGGGAAAATAGGCTGCCTCATAGAAAAATGCCAAAACTATGGTACAAAATTAGGTTTTTTGATTCAGCTCTGCATGTTCCTGAAATCTGAGATGATGGTGACTTTAGTACAGCAAACAGTCCATGAATGTCATTTTTAGGGAACACTTTTATCTGGAGCACTTTTTCTCTATTTAAAAAAACCTAAAATGTTGCTATATTTTGCCCAATTTCTCAGTCCCCTCCAGGAAAATCCACAAATCCTGGGCACCTTTAGAATCCCCATAATGTTGGAAAAAAGGAAAGATATTTGGTGTGGATACCTTATATGTACAAAAAGTTGTCCTAAGTTGGCCTAAGTTTGAACTACCCCAAATAGCCAAAAAAGGGCTCAGCGCGGGGGAGGTGGAATGCCTAGCAGCAAAAGGGTTAATATAACACTTACATGTTTCTCAATCCATTTATGTTCTGTTTGCTATAGGGTGGTGGAGGGGCCTTGACAGGTAATGAAATGTATTGCTGACTTGGAAGGCAGTGACAGCTACCTGTCAACGGAGGTGGTAGGGGGTATAAAAAAAGAAATATATATATATATATATATATATATATATATATATTTTTTTTTTTAAACATACCTTTTATGTTGGGAGAGATGGTTCCATCTCTCCTTCCTCCTCATCTCTTCACCAACACCCGGAAGCACACATGCTTTCAGACTGTCCTCCAATCACAACGCTGCTGTCACCAGCAAGACAGCAGCTTTGCAATGGGTCTGAGTGGCCTGCTTTGTCGCTCAGACAGGGAGTAGGGCCCTGTGCACTTTCTTCTCCCGGCTGTTCAATGCATGTAATGTCTGAATCAGGATGGGGAGAGGGAGGTGGGTCGGACTCAGGAGCAAGTGGGGCCTCACATGAATACCAAGCACGTTGTGGGCAATTCCATGTTTTACTACACCAACCATTTATTTTTTTTCGATTTGGATTTTTTTTTTTTATTAGCAAGAATACCGGTAAACATACAATAACATTGCCATTTAATAAAAGTAATGTATTATCTACTGACATAAGAAAAAAATGAACAGTAAAATGTAAATATAAACCTTAAGTGATAAATTAGTGGCAATTAGAAAGATCAAGTAAGCAAAAAATAAAAGGATAGAAAAGACTGAAGAAGAAAAAGAAGAAAAAATAATTAAGAGATATACCTTCATAAATAATGTGTACCAAATACAATTCACCAAAAAAAGAAATATTCCATTAATATATGTCATTAACCTAAAGCAAAACCATTAAATATGGAAGATGCACATGAAATGTCAAGTAGTACAAACATTAGCAACATTGGAAAGATAAGTAGTAAGAGGAGACCGCAAAATCTCTCTTTTAACCAACATTGGAAAAGTTCCACCACTGTTTAATATTAAGATTTTCTTAGAATTTCCAGTGAGATGTAACAACTTGTAAACCTATTGCACATAACAAAGCTACAAATTTACCATACATTTTGTTATTTTTTCATAGTATATGTGATCCACCAAGAAATATTTTGTCTAGGGGAAAACGGTGCAGAAATCCCAATGATGGCAGTAATTGTGTCTCAAACTTGCAGTCAGAAATCAGGGACTACTGGGCAATGGAAGAACATATGAATATAGGTGCCAGGATGAGTTACAGTACCAGCATTAATCTCGCCTAATAAGTTTGAGTTTGAACATATGTGCAGGTGTATAAAATAGTATATTATAAAAATAATATAGTGTTTGTTTTAAATTTGCTGAACAACCCCTGGAGTGCATTTTTGCCCAAATTGTATCCTGTATAGAAAGAGAGAAACAAAATTGTAAATCAATTTCCCATATGCTTTCTTGTTTAGATTTGAGTCTATCTTGGACGGTTGCAGTAAGTGTTTTATAAATGAGGAAGAGTGAAGGAGTTTTGTATGGTGAATAGGTAGGTGTTTGCTGAACATCAGTACTAGTAGAAGGGTTGGTAAAAGAAGTGAGAGCCACTGTAAGAAGATCATGTAATATGATGTATTAAGAAATGAAGATGGTTAATTATGTGATTGGGAAAGAACCGAGAAAGGAATAACTGTACTGTTTGTGATGAGTTCACAAACAATAAGTAGACCTTTATCGATCCATCTCTACCATAAAAGAGGTCTTTCCTTGAGGAGAAATATTTTATTGTACCAAATCGGGCTCTGAAGAAATTGCTGAAATGGAGAGGTATTAGACATAAAAAGCAGTTTGAATAAAGAACCCGAGCGGAGATAAGTGATGATAGCCAAAACTTAGGGGGCTGGGATATATAGATAATCTGTTTGTGGGAAAAAGGAAAGATAAATGGAGGTTTCTAATTCAAACCACAATTTAGGTTCAGTGGAGGTAGAATGAAAAATAAAGGATTGTATCTGCATAATACAGAAGGCCTTGTAATAAAGATAGAAATCGGGAAAGCTAACACCTCCCTCTGATTTTGCAAGTTTAAGTCTGTCCAATGATATGCATGGTCTTTTCCCATTCCATAAGACGTTAGATACTATTTTATCCAGGGAAATGAAATATTTCCTAGGAATCTTAAGTGGTAATATCTGCAGAGAAAAATTGATAGTGGGAAGAATCATCATTTTAATTGGATCAAGGCATCCCCAACATGATGAGAAGAGGGGTGACCTCTCTTGAGTAAGATGAGTACTTCTACTAATTGTACTATCAAGATAGTTTTTTTTTACTGTATCTTTGAGATTGTTAGTGTAGAAAATCCACAAATATTTAGGGCCTGATTACGACCTTGGTGGAGGAGATTACTCTGTCCCAAATGTGACGAATATCCAGTCCGCTGTGTTACAAGTTTCATAGCACATAATGGAACTTGTAATACAGCGGGCGGGATGTCCGTCACATTTGGGGTGGAGTAATCCCCTCTGCCAAGGTTGTAATCAGGCCCTTAATCTTAACAGGATTCCAGGATGGTCCTGCTGCAGGAAAACATTCTTTTATGCAGTATTTATTAAGAGGTAGTACTTCAAATTCATACAAATTAAGCTTGTAGACCGATACCTCAGAATATGTCATCAGCATATGCAGTATATTTGATATGAGTAAGAAATTCTTAGTTGATGTAAGAAGGGTTCTAATGCCATTATAAATAACTAAGGCGATAAGGGGCATCCTTGTCTGGTGCCTCTTTTGAGAGGGAAAAAAGGTGAATGGAAGCCATTCACTAATACTGTAGAGCGACCTGGGGAATATAAATATGACATAAGCTGGAGAATTCTGGGTCAATAACTTCCATTCCGAAGCTTTCATAGGGAGCTGCCAATTAACTCTATAGAGTGCCTTTTCTGCATCCAAGGTAAGTGCTTCTAGAGAGGAGGTAAGTTTATTGGCTTTACTAATGACATTTTGTAAAAATACACAAATTATCTGCAATATGTCTGTTATTGACAAAGCCAAATTGTTCATGGGAAACCAAATTAGGTATTAGCTCAATTACTTGAAGAGCTAGGGCTTTAGCAATTGCATTATTCAAAACACAGGGCACAGGGCAGTAGTTCTTACATAAAGTGAAATCACAATATTTTTGGGAAAGATACAAATCACAGCTTCTGTGAAGGAACCAGTGGATTAATTTATGGGGAGAAAATAATTACGTTTGAGGAGTTGAGGAAATAAAATCAGAGTAAACTGAAGATAGAACTCCACCGTTAAGCCGTCTGGACCAGATGCTTTGGCTTTTGGTAAACATTTTATTGCTGTGTGAAGTTTATCTATAGTGAAATCAGTTTTCAGGAAGGAGGTGTCAGAGTTAATGGATTTACAAGACTTAAGATTGGTGAAATATGAATTAATAAGAGCTGCAGAAGGATTACTATTAGGAGTATAAAGTGTTTGGTAATATTTTGCCTTGTTTTTACCCCCATAATAGCGAGCATTAACTCTAAGAAGCGTACCACACACTTTTTCAGTTGATAGTTTATTAAGCTGTATCTTTGCCGCTCTCAGTGCTTCTAAATCTGTCTTGTTGTTTTTTGAAGTATAATATACATGTTCTAAGTGCTTGATATTAGTTAAAAAAATTCTTTGAGTTTTCTCTTAGATGAAACATAATTAATTAAAAAAAACCTGGATGCGGCCTTAAAAGCATTCAATGTGAAAAAGGTCAGGGCAAAAGATTAAAATTCTGTAAGAAAGGCTTTATCTCACAGTAAGGAATTATTGACCCGCCATCTTGATTTGTGATTACATGTATTTAAAATGTCAAGATCAATCAGGGACATGGTCAGAAATCAAAAATTAACCTACCTCTGAGTAAGTCAAATGTTGAAGGAGGTTTGTGCTAAAAAAATGTAGTTGATTCTTCTTTTAGATTAATGAGGGGGAGAATAAAAGGAATATTCTTGAAGATCCAGGTTAAGTATTCTCCAGGAATCAGACAGTAAATTGTGTGAAATATTATGTTTGAAAGCTTTTTGTGCCTTATAAGGTGAAAACGTAGTAGAGATAGATAGATCTTAGAAGGGGTCTAATACTTGATTACAATCGCCCCCCAATATGAAATTCTGTGAATATTGTTGTGTAGTGAGCACTTGATAACCAAAAAATCAGAGTTGGGATGTTTTGGACCATGAACAGTAACAAAGTGAAGGGGATGTCAATAATAAGGTTAACTAATACCCATCTGCCTTCTAAATCACACCCTTGAGAGACAAACATAATATTGCTATGTTTATGACATAATATTATAACTCCATTTTTACAATGATGAGAAGGTGAAATCTATGTCACCAACCCAGCATTTCTTCAGAGAATTAACTTTCTTGTCAATGAGGTGTGTCTCTTGCAGAAAAGCAATTTGACATTTAAGATTAGATAAGTGTGACAATAATAGCTGGCATTTAACCAGATTCTTTAGGCCCTTAACACTCCATGTAACAACTCTTAAATTTACTGCATGAACAGACATGGCAATGAAAAATCAACATATGTGAAGGAAAGTACAATATACATTTGAATTGAAAACAATAAGATTAAAAAAAAGAAGAGAAAGAGAAAAGGTAGAAGCTGAGGAAAGAATAAAAGAAAGGGATAATATCAGAAAAGATTAGAGTAAGAAATCCACGGGGTAATAAAGGAACAAAAATATCCTTAATTGCTGATTAAAAAAGGATAACAAAATGGAACATCCCACTTGACGCAAGGGGGCTGAACACCTAACGAAGATGCACTTGACTGGATTCCGAACGGACATGGAAGTGATATTCACATCAAACTTTACTAAACAAGGATGAACAAGTCAATCGGTCACTTTTTGACCAACTTCAACTGTTTTGTTGAGTTTTTGTGATTTTTGGTGCAATGAGGGATGTCTCTGAGGACTGGCTTCAAACCGCACGAGGACTGTCACCGCATGATGTTGGTGAAGGATCCGCATCAGGGTTGTTTGTGGTGCCTGGAGTGCAACCACGACCCAAAGTCATGCTCCGAGTTTCAGGCCATGAACCCAAAGGCCTTGAGGGAGTTGTCCCTCAGGCTTATGGTGGCCCGGCGCTCGACTCTGCATATGTCCCAGTCTCGCTCGAGGGGAAAGTCTTGAGACCGGTCGCGGAACCACCACCACTCGTCTTCTTCAAACTTTTTGGGTCAAGGTAAGAAGAAGAAGAAGTTGAAGAAATCCCGTCATCCTTCGACTTCACCCCGTCGCTTAGCTGATGCGACGCAGGAGAAGCGTCAACGCTTGAGGCCTCTGTCTTCGGAGCCTACTTCTGGGTCTCCTCCGCACCTCCCTGAGATTCCGGGAGCCGGGGCGATCCCTGACCAATTAAAAAGAATTTTATGAGGCCATGCGCCTCATTTTTGGGCAGCCCAACCCCGCTATGGTGCCTTAGGGCCCAAAGGGTGCGGTTGAGGGGGCCTTCAGGATTTGCGCTGGTGGCTCTGGCTCCAGTCACAGAAGTCCCCTCCAGATCCGCACTGCCGCTGGTCGTACCTTCCAGACCTTCCACGGTGCCGGTTCTATTGTTGACACTCCCGACATCAGTGGTGCCCACCATCTCCCTGATCCTGATCCTCGATGACTCAGAGTCGGACCGGCATCGGCCAACGCCACCTCCCTCTTGGATGGGGCCTATTCACCCCATGTTGGATTCTGACCCTGATTCTTATAGGTTCGAATTTGGGGAAGGATTAGAGGGGTCCCTGGACCCTTACGAATACCAGGATGACTCTAACGTGGACTGGGCACAGGAGTTGGGCAAGTCCAGTGTTCTGGATACCTCTCCAGATGCTGGCATGCTGTCTCCTCCTACCACCGCTACTGCAGAGGGAGCAACTTATTCCATGGTGGTCCGTAGGGCGGCTGAGGTCCTCGGCCTTGAGCTGCCTACTGTTCAGGTCAGGTCTAATCTCCTGACGGAGGTGCTTCATCCAGGGGCTTCCACCTCTGAGCCTTTTCTTCCGTTCAATGAAGCCATCACTGATGTCCTTTTGGGTACTTGGTCCAGACCCAACATAGGGGCTCCTGTGAACAGGAAAATTGCACGCTACCATCGGCCCGCCCCAAACGACCAAAATTCCTGTCCCAACACCCAGCGCCTGAGAGTCTTGTTATCCAGGCATCCTCATCCTCGGGTGCATTCCCTTCCGCACCTCCAGATAGGGAATCGAAAAGGCTGAAACAATTTGGGAAGAAGATGTTTTCTTCCTCAAGTTTTGTGCTGCAGTTAATGTACACCGCATGCCTTTTGGGCCATTATACCCACTCTCTGCGGGATATGGTCATGAAAGTTCTGCCGCAGGTACCAGAGGAGGCCTGTGCTATCGTCCCCTAAGCTGTCACCGATGAGAGAGACGCGACAAAGGTCACTATCCGATGTGGGCTGGACACGACCAACTATCTGGGTAGATCGGTTGCGACGACGGTGGCTTTGAGGCGCCATGCCTGGTTACAGACATCTGGTTTCTCAGGGGATATCCAACAGACTCTTATGGACATGCCCTTTGACGGCTCCCTGTCCCTTCGGAAACAAGGCAGACTCGGCGCTGGAGAGGTTCAAGCACTCCCGGGCTGCGGCTCTGTCCCTCGGCCTTTCCACTGCCGCTCGTCCCCAAAGTCCACCTTTTGCCCCACGGAAGGGGCTCCCTGTTGTGTCCCTTTCCTAGCCACCACGCCACCCATGACTGGGGATGCGGAATCCGACGTAGGACAGGTAACCAGATGTCTGCTTAGTCCACCCCTGCCCTTGCTGCAGCCTCCAAACCCACCTAGTCCGTCCCCTCACTCTGGTCCAGTTGGCAGCAGGATTCGATATCACGTGCCCCACTGGGAATCCATCAATACGGACAGGTGGGTTTTGCAGATTGTTCAAAGAGGCCACTCCCTCCCTTTCGAATCTGCCCCACAAGCCATGCCTCCATCATTAAGTCGTATAATGGAGGATCATTTTGCACTTCTCCACCAGGAATTCCCGGCTCTCTTGGCCAAGAGAGCCATAGCGAGGGTCCCTGAGCAAGAAGTAGGTCTTGGTTGTTATTCCCACTACTTTCTGGTGCCCAAAAAAGACAAGGGCTTACGTCCTAACCTAGACCTTCGGGCCCTCAATCTCTTCCTCAAGAAGGCGAAATTCATAATGCTCACCCTGGCTCTGGTCCTGTCTGCCTTTGACCCAGAAGACTGGATGGTAGCGTTGGACTTGCAAGATGTTTAGGTGGTCATTATGACATTGGCGGTGACTGTTAAATTGGTGGTAATGCCGCCAACAGGCTGGTGGTAATTATCGCAAAATTAAGACCATGGCGGTGATAACTCCCAGAGACAGCCAATGTACCACACCATCCGCCAGGGCGTTAACACCACGCACCATGGCAGTAGCCATCAACAGCCAGGCAGAAGACCAGGTACCGCCCACCACATTATGACACAGCACACCACCACGATTTCCAGGGCGGTACCAACACCATCAAAAGCCTGGCAGAAACACATCACAGAAGACCAAAGACTCGCCAACAGAGACAGAGAAGCTCAATGCCACCATGGCACCGGAACTTCAAGTCTTCCCGATGCTCTTCTACGCCATTCTCCACCTAGAGCACCAACGCCGACAAAGACAACGACAGTGAGTACAGCCACCTAGCACACAAGGGAGGGAGAGAGTGACATGCACACGCACAACACACACCATTCACACAGATACACCATACACACAACCAGCTGCAGACATAAACCAATGGCACAGGACACACGGCATAATAATACAAGGACTAGAGGTCGGAAGTACTGAAAATGTAATTGCAAGGCAAATGTCACCATATGAACTAATTTTAGAACAGATAGACATAAACAATGGTCCAGAAAGGGCCAATGCCCAGTCCAAAGTCCATAAGGCCCACATGGCCACAGGGCACAGTCCAAGACCCTACTTGATCCTGACGAACTACGCACAAAACTGTGCAGGGGCAACATCACGGAAGTGGCCAGGCACCTCAGGGTTAAGGGAGGGTATGGGGCACCTCAGATGAAGTCTGGAACTTGCCCACTGGTTCTGGAGGGGGCTCCATGCTCGTTTCCCAATGCTGGGGAGTACAAGGTCACAGACTCTGAGGTGGGGAACGTGCCAACTGATCCTGGAGGGGGCTCCTTGTACAGCAGTCCCTGGAGGGTGGCCTGCATGCCCTCTGCTGGAGGTGAGGGCTGCTCTGTCTCAGCTGGAGGCGAGGGCTGCATTGTCCCTGCTGGGGGAGGTGTCACCTGGGCAGCCTCTGCTGGAGGTGAGGGCTGCTGTGTCCCAGCTAGAGGTGAGGGCTTCTTGCCTGTCATTGGTGGTTGAGTGGTAACCTTTTCTTGTATTGGTGGTTGAGTGAGAACATTTTCTTGCATTGATGGTTGAGTGGCAACCTTTTCTTGCATTGGTGATTGAGTGGAAACCTTTTCCTGCATTGGTGGTTGAGTGGGAACCTTAACCCTCCTGGCTGGTGGAGTGGGATCCTTCCCTTTCCTGGCTGGTGGAGTGGGATCCTTCCCCTTTCCTGGATGGTGGAGTGGGATCCTTCCCTTTCTTGGATGGTGGCGCGGTATCCTTCACTGTCTTGCCTCCACGACTAGGAGGTGCCTCCACTGTCCCCGTGGACTGTTTGGCTGAGGTGCTGGGCTGGGTCGTTGGTACCCTGCTCTTACGGGCAGGACGGGGGGGGAGGGAAGAGGTCCAGACATGCATGGAAAAGCTTCTTAGGGTTGTTGAGGTGGGATGTGGGAGGAGGGATGGGAGTGGAGGTTGAGGGAGTGGTTGTTGGAGGAGTATGTCTGCTGGACTTGGGTGCAGGTGCATGGGCAGTGTGCTGATGTGAGGTAGATGGCTGTTGTGTGTCTGAGTGCCTGCGTTTGTGTCCTTTGGGGGGGCAGACAGGGTGGGAGAGGACACAGGGGACTCGTGGATGGATGTTGTGGAGGTGTCTGCTACTGAGGTGTGTGTGCTGCTTGGTGTGGTGATGATGGTGGCTCTTGAAGCAGTGCATGCAGGTGTGAGTGTGGACGTGACTGTGAGGGAGGTGGAGGAGGAGGAGAGGTAGACAGGGGAGGCAGTGGATGTGGATGTGTGTGCAACTGTCTGGTGTTTGTGTGAATGCTTGCGGAGTGAAGTGTGGTGCCTGTGTTTGACTGTGCAACTCTTGTGTGATGTACTGTGTGCATGCTCATCTGTATGTGTGCATTGGATCGGTTGGGGTTGAGGAGACTGGGACTGGGAAATGGTAGTTGGCGGGGGCGGTAGAAACAGGGACAATGGCTGCCATCAGAGAGGAGGCCAGAGCCTGAATCGATCTCTGTTGGGCCGCCAATCCACTGTGGATGCCCTCCAGGAATGCATTGCATTGCATTGCTGCATCTAGGATGTCAGCCCCTGGATGGCATTCACAATGGTTGACTGCCCTACAGAGATGGATCTGAGGAGGTCAATAGCCTCCTCACTTAGGGCAGCAGGGCTGACTGGGGCAGGGCCTGAGGTGCTTGGGGAGAAGGAGGTGTCCACAATCCTGGGTGAGTGCGCACGGGCAACTCCATGAGGGACTACTGGGAGGTTGGTGCTGGTACAGGGGGTGGCAGCTGAACCTGCAGCTGCGGTAGTCACAGAGGTGTCTGCCACCACCAGGGAGCTTCCATCGGAGGAGGTATCTGAGTCAGTGTTGTCACCTCCTGTCTTCGCCGTAGTGCTCCCCTCGCCCTCCATCCCACTGGTTCCCTCTGCGTCTGTGGACTCTGCCTCCTAGGTCCTGTGGGATGCAGCTCTCTCTGTCACCGGTGCCCCTGCTCCTCTGCCAGATTATGCTAATGCACACAATAACAGGATGGCAGAGGGAGAGAAAGGGAGCACTGGGTAAATCACAGCACCAACACCACAGTTGGCATACACAGTACAGTCACACACAGGAATCAGGAATGAGCACTATGCATTGCACTGGCTTTCGATTTGCTAGATGCCACAGCAAGATGAGGGCCAACCACTGCTAACTGCACCCATCCTGGGACCCACAAAGCCCTGACTGACATGGAATGCAACCGAGCTAGGTTACCTGCATTTGGTATACACCCATTACCCTTGAGCTGGATCACGCTGCAAAATCTAACCTGGCATTAAGGAGCACCCACTAATTCACACCCACCAACTGGATCCCATGCCACCTACCAATTATTGTAGTAACACCCACTGTACTCATCCCCTTGTGGCTGCTGTGAATCCCTTAAGCGCCCATCCAGCTCTGGGTAGGCCACCACCAGTATGCGGGCCATCAGGGGGGTCAGGTTCCGATGGGCTCCGCTTCCTCATTGGGAGGCCAACCCCAGCTCGGCCTCTGTGGTCTTCTGTGCCGATCATCTCAGGTCCTCCCACCGTTACCTGCAGTGGGTGCTCTGCCTGCTGTAGACCACCAGGGTCTGCACGTCCTTGGTGATGGCACGCCACAATCCCTTCATTTGATGGGTGCTGACCTGCAGAGGGAATACAGACAGGAGGACACCATTACACATACAATCCAGCCTGTCACACATATGGCCCATAAATCCCGTTTCCAACTCCATTGGCATACACTTCGCCCACCATGTACACTACCAACATACACCTCCCTAAATGACATGATGCCTGCACTCACATCTCCATGCAACCTTCCCACATGCAGCGTGCCCAAGGTGTACTCACCTATTGGTCTGGAGGCCCATACAGTTGTCCATACTTGGGTGGGACCCCACCCACCACCAGGCGCTCCAGCTCCTCTGGAGTGAAGGCAGGGGCACTTTCCCCAGTCACACGGCCATGGTAGGTTTCAGACACATGTCACAGCAGCACATGCAGTGTAGGTGTTCTGTGGAAAGTCGGGAATCAAGTGAGGTTATAGACAGAAAATGGCGGCTACGTCCACGGCGGTATACACCGTCACTGCTGCCGCCGATCCCCATTGGTGCAAGACCACCTTCCGCCTGTCCCTAGATACAGGACAGGCGGTCGCCATTTCATGGTAGTGGACTACATACAGATCTTCCATAACTGCATCATTGCCAAAAATTGGACATACATTGCCATTCCCACTGTCCCATCACATTAATTCTGTATGCACACTGAGGTGGTGGTTCCATTGTTCAAATTGTAATGGCCTACTCACTCTTGTGTCCCTTGGATACCTACCACTGCAGATGAACAGGAGGAGGAGAAAACCCCCCTGTACAGACCTCTTGTGGATTTGGCTACACTGGAGGACAGGCACATTATACTCACCTGTAGACTGGACAGTGCCACAATCACAGAGCTGTGTGCACAATTGGAGCCTGACCTGATATCAGCTATCTGTCATCCCACTGGGATCCCCCCTCTTGTGCAGGTTCTGTCAGTGCTCCATTTCCTGGCAACTGGTTCTTTCCAAGTGACAGTGGGCTTGGCAGAAGGAATGTCACAGCCAATGTTCTCAATCGTGCTGGCAAGGTTATTGTCTGCCTTGGTGAAACACATGTGTAGCTACATTTCTTTACCCCCAGGCGGAAGATTTGGCCACTGTTATGGCTCGATTCCATGCAGTGGGATAGATACTCAATATTATTGGGACCATTGACAGTACACATATTGCATTTGTCCCCCCGCCACAATGAACAGGTGTCCAGGAATCCGAAAACTTTCTACTCACTGAATGTGCAAATGGTGTGCCTGGCGGACCAGTACATCTCCCACGTCACTGTCAAATATCCTGTTTCAGTACATGAAGCCTTTGTTCTGAGGAATAGCAACATCCCAAATCTGATGGTCCATCTACAGAGACACAGGGTGTGGCTAATAGATGAGCCAGAGTCCCCACCCACTGTATGTCAGTGTATGCCTTAAAGTGTTATCCCCATAGGCTTGTGTGAGGCTAAGGTTTGTCCCTCAATATATGCAGGTGACTGGCTACCCAAACCTTTCGTGGCTCCTGACCCCCTTTGAGGAATGCCAGGACAGGGGCTGAGAACCGTTATAATGATGCATACGGGCAAACCCAGGAGAATAATCGAGAGGGCCTCCGGCCTCCTGAAGGTCAGGTTCAGATGCCTGCATCTGACTGGTGGATGGATCCCTGTGCTACTCACCTGAGAAGGTCTACTAAATAGTAGTGGCATGCTGCATGTTACACTACCTGGCCCTCAGACGACATGTGCCTTTTTTTCCAGGAGGAGTGGACTGGAGATGTCCCTGTGGCAGCATTAGACCCTGAGGACAGTGAGGATGAGGAGGCAGAGGATGAGGATGTGGACAACAGAACATCAGTTTTACATCAGTACTTCCAATGACACACAGGTGGCTGTGGCACCTGTGTAGATGTAAGCGATGTATTATATTTCATGTCTGTGACATATTGTACATCCCTAGCTTCCCCTCTATTGTTGCTGTTGCCCTGCCACCATTGTTTGTGTATGGTGATGTATTGTAGGATTGTTAGTTCTCCATGCCGTGCATGCTTTTGTGATGGGTGTCCATGCAGGGCTGGGAGGGCTGTCCATGCATTGGTATCGCATGCAGGGCTTGGCATTGGGGTTAGTCATATGTGTAGGTGCAGTGTGTGGGATGGAGTGGAGTGATGGGAGTGAGGGTGAGGGTGTGAGATGGCATGCAGGTCTGGGGGGTGATAAGTAGTAAATGTTGACTCACCAGTGTCCAGTCCTCTGGCAATTCCAGTGAGACCCTCAGGATGCATTAATGCAAAAACATGCTCCTCCTGTGCTCTGAGCTGTGGGGGAGGAGGTGGGGGTCCACTGTTAGTCCTCTGGATGGCGAGCTGGTGCCTTGCTGCCACGGAACATACCTTCCCCCGTAGGTCGTTCCGCCTCTTCCTGATGTCATCCCTCATTCTTGGATGCTGTTCCCACGGTGTTCCCCCTGTCCACGATTCTCTGCCATAGCTCCATCTTCCTGGCAATGGATATTTGCTGTACCTGTGCTACAGACAGCTGTGGCTCTACCCTGACTATTTCCTCCACCATGACCCGCAACTCCTTATCTGTGAAACAGGGGTGCCTTTGTGGGGATGTATGGGTGTGTGTGTCTAGTTGTCACAGTGGTCTTGGTGTCAGTCTGGTGACAAATAATTGTATTTGTAAAGGGTTGTGGGTAATGTGGGTGTGTGTTTTATAGTTCTGTGGGTGGGTGTGGTGTGTGTATGAGTGTCAGGTGTGTGTATTTGGTATTGGCCAATGTTGTGTAGTTTAGTATTTGGGTGGCCATTCTGAGCGTGCCGGTGTGTACTGCCAATGGTTTACTGACATTGAATGTCCGCCGTGGTGATTCGTGGGTCATGATGTGGTGGGCGTTGTTCTGTTGGCGTAACGGAACGGGTGTTGGTACCGACACTTTAGCACTGACCTTTGGGCTGGTGGATTTGTGTATGTGGCAATATTCTGTCGGATTGGTGTGTGTGTCTCATAATATGGGGCACGGATATTCGCCACCGTGGTGGTATGTTGGAAGCTGTCACTGCGGCGTAAGCGGGATTTACCACCAAATTTCATGATGAGGGCCTTATTTCCTGCCTGTCCAGAGACGTTACCCACGATTCATGGTAGGTCACGAGCACTTTCAATTTACTGTGCTACCCTTTGCCTCACCAGCACCCCTCAGGTGTTCATGAAAGTGATGGCGGTGGTTAAAGCTCATCTGCCCAGATTGGGGGTTTCAGCCTTCCCCTACCTCAACGCCTGGCTGTTGAAGGCAGACTTTCCCCAGAAAGTCATCTCAGACTACAACAGACAGACAAGTAACAGACTACGGCGAACCTCCTGCACACACTGGGGTTCACTGTAAACGTGCCAAAATCACACCTGACTCCCTCTCGGATGCTCCCTTTCATCTGAGCTGTTCTGGACATAGTGCAGTTTTGGGCCTATCCTCCTGAAAAGCGAGTCCAGGATATTCAGGCTATGATTCCGATCTTTCAGCCTCTATCTTGGGTTTCGGTGAGACTGACTCTGAGGCTGCTGGGCCTCATGGCCTCCTGCGAGTGACACATGCTAGATGGCCTATGCAGGCTCTGCAGTGGGACTTGAGGTTCCAGTTGGCACAGCATCAGGAAAATCTCTCCAACATGGTCCAGATCTTGGAAGGGACTGCGAAAGACCTGCAGTAGTGGCTTTCGAATTGGCATTAGGTCAATGGCAAATCCCTCTCCCTTCCCAAACCAGACCTATCTATAGTGATGGACACATCACTCCTGGTATGGGGCTGCCACATGGGAGAAGTGGAGATCAGAGGTCTGTGGGCTCCATATCAATCTTCTGGAGCTGCAGGCAATCAGGCTTGCATTGAAAGCATTTCTTCCCTCTCTCAAAAGGCAAAATAGTGCAAGTGTTTACAGACAACACTACCGCCATGTGGTACTGCAACAAACAGGGCGGAGTAGAGTCCTTGACACTTTGTCAGGAAGCGCTACGCCTCTGGACCTGGCTGGCACACCAGGACTTCACCCTGGTGGTTCAACATCTGGCAGGCTCTCTGAACGTCAGAGCAAACGAACTCCGATGCATAGCCGATCACGAATGGCATCTCCATCCGGAGGTGGCGCAAGGTCTCTTTCAGCAGTGGGGAGAGCCTTGGTTAGATCTGTTGCCTCAGCAAAGAACACGCAGTGTCAACTGTTTTGGGTATTGGAGTTTCCAAGGCGGCACTCGCTCGGAGACGCTTTTCATCTTGACTGGAACTCCGGACTCCTTTCTGCCTTTATCACTTCGCTCAAGAAGATCAAGAATGACTGAGCCCAAGTAATCTTGGTGGCTCCAGACCGGGCATGGAGAGTATGGTATCCAGAGCTATTGAGCATGGCTACCGATCCTCCACTCAGACTGCCCCTTTGGGAGGATCTTCTGTTGCAGCAGCGTGTCCCCTGTTCTCCACCCGAACATGTCCAATCTCCGCCTTTATGCATGGAGATTGAGCGGCGGCAGTTGGCAGCTTTTGACCTTCCACCTGAAGCCTGTGATGTAAACTTGGCAGCCAGACGGCCCTCCACCAAAACGGCATACACCTGTCGTTGGCATATGTTTGTGGCATGGTGTACCAACAAATCTGTTGATCCCCTCTCTGATCCTCTTTCTGAGGTTCTTTTGTTCATTCTTTCTTTGGCCCAGCAGGGCTCTCCTTTGGGCACCCTTAAAGATTACCTATTGCTTTTCTTAGGTTGCCTGACCAGCTTTCACTCTTTACGTCTTCTATTGTTAGTAGGTTCCTTAAGGGCCTCACCCATTTTTTTCCTCCCACTCCATTTATCATACCTCAGTGGGACCTCAATCTTGTCCTTACTTACTTAATGTGTACTCCCTTTGAGCTGATGCACAATTTTCCCTTATGGCTCCTTACTTTCAAAACTGTTTTTCTTGTTGCCATCACTTCTGCTCGCAGAGTGAGTGAGTTTCAGGCTCTATCTTCTAATCCCCCACTTTTGTCTGTGCACCCTGGCAAAGTGGTGTTACGCACTAAGGCTTTCTTCCTTCCCAAAGTCGTTACACCTTTTCATGTAGGACAGTCCATCACTTTGCCTCCAGATCCTTCTCATGAGGAGGAGAGACTCCATCGCCTGGATCCAAAAAGAGCGTTGGTGTTCTTTTTCAATCGCACTAAAGATTTCCAGGTGGATGATCAACTCTTTGTTGGATATGTAGGTGCAAAGAAAGGGAAGGCGGTGCAAACACGTACCATCTTACGATGGGTACTTCTTTGCTTCACAATCTGCTGTGCTTTGGTAAAGAATCAACCTCCTGAGGGCTTGCGTGCTCATTGCACTAGAGCAACTGCTGCTTCTATGGCGTTAGCACGTGGAGGTCCTATCCTTGATATCTGCCAAGAAGCTACATGGGCATCCTTGCACATGTTTACTAAGCATTACTGCCTGGACAGTCAGGTCCGTAGGGACAGCTACTTTGGTTGTACGGTCCTGCAGGACTTTCTAGTATGATCTTGGTTTGCAGCCCGCCACCGAGGATGGCATTGCTTGGGTATCTATTCTAAGGCAAGGAATCTGCAATTAAAAGTCTCTATCATATGTACAAGTTACTTACCTTCGGTAACGATATGTCTGGTAGAGATATATTCCAGTTGCAGATTCCTTACGACCCACCCATCCTCCCTGCTTGCGAACTGATTCCTAGGGACAGTGGTTCCCCATTCAGGGCCTTAGCTCTGGTGGACCAACTTCAGTGTTCTTCGCGGTTATGCGCTTTGGAGTGGAAAGTTGTGAAAAGAAACTGACGTCACTGCGCTGAGGCGGCGTCTTTGTACTACTCCCGACATCATCAGGGTGACTACAACGCCAACAACGCCCGCGGAGTCGACCGACGCACAAGGGTATTTCTCAAAGAAAAAATCTCCAGATCCAGTTTGACGGCAGGGGGGAAATTCTAAGGTAAGGAATCTGCAACTAGAATATGTCTGCACCAGATATATTGTTACTGACGGTAAGTAACTTGTTCAATAATCTCTCTGGGCTTAGATTTTGAAGAGGTTGCAGATTTGGACCCCAAACGTGAGCTCTTTGTATGCTAAGAGGAGTTTGGTTTTGTAGGTGAAGTATTTGAGGTATAGATTGCTGCAGGGAGGCAATCATATTAGAACCTTCTGCATTCTCCATTATGCTATATAACCTAAGATTGTTCCTGCAATTTTTATTTTCCAAATCCTCTGTAGATTTCTTGAGTTGTGAAATTTCTTTTAGAGGATGAGAAACATTAGGCATAGAATCTTCAACATTGCTAACCCTTTGTTCAATGGCGGAGATGCATTGATCATGGGAAGACCATTTTTCTTCAGTGCCCTGAATTGAAGTACTTGTTTCGATGACAAACTGTTTTAAAGCTCTAATCTTCTCCATGAAATCTTCTAGACTGAAAAGGAGAAGGTGATTTGGATGAAGATTCAACATCCTTTTTAGGGCGCTTAACTCATGGCTTATTGGAAAGTGCACCCACCGCAGATGTTGATAGAACCTCTTTATATTCACAGTCACCTTCCATTATAGCTGAAATAAAGTTTGGACAAATATCCTTTTGATGATGAGGTTTCTTGATGATAGGTTTTGTAGTACAGAAGGAAGAGTTAGTTTTGCGCGTTAGCTTAGGAGGTTTGCCCATGAAGAATGTGTGGATTAGTAGCACGTGAGAATATAGATGTGATATTCAGATTAATACAGTGAAATAGGCAGCCTCAGGAAAAAAAATGTGAGACTGAATCTTATTGATTGGAAGGCACTCAAGAAGAAAAATAACTATATGCCATTATACAGGAGTAAATAATGAGAGCCCTTGTCACTATGTATAACTTCTATGGCAAAAAATCCTCAGTATCCAGAAATTTTAGTATTCAAGACATGCATCCACATAAACTAGATGGACAAAGTGGAAGAGTGGTTACCGCAGAAATACCAAAAGTGCAGGAATATTAACATAAATACTGCAATTCCTTAGGTCAAAAAACATTTAAGAATGCCATGTTGAAAAAGGTTTATACATGACATAGAACTTTGAGGGAAACATTTGCCATGAAAGTATGCATTCTTTAGGTAGAATAAAGCAATATTTATATTTGCTGAGTGAGTCACACAATATAACCTGCCACATTGTTAAAACTGAGGTGCCATAAATTCTCATAGAGTATGAACAATAAAATCAAACTGGCAGTTGAATTCTGAATATGTGGAGAAAAGCCTCTAATGTGCTGTCAGAATTTAAATAGAGACATGGAGCTACAGCACTCTCCTTCTGTTGTTAGAATTATTTGCTTGTTGAAGAAAACAAAGTTGGAGGAAGACATCGCTCCATCGGACCGTCAGAGCCGCTCAGAACTTCAGATGCAGAAAGCCATCTTGCAGGACATCCGTGCGCCCTTCTCTACACTGACAATTTAAACATGCTTTCAGGTGGAAATGAAGAGCAATATTTTTTTTACAGTTGTGTTTTCTAATGAAATAATAATACATTGTATTACTTTGCTTGTAGCCAAATAATTGCAAAGTGCTGCAAGTGTGTTGAATGTACAATTTGCTTGCCATTGGAGTAATAGAAAAAGTAAGTGAAAGCTTGTATCAGCTGATCCAAATATTTTTCTATACAGGTTAGCCAATATACCTTTGCAATGTGCAGCTACAGAGAAAAGAAATCTGAGCCGCAGGAGCTCATGCAGCTGGAAGGATACACAGTGGATTATACTGATCCTCAATCAGGTACTTTCATTATGACGCCTATTCTTAAAATGCTGCTTCAAGTGCACTTACCTCAATTATGGTGTTAAGGCATTTGGAAGGATCAGGTTTTAATGGATGGAGGGACTTCTACCGGCTACTCGCATGGCAAGTGAAGGCCATGTGTTTGCACTTATGTAGCTTGATTTGTGCATTGAACCTTTATTGAGTCCAGCAGAACATATTTGATACAGGACTCTACATACCACAGTTAAACCTGTAGCTGGGTGTCAGGTTATTCCCAAAAAGCACTTTGCAGCAGAGACGTGCCACACACAAGCATACAAGAGGAAAAAATAAACAGCACCATGCTCACAGATCAGCACAAAACAGACTGGCTTCAAAGTTGGCTACTATTGGTCTTGGTGAGCATTACCATTACAAAAAAGCCATGCTAAACACTGAACAGAACTCTGACACAACCTTTCATATAAATCTAACACAGTGCAACAATGTCAGGTATTTGGCTAACTGGTAGGGAGTTATTCCAAGCTCGGTTTACCTCAAATCAATGTGCAGTTTGCTCATTCTTTGTCATCAGAGTTGGGTAAGAAATCAATAAAGTTTGGTGTCTTCATTTTCTCTGGCCCTAACAATAGCACACCAACAGCACATTGATTTCTATTTTTCTTCTAATTATTCAACATGACCCTTTGTGATCCAGACCAAGGATTCGATTAAACCTCAGACTAAGCAAGTCAAATCACACAGCTCAAACACCCACCTCAAACATTTCATCATAAAATCAGGTTGTGATGAGAATGGTGGAATGGCACTTGCAGCAGCCCAAGCAAACAGCAGCACAGCAACGCCATATTAATGGCAGTCTGTGGGCTAAAACAATGCTCATACCATATCGTATTAAGTCTTTATTGACTCTGGTTGAGTAAGGCTTCACACGAATATACTACTTCTTATCCCGGGTACAAAACCAAAATTAAAAATGCATATATGCGTCCAGTGAAGCTGACAATTTATTTTTCAGGGATATTTGAAAGAATGGAAGCCTGGTGTTTCAATTGATATTAAAATTATACTTTTGCGAAAAGCAAGTAAGTTCTCCAAAGATAGCCTTCTTTGAATAGCTATCCTGATATAACTCCTAGTGGAAATAATATCTAAATAGTGAAAGTAGCTTACACTTAAAAATGCCTATGAAGATCAATCTGTAGACTTTCTGACTGAACACACATTACAGCTGTTCTTTTATGTCTAAGTGAAAAACAAGGTGTAGAGATAAAAAGTTTCAGGGAGAGTAATTAGAACTTAAAGTGTGTCTAGAACAAGCTGACTGTCTTCAGTGTCCCAACATGTTTGTTTCCACTTTTCCATGTATTAGGCACCCCATGTTAAAACACCAGGCTCGTTAGGCTGAGTAGTTGGTGTGCCCTTGTTTTTAAAGGAACACTGAAGTAGACAAAAAGTGATGGATGGAATGCCTGAATTAATTTCAGCCACCATTAATTACTTGGGACTACATCACAGTTCGTCATTATTTTACACATTACACCACTTCATTTTAGACAAATCCATATGCAAATCAGTCTTGACACTGCTCCAATTAGAACAGTCCAGCCTGAACTGCCAGGCCATGTCTTTGGGTCCAATTATTTCAGAGTTCTCACATCAGTCTATTACACTTCCAAATATGTTACCACCAGCTTTCATTGCATATTACTTTGACTTCTGGTTAAACAACTTGTATATAATGTTGGTTTGTCTGTCTTGCTTGAAAGTTCTGCATGTAGTCTCGCTTTTTTGATGCTTTAAGTCATTGTACTTGAAAGGGATATTCTGCTTCTATTATGTCTCTTATAGTTTATGCCACTGTAGCTTTTATCCATGCTCCTTCTGTATCTTGGAGGAATTTATTTGAAAAATGACAATGCATGTCATCAAATGTACATTTGTACTTGGTTCGCACTTTAAAATCATTTATCACCTGAAGCACCACTAATTTAACTTGTCACTAACTATTTGTAAATGTTACTTTTACTGAAACATTAATTAAAGATGGTGACCAGTGCAGTGGTTTCAAAAGATATGCGGAATTTCTTGAGTGAAATGCTGTTTGCTATTTAATGGCAATATTGTTATCTCCAAATTAACAGGCTGGAGGAGAAGTTAAATTCTGTCATGAAGACTATTATGCTGATGCCTTCAAAAGAGTGAAGTTATTATTTGGCAATTTGAGGGATTACAATTAAAAGTATGATATGATAATCTTTATGGCTCGATTAATAAAAACCATTGCAACATAGTACATGATAAAATGTCTGTTCAAGGCAGATAAAACCAACGACATAGTTCATAAGACAAAAGACTTTGAAATACATTAAAATGGCAAAGTTATAGCAAGAGAAATTGGAGACCCAATAACAACACAGCTCATGATACCATATGAATGGATTACGAGGACAAAAACACCTTCAAATTCTGACTTAGTGTAAAACAGTCATTTGCAGTACTAAGAATGGTTTTAAAAATCTGATTTCACAATGAACAACTTTCAAAGTCTGATTTCATTAAAGAATACATGAAATACTTAAAATCTTTACTGGCTCAAACCTGACAAATGTCGCAACCTGTTAATCTCAAGGTGCAGAAAGAAGAAGGGCCTGAGATCAATGTCCAACCAAGGCCCTCTACTTCCTGGTTACTTCTATTCAAACAATTGCCCTGAGTCAACTTTGGTCAACGTCTTGTGAAACAGCTGTGAATACTTTACTCCCCTGCAGCAATATGGAATCGACTCAGCCAACTAATTACAGCCCGTCTACAGGAACGGGCATTTTTAAGTAAAAAATGCTGTTTTAACAGGGTTCTTCTTTTAAGGCCCAGGACTGGTCAGGTACAAATGGCATGCAATAGAGTTTCTCGGTTATGGCCACGTAATCAGGCAACTTTGATCAGGAAACTGGTTTGTCCAGGAAGGGCATGGCTATTTGGTGTCGAAGAACCCCATTCGATGTAACAAGAACTGATGTTTTATATTTGTAGAAAAGTGTTCAGGTAGATATCCTTGGTGGGACAGTATCGAGTAAGACCCCAGGGCTGCCCAGGCATGCCATCTTTTAGCCTGTCTGTTAAGAGCGATAGAGTGCGGACAGAGATGTTTACTGGTTTGTTAAATGCAGCCTTCCCCATACGGTATTTCCGGGCTTCTTCCATGCCCCAGACTTGGATGGCCTGATTTAAGTAGTGTCCCCAGGTTCGTTTTTTGTTGCTAATTTGTTGATCCTTCACTTCTTGCCAGCAGGAGTGGTTTTTGGAGGTGTTCTCTGCGGCCAGTAGCCTCCTTAAGATGCCTTAAGGAAGGCTCCCTTGCGTTGAAGAACCTGTTTTTTTTTAGGCCAAACTCCAGCCGGGATGCTCTTTTTTGAATGTTGAAAACTGCCTTGTATACTTTAATTTGGCTTTTATTTCATAAAGGGATCTTCCGGCCTGCAAATCTTCGGTGCCATAAGAGATGGCAGGGAGCAACTGAGCTGGCACGACTTTAAGAAATTGAGACAATTTGGGACAGTCTAGTTTCTCCTTAATCAGTTTGAAGCAGTATGTTAGTGAATCGACTTTTGCCCGGATTGCTAGCAAATGACGCTTCCAGTTCAGGTGAGGTTCAAGATAAACTCCTAGGTATTTGTATGACTGCACCACCTTCACTTCCACACCCCTCCTGAACCAAGCAAAGGATTTATAGTTTGTGCAGAGGAGCTGCATCAATTTTGTTTTATCCAGATTTATTTCAAGGCCTTGCTGATCCAAAAAGATTTCTAAGGCTGTTGCAGGTGCAAAGGAGTATAACGCAATAACAAGATGTCGTTGGCATATTGTAGGCACCCGTCTTTCTCTGGACCTAGTACCAGAGGATGACTTTTCACTTGTGCTAGCGCACCAGCTAAATCTGCCAAATATAAATTGAACAGGCTTGGAACCAAGACACAGCCTTGCTTTAAGCCAGTCTTTATGGGAATTATTTTTGTTAGTCTAGTGCCATCTCCTATTTTGACCAGAACACAGGTATCAGTGTTTAGGTCTATAATTCCCCTTAACAAATTATTCAGGATTCCCCAGTTAGTCAGTTTAGCCGAAAGCCTTTCCCTAGGGACCCAATCAGAGGCAGACTTAAGGTCTACAAAGCAAGCATACTAGCTTGATTCCCTGTAGGTGGCCTTTCTAAGATAAGGGAAAGGGCTATTAGGTTTGTTGATGTTCCCATGCCTGCCCTAAACCCTGTTTGGAATATCTGGATTAGATTGTTTTCATCTGCCCAATTTTGAAGGTGCTGTAACGGATAGGATGCATACAATTTTGCCTCCACGTTGATTAAGGCAATTAGCCTATATTTTGACGGCAGCGCTGGGTTTCCGTTCTTGTAAATTGTGTGCACTATACTGCCTCTCCACGATTCTGGAATCTGTTTGGCCCAGGTGATGGTATTAAAGAGTAGCGTGAAGTAATGCACTCACAGTATTCTGGATCACCTTTAAAAATGGCATTTGGGGGAGGCCATTTGGACTAGAGGCCCTCGAGTATTTGTTCCGGCGCTCGTCTTCTCTCTCTGCGGTGGCTGTAAGCTTCCCCTCTACTTGATATCTTGGGGGTGCCTCGATTCCTGGGTGCAGCTGGACCCTGAACAACTGGGTCATGGATTGACCTATCATTTTTCCACCTTCCGCTGGGCCATACAAATTGCAAATGTGGCTCTCCCAGGAGCTTGCATCGATTCCAGTATTATAGCTTCTACCTTTACCAAGCGCCAGCTCATTTACCAGTTCCCAGAAGGTCTTGCTGTTTTTCATTTTACTTGCCCAGAGTAACTTGGACCATTAATTTTCTTGGAATCTTTTTTTTCACTCCAGCAATCATTACAATATTGCTTTGTTCACAGCCCATAGGTAAGTTTATTCAGGGCCTCCCCTCAGATAGCCGCTTTTACCAGTTTCCTGGACTGTTGAACTATTTGTGCTTTCTGAATGTGCAGGGCCTTATTAAACCAGGCCTCTCATTCTGGACCCCTCTTTTTGTTGTGTACATCAGGCTGAATTGTTGAGTTTGTGGTAACCAGGAATTTCTGATGGATACAACTACCTGTGGATTCCTCACCTAATGAATTCACCCTTGCGCCGGAAAATCTTCTTCCCAGCTCTCCACGTTGACAAGGACGTCACAATTGCACAGCTCCACGCGACTCCGTCTGACGTCACTGTGCCAATAAGAGGTCCTCGCCAGCGTGCTGACATCAGTTCCCTTTTTTCTGTACCTTCGACGCTAACGGTTTTCTCCTAGCTCTCGCTTTCTGTTGGAGAGTTTCATCTTGTTGCTATCTGACCTTTTAGTTACAATGTCTCCCCCTAGGAAGTCCGGTTTCAAGCCATGCAGAGAGAGTGGGGGTCGCATGTCGGTCACTGACCCCCATGACGATTGTCTTTGGTGCCTTAGCTCTGAGCACAACGTCGAGGAGTGTGTGTCTTGCTAGAGCATGAATCCAAAGGCGTTAAAAGAAAGGGAGGCCAAACTCTTTTTGGCCAAGACGAAGAAGGGTCATAGGAGCCATCGTAGATCCTCTTCCCATGCTTCTTCGAAGAAGCATAAGAAATGGCGCCGTCATGACTCTCAGCGTCGTTCAGCTCGGAGACCATCTCGTCGTTCAGATCGAGGTCTCCATCTCGTCGGCACCGTGCGACGTGGGAGGTGAGTCCGACAGTGACTCCTCAACCCCAGAGCACTGAGGCTTCTCCGGCGCCGTCTGTCTTTGAGGTTGTGGCACCTCCAGAGAGTCCTCGATTTTCACCTGCTGCTCAGGAGTATGATGTTCAGCAAGCACAGGTGCAACAGGAAGACCAGTGGTATCCTGCCTTCCCGGCTCCGGGAGCGGATCTGGCAGCATTTTTGAATGCCATGTTCTCTATGTTCAATGCAATGGCCCCTGCTGGTGCACCGGCTGGTCCCACGGGTCCATTGGCATTTTCGTTGGGCTCCCCTGCTCCATACGATGACATCGCCTCGAGGACCTGTGGATCCCATGATGTCACCTTCCAGATCTGTGGCGCCGATTTTATCACCCCATCAGCTGGCGACGATGGTGGAGCCACAAGCATCCTCGGCGCCATTAGGATCTGTGCTGGCGCCGGATCCGAGTGATGGATTCGACCAGAGCCAACCTTCCTCTTCTGCTCCACGTCAGCTATTGAAGCCAGTGTCTTCGACGTCGGCAAATTCTATGTCGACGCCGAAGTTGGAGGCTCGACTGAGGTCACGCAGGAAGGACTTGCGACTCTTAGAGGAGGAAGAGTATCAAAGGCAGTTATTGGAGGAAGGGGAGATTGTCGAGCCCTTGGGAGAGTATCAAAGGGCTGGATTCGGCCAGTAGGCTGGACACTTTCCTGGAATGCGACTTGTCTTCACTGGGGGAGTTCACGGAGGAGGCAGCTTCTTTTCACACAGTGATCAGGAAGGTAGCTAACTTTTTAGAACTTCCATTGCCTGCTGCGGAAGTTAAGACGAACATTTTAACAGAGATCCTGCATCCTACTTCGGCTTCTGCGATCCTTTGCTTCCATTCAACGAGGCTCTTACGGAGCCCATATTAGAACTTTGGAGGAAGCCTGTATCGTCGCCTGCCGTAAATAGAGCTGTAGCACCGAGATACAGAGTGGTGCCTGGTGATCCGGGGTTTTTATCAAGAAATCCTACCCCAGAGAGTTTGGTGGTTCAGGCCTCTTGCTCTACAAGGTCTGCTCCAGGCTCCTTCCCTGTGATTCCATCGGACAGGGAATCCAAGCGGATGGAGCAATCCGCAAAAAACACTTTCTCGTCTTGCAGCATGGCTCTCAAGGCTGCAAATGCTACCTGTGTGCCGGGTAGATATGTCCACACCCTCATGGACTCCGCGAAGGCCATGGTTCCTGACCTGCCGCTGGATGTACAAAGACCATTTGGTGAACTCCTATCTGATGTGCAGGCTGCGGCACAACAAATAATCCAGTCTGGCCTGGTCTCTACGACTCGGTGGCCAGAGCAATGGGTACATCTATTGCTACCAGGAGGCACGCTTGGTTGAAGTCCTCTGGGTTTTCTTCAGATGTACAGACCATTTTGTTGGATTTGCCCTTTGGTGGGAAAAAGCTGTTTGGAGATAAAGTGGACTCTGCTCTAGAGTGCTTTAAAGATTGCCGGGCCACAGCGAAGTCCTTGGGTTTGCAAGCCTCCTCTGCTACCCCTTTTAGGTCCTTTTGGAGGTTCAGGGGGTTCGGACGTGGAGCCGTTTATCAAGGGAGACCCCAGTCCTCAGTCCAGCAGCCTACCAGCCTCCCATATCGATCCTTTAGAGGGCCGGGGAGGGTTAGGACAAGAGGGGCCACCCAGCAGCACCCTGCATCATCCTCTTCCTCTGGAGGACAACAGCAAGGGAAGCAGCCCTAGTTTTCTCCCCTTTATTGACCATACTTCTCCTGTAGGGGGAAGATTACGTCTTTTTCGCCACAAGTGGGAGTTAGTTACATCAGACTCATGGGTTCTGAACACTGTGAAAAAAGGATAAGCTCTCCCTTTTCAGGAGTTTCCTCCTCCAATCCCTCCCTATCCCTCGTTTTGTTCAGAAGACCATCTCCTGGTGTTACAGCAGGAGGTTCAGACCCTATTGTCAAAAGATGCGGTGGAGTTGCTTTCACAGCAGGAAAGGTGTGAGGGTTGTTATTCAAGAGACTTCCTGATCCCCAAGAAGGACGGTCGTTTGAGACCAATCCTAGACCTGAGGATTTTGAATTGGTTCCTCAAACAGGAAAAATTCAGGATGCTGACTCTGGCACAGGTACTTCTAGCGTTGAACAAGGAGGATTGGATGGTGTCTGTCGACTTGCAGGATGCGTACTTTCATTTCCCTATACTCAAGTCGCATAGGAAGTATCTCCGGTTTGTGGTGGGGTCGCAACACTACCAGTTTGCGGTCCTCCCGTTTGGTCTTACTTCAGCAGCTCGAGTCGCCACAAAGGTGATGGCAGTGGTAGCAGCAAGTCTCAGAAGGAAGGGGATATCGGTATTCCCTTACCTGGACGATTGGTTGATCAAAGCCAAGTCTCCAGAGCTTGTGTTGCATCACTTGCAGATGACAACTCAGTTGTTGTTCAGGCTGGGCTTTTCGATAAATGTACCCAAATCTCACCTGGAGCCCTCTCAACGCCTCCTGTTCATAGGGGCAGTACTGGATACATCATTAAATCGGGCCTATCCTCCGCCTCAGCGAATCCAGGACAGTCAAGCATTGATTCCAATGTTTCAAAATGGAGCAGTTGTTCTAGTCCTCATGGTCTCACGTATGCTCAGTCTGTTCGCTTCTTGCATTCTGTTGGTCACTCATGCACGTTGGCACATGAGGGCTCTCCAATGGTGTCTCTGCAGGCAGTGGTTTCAACAAAAAGGGGATCTCGAGCAGTCAATAACGATCTCCAGAGACGCTGCAGAGGAGTTACAATGGTGGGCTGTGGACGGCAACCTTTCTCAAGGAAGGACGTTTTCACTGCCACCTGCCATGACGGATGCTTCCACTCTAGGGTAGGGAGCTCATCTGGGGGATCTGGAGATCAAGGGTCGTTTGTCTCCAGTGGAACAGACTTTTCATATAAATCTGTTAGAATTGCGGGCAATACGTTTGGCTCTCAAGGCCTTCCTCCCGTCCCTTCGCGGTCAGTCAATTCAGGTCCTGACAGAAAACACTAGCGCAATGTGGTATATAAACAAGCAGGGAAGAGTAGGGCCGTATCTTCTCTGCAGAGAAGCCAGCGTCTCTGGTCCCGGCTTCGGTACCATCGGATTTGCTTGATAGCGAATCATCTGGCCGGAGTGCTCAACGTACGTGCGGACACTCTCAGTCAGCATTTTTCAGCTGATCACAAGTGGCTTCTCCATCCGGATCTGGTTCAACACATCTTTCTGATGTGGGGTTCTCCAGTAATAGATCTGTTTGCCACCTGGGAGAACACGCACTGCCCGTCATTCTGCAGCCTCCAAAGTCCGGTGCAAGGAACCTGGTGCAACCAGTTGCTTTACGCGTTTCCCCCCATTTCCTTGATTCCTCGGGTTCTGAGGAAGATTCGCCAATATCAGGCTCAGGTTATTTTAATAGCCCCGGATTGGCCAAGAAGGGTGTGGTACATGAACCTTCTCCAACTCTCGCTGTGCCCTCCGCTCTGTCTCCCTCTCAGGGCAGACCTCCTCTCACAGACGCAGGGGCAGGTACTACACCCCCACTTCCAGAGCCTGCACCTTCATGCCTGGAGATTGAATGGGGCAACCTGAGTCCCTTTTCTATCCCATCAAATGTAGTGGATGTTATTTTATCGTCCAGGCGACACTCCACTAAGATCAGTTATGCCGGCAGGTGCGCAAAATTCGTGGCTTGGTGTGGAGAAAAGCAAATTGAACCTTTGAAGGCCCACCTTTCTGACATTATATTATTTGCTTTGGATTTAGCAAAGAAGGGTTATGCAGTGGCTACGTTTAAGGGTTATTTAGTTGCTCTGTCAGCCTTTCTTTGTCTCCCAGATCAGCCCTCATTGTTTAAATCAGCTATTGTGGTTAGGTTTCTTAAGGGTTTACTTACTAAGTTTCCTCCCACTCCTTTTCATGTGCCTCATTGGAACCTAAATCTTGTTTTAACCTTTTTAATGGGGTCACCTTTTGAGCCCATGCACGTTAAGGTTTTTAGTGCTTAAAACTGTTTTTCTCGTTGCCATAACCTCGGCTAGGCGTGTTAGTGAGCTTCAAGCTCTTTCTGTTAAACCCCCCTTTACCTTGTTTTTCTCAGATAAAGTGGTGTTGAAAGCCAGGGTGGCTTTCCTGCCAAAAGTTGCCACTCCTTTTCATATAGGGCAGACCAGAACCCTTCCATCTTTCTACCCTCTTCCTCACCCCTCGAAGGAGGAAGAAAGGCTTCACCGTTTGGACCCTAAAAGGGCGCTTAGTTTTTACATTGAAAGGACAAAGGACTTTCGCTTGGAAGATCAGCTGTTCGTGGGGTATATAGGAGAGAGGAAGGGCAGAGAGGTCCATAAAAGAACAATCTCCAGGTGGGTTATCCTTTGTATCAAGATCTGCTACTCGTTAGGGAAAACGGTTCCCCCTGAGGTTATCAGGGCCCATTCCACCAGGCCTAAGTCTGCTACTTCGGCCCTGGCAAGGGGGATTCCGGTGGTGGATATTTGCAAGGCAGCAACTTGGGCGTCCCTCCATACCTTCGCAAAGCATTACTGCTTGGACTCTGAGGTTCGGAGGGATGGCCATTTTGCACGATCTGTGTTGCAGGATTTCTTGGTGTAATCAGGCAGGCACCCACTTCCGAGTGTGGTACTGCTTTGGGACTCTATTCATAAGGTGAGGAATCCACAGGTAGTTGTATCCATCAGAAGAACAAGTTACTTACCTTCGGTAGCGCTTTTTCTGGTGGAGACAATAACTACCTGTGGATTCCTTACAGTCCCACCCGCCTCCCCGTTGCCTGTCTGATTGCACTAGGATCTGTGGTTGTATAGATGTATGTATATATTGATATTTTTCCTGTATATATATATATATAAATGATGGTTTTGATTATGTTGCATCATAAAGGTTTTATGTAAATATCTTTTTATTGGAGTTATTGTGGAGTCGGTTCTCACCTGTTCGCCTCAAAGGCATGTAACAAATGGGTGAAACTGACATCAGCACGCCAGCGAGGACCTCTTATTGGCACGGTGACGTCAGATGGAGTCGTGTGGAGCCGTGCAATTGTGACGTCCTCGTCAACATGGAGACCTGGGAAGAAGATTTTCCGTCGGATGCTGGTGCAAGGGTAAATTCATAAGGTTAGGAATCAACAGGTAGCTATAGTATCCACCAGAAAAAGCGCTACCGAAGGTAAGTAACTTGTTCTTTACTAACAAAGAGAGGATTAACTCAGCCTATTCCTCATTCCAATCACTTTTGAAGGCAGGCTCCTTTTCTTGCATGGCCTGTAAGCTTGCTCTCAACTCCAGGAACCCTGCCCTACGATACACCTCGTCCATCACGGCTGCTATCCCTTGCTGATGCCATTTTATTCCTCTGTAATTAAAAAAAGAGAGTGGTGTGATTAGGCCACTCGAGGACTGCAGCTGCTCAAATTTGCATGTTAATTCCAATGTTTGAGGGAAGTGGTTGCTCTCGTTTCTGCACTTAATTTGTAAGGTACGCACCAGGGGTATCACAGAATTGTCTATCAGCGTATAATCGATGATTGAACAAGTTCTACAGATTAGATACCCGTCTTTCAGTAATGACTCAGTGGGGGGTCCCTGGATTCTAATAATGATTCATTGGGGGTCCCCGGGTTCCAGTATTGCCTAAAGTGCAGGTACACAGAAGTCAAAAGGTTGGGAACCACTGTTAAAGAGAGTGGATTATCTTCCTTGCTATTCCCATTTCGCATCGTTAGGCCTACATTTTCCAGGTATTTCCTACATTTACTTACGGCTCAGTTCTTTGCACCATCCCCCTCTTGCAGCCACCAGGTTAAGATTGAAATCCCCAGGGACTATAAATATGATCTCATTATGCTGTCTTTGTAAGACCTTGATTAATTCGCCCAGCATTTCCACTCCCCCCTCACGTTTTTTTTCATTGGATGTAAATGTTTAAGAGCATTAAGTCTTTTTGGCTGCTGTTATTTCCACATAATGTGACCTTGGTTGCCTGGATCCAATTTAGCCCTGTACCGACTGTGGCTTTGTTCCCTTGGAGTGCCGTGAATGCCAAGGTTGCCAGGCCCCCTTTTGAGTGACCATATTTGGAGGAGCTCTTCACTGGAATATGCAAATCTACATAACCGGGCACCACTATCGGCCCTGGGCTCCAAGTTTTCCTGAAGCAGGATTAGATCATATTCTTGGAGGAAGGACCGTGCTTCTGGATCTTGCAGTACTGAGTCTATTCCATGGACATTCTGTAAACAGATGTTAGCAGAGAGCCTCTCTGAATTCTGGTCTCCAAAGTTTTTGATGTTGTCAGGAGTGATTATAATCTATTGCCCCCCGCCCTTCCCCCCAGGTCCTACACGTTTTTGCGATCTTGGGGGCTCGTGCTCTTTATGTGAATTTGGCCTGGGCCAGTCTCGCCTGTGTGCTTCACAACCTTCAGATTTTCTACTGTTGCCAAATTTGCTTCAGCTCCTGCTCCCCCTCTGGGAAAGTTCTCTTATATCACCTGTCAATTTTAAAATGTTGCCTCTGCTGATGGTATTGAAACCATCCACTGACTTGTAATGTGGGATGAGGAGAAGCATGTGCGCCTCTCTAGGCATAGCTGCTGACAAGTCTTCGGTTTTCCTTTCGCTCCGTTGGCTCTGTGAGAGACCCTTGTGGCCTGCTTCCTGTCTGTGTTGAAGCGACTGGTTTAACTGCAAATTGGTGTTGCCAGTCCGTGGTCCCCTCCCCAGCCTCCATGTTATTAAAAAAAATGTGTTTACTATTTGGTTGGGGGACTCGTTACTTGTTAAGTTTCGCACTGGTGCCTTTTCCACCTAGGCCAATTTTGTGCATCCTAGCTTATTTGCCCTGTTAGCTTCTTTGCTTTACCCCTCAACGAGTTGTCCGGGGGTAGCTCTTTGTTCCTCATTACTCCAACCCCAACCCCCCTTACAGGGGTTAAGATTAATCTTTGAGGGTTAGGCTTTGACTGGTCGAAGTAGGAAAGGGTGCTTCCTCTACTGTTTCACTTGCTTAACTTCTAATGGGACTGGTAAGTTCTCAGTTTCCTTACTGGTTTTTGACAGAGTCGAATTTTTAAGTTGTGAAAAATATTGCCATATAATTTTTTGCTGAGCAGATCTTTATTTTTTCGCGCTTTTCTTGGCTTCTTCTTTTCCCTTTTTGTTTTTGAAGGCTCTGGGCTTCGTGGATGGGTCATCTCAGTGGGCATGCTTGTGCTCTTGGGATTTTCCCCAGTGTTGTAATCTCCTTGGTATGGGAGATTCAGAGTGCTTCTGGGCTCTGAGTGCCCTTTTTCCCACTGTGATATCAACATCACTGGACCCCTCAGGAGAGATTCCGTGATCGCTGTGTCGTGAATTACATCGACATTCAGCTGAGCTTTTCCTTCCAGTTCTAGGACCCGGAACCTTCCCCTTTGCATTCAGGGCCTGGGCCCTAACTTCCAGAAGTATCTTGTTAAGAATGAAGGAGATGACCTGGGGCTTTTCCCCTAATGTGACGCAATCACATAATTATGCTTTTGGGCACACTGAATCAAGTCATTAAGAGCTTGTAACTTCGAGTCTATGCCCACAATTTGTTTGGTCATGATGTTGAGTAGGTCCACTTGGATGTCTTGCTTGTCGGCCTGATGCTTTATTGCCACTGACATGACGTCTAGTGTTGATAAGAGTGCACCCCGCGTACTGGGTGGTATCTCCATTTGTGAAAGGGAATTTTGCATGCAATCTTGAAAGGGACTTAAGGTGATTATAGTGTTAGTTGTTTTCTCTTCATCCCTTCGGACGTTTAAATACATTTTAAAGTAGAGAGAGTCTTTGCATAGTGCTACGTACACAAATCAGTTTCAATGATTAAATGATAAATAGATGTTCTCTGAGTTTACACCAAGGATATAAAGAAGAAAAAAACTCCGCAAGGCTGTATGGGTGCAAAGAAGATTTATGCTAAGCTCGAGGAAATACAGGGCAAAACTTACAGCTTACACACTGAAGAACTTGATGACTAGTTACTGGGCATAACCAGTTGAGCCTGCATCATTAAAGTCATATATCTGTATGTTGTACTTTGTGTCATATTCTTCAATAAATAATTTCACAATACTATTTTGTTTAGGATGTACATTTTTGAAGCCCGTATTTCATGAGAGTATTTTGTCAACTCGGCTGCATCAAAACCTAGCAACACTTGAGAAATCCCCTACGTTAAAGGACTATGTATTGCATAGCATTTTCAATGCGTTTCCATGCTATCTGGCTGCAAATATTCCTCACTAGGGAATTCCATGAATTCCATTGGCTAAAGACCCTTGCATTTCCTGTTGTCTTTTGTGACTAAAGTGTCTCCTCCTGAAAGCTGCTTTATATGTTTCTGGTATTTCAGAAAATAGCTGTTGATCTCCAGTTTTTATTTTTAGGATGCTATGTGATATTTCACAAAGGATATGATGGTGTTGGGATCTTAAGTTTCAAATTTTCAAGTTTCAGTTTCAGATTTTCAGAGTTTCAGATTTTCATGTTAGTCATAAACATTTCTGTCCTGTTTTTATTCTAATGCAGTGAAACAACATTCAACATAAATTTACTTGCACAATAGAAAAGTTATGTTAAAAGCATGGGCAGAGTTCTGCATTGTTTAGCATTTAATGTTGTTAAAATGAGAACCTTTTCTCAAACACAAGATTGTTTTTTAGTTTACAACATTTTAAGAAAGACGGTGTATCATCAAAAGTCCCTAGCACTGTAGCACTGTGCCACCTTTGTTACTTCCTATGTACTTGGAATATTTCCTGCCCAAGAGACTTCCATCCTGAGTACTTTAGCTTAAGTTCTGTTTGCCTTTTTTCTAAGTTGCTCGCCAACAGGGTTCTTTACTCCGCTGGAAATGATGTCTAGATTCTAAAGTGGGACCTTCAGCAAGGTTGAGCACTGCCCCCTCTCATGTCGATGACATGATTAATGCTTGGGAGAACGGGTATTTGTGGAGTGCATCTTTCTTAACTTCATCATTTGGGAAGATTCTGTAATGGTCATTACTGATAGATCGATGTATTCTTCCTTCCTTCATTTCCCAAAGAATTATTGTGTGGTAGGCGTGTGTGTATAAATACGTCTGTGTAGTGTGTGGTGTACAGAACAGGTTAGTTATTTTAGGCTGGTGGCCCCAGTGTAGATGTCAACCATTGAAGTTGGAGTCCCATGAAAGACGCACCTTATGAGAACGTTCTCTCCCCAACCTCCTTCTGCACACTACTCTCCTCCTCCAAGTGTATTATTGTGTAGCCAGGTTGCTGTTTACCTGGGCTTGACCCAAAAACTCTCCTTAAAACAATGAAAAATATCCTTTTCTTCCGCACTGCCCTAAACCAAAGGAAACATTACCTTGACAAGCACTGTTGGCAAAGGAAATGCAATTGGTGCACCTAAACACACCTCCTTCTGTGATTAACTCTGGTAGAAGGGGACAGAAGCCCAGCAAAAATTACCTGATTTTCTAAAGCACAGTTGAGTAAATCCACAAACTGTAGTGATGTTACGGAATGCATACAGCCCCATGCAACGAGATACCACTAACCAAGACCTTACAACAATAAGCTGACTGGGCAATCCGAGAAGGACTCTGACCTTATGTGCCCAAGTCCCAAAAATGTTAAGGTTCTTGCACATCATCATCACAGAGCATCGACTTTGTCCTGAAGAGAAGATAATATCCCTGTACAATATTGTTAGTGCACTAAGGTTTGCGCCTGTATATGGTACCTGAAACATAACTTGCTATGATGATACAGAAATACATTTTTACTGTTCGTTTGGGCTGCGTCCTGTGAGTTGAATTCTTTAAAAAAAATCTTTTTTACTGATGCTTTTTATATACATAAATGCCACGTAAATACAAACGTAAGACAAACATTGATAGGTGGTACAAGAAGCTAAATGTTTTTATTTTCAAATCTATAAGAGCAAGAATCACTAACTACATCATCAATATCAGCTCGAGTTAACGATCCGCAGTACTTAAAGAGCCTAGAATAAAAGCAAACAAGTAATACGATTAGGTGAGTGCTAGATGTGGCCCTGAAAGGTAAATAAATAGAATTCATTGGTAACTAACCGTAAAAATTATAATTAACATTAATAACAATGACCCCTTTAATTGATGATTGAAAGCTACCAACAAAGTTAAGCACAGACCAAATATCCTTACTTCTGTACTAATCATGCTCTCAAAAGCTACGAGCAGTGGTCAGCCACCCTCCCTATTCAGACCCCAAATACATCCCACAAAAAGTCTAGGTGTAAACGTCTGATTTTTTTGTATGTTATCCAGGTTGACAATGCACCCAGTGTGAGAGAGGCCTCCAGATCCTATTTCCCTTACGCCTGGCCTTCTCCCCCCTGCGCTCATTGAGTGCCACCTCCAAGTTGTATATTAAAAGGAGTCACCCTAGCCATTGATGAAAAGTTGGGGGGTGCGGATCCAACCAAACTGCTGCAATACAAAATGTGTAAAAACGCCACAACAATAAATATTAAAGGCTCCCCACTGGATGCACCGGTTGACTCCGTGCCCCCAAAATAATAATCTGAGGAGTCAAAACTAGAGCAGAGTTTAAAATGTCTCCCAGAAATTTGTAGACCTCAGATTTAAGCAAATCTAGTTTCATATACAGGATGCAAACGCAAGACCGGATTCAAGATGTGTGACTCCTGTCACCACATGATGTCAGTGACGGATTGCACCTCATGTGCTTGTGGTGCCTGGAGCGTGACCACCACCCTAAGTCATGCTCCGAGTGCTTTGAGGGAATGTTCACTAAAGCTCATGGCGGCCTGGTGCTCGGCTCCACGTTGCTCCTTGTCTCGTTCGAGAGGAACGTCACAAGACCACTTGTGGAGCCACCACCACTCATCTTCATCCCAATCCAAGCCCTCAGGACATTCGGGTCACAAGAAGAAGTTGAAGAAGAACAAACGTTCCTTGACTTCACCCTGTCGCTTGGACGATGCGATGTGGGAGGAGTGTTGACGCTCCAGGCCTCCATCCTCGGAGCCTGCTTCTGGGCCGGCTCTGCACCTCTCTGAGTTTTCCGGGAGCTGTAGCCACCCCTGCCCAACTCGGGAAGTTTTACGGGGCAATGCACCTCATTTTTGGGCAGACCGACCCTCCTGTGATGCTCTCAGGCCCCGGAGGGTTGGAGGGGGCCCCCTAGGGTTCAATGCCAGCAGCTTTGGCCTCAGCTCTGGAGGGCACATTAGGATCCGTTATTTGATCTGTGCTGACTCTGCTGGCACCGGGGATGGTCGCAATGACATGACCAAAGATGTTGATGCTTTTCAACGTCGGTCGGGCCCACGATCAACGTTGACCCCATTCTCATTCCCGACTCCGAGCCGGACCAGCGACACTGATTCCATCTTCAACAGGGACTATGTTTAGCAGGTTGGAACCTGACCCTTATACTTATTGGTACAGGACGGTGAGAATGTGGAAGGGTCGCTAGACCCTATAAAATTCCAGCTAGATGATCCAGGAATGGACTTAGCTCAGGAATTGGGTGAAGCCAGTGGTCTAGACACCTCTCCTGATGCTGTCAGGCTTTCTCCCCCTACTGTGGCTGTGGAGGAGAGAGCCTCTTATTCCATGGTGGTGAGAAGAGCGGCTGCGGTTCTGGGCCTCGAGTTGCCTTCTGTGGCAGTCAGGACAAACCTCCTTACTGAGGTGCTTCAGCCCAGGGCTTCTACGTCAGAACCCCTTTTGCCCTTTAATTAAGCCCTCACTGATGTCCTAATGGGGAGGTGGTCCAAACCCAGCACAGGGGCTCCTGTTAACAGGACGATTGCACACCACCATAGGCCTGCATCTAACAACCCTAAATTCTTGACTGAACACCACACCCCTGAGAGCTTAGTCATACCGGCTTCTTCCTCTTCTGCCGCATTCCCATCCGCACCTGGGATAGGGATTCAAAAAAACTGGACCAACTTGGAAAGAAGTTGTTCTCTTCTTCCAGTCTGGCATTGTAGTCCGTGAACACCGCATGCCTTTTGGGCCCCTATTCCCATGCTTTATGGGATAAAGTTGCAAAGGTACTGCTACAGGCTACAAGCAGTTGCAGACAGGAGAGATGCAGCCAAGTTCACAATATGTTGTGGGCTGGACACGACCGACTCACTAAGTAAATCAGGTGCATCAACAGTGGCCTTGAGGAGCTACGCTTGGTTGAGGATGTCTGCCTTTTCGGGGAATGTCCAGCAATTGCTTATGGACATGCCCTTTGATGGCACCCATCTCTTCGGATACAAAGCAGACTCAGCACTCAAGCGCTTTAAGGAGTCTCGAGCTATGGCTCGGTCCATTGGCCTCGCAGCTGCTCCTCACCCCACTCAGTCCACTTTTGCCCCTTTCATGGTTACAGAAGGGGCGCCCAACTGCATCCATTTCCATCCAGCCACTGTGCCACGCATTCTGCCCAGACTCTGCATGGATGTGGGATCCAAAGTAACCCTGGAAGAGAGAGTCAGCTAACTCCACCACCACCCCCTATGCAGCCTCCAAACTTTCCTAGTCTGTTTAACCATCCCAGATCAGTTGGAGGTAGGATTCATCGTCACCTGCCCCACTGGGAATCCATCACAACAGACAGGTGGGTTTTGAAAATGGTTCGAATAGGCTGCTCCCTCTCCTTCGAGGCTACCCCTCCGGCCATGCCACCATTATACGATTGGATGATAGAGGATCACTTGCCACTTGTCCACGAGGACTCTCTTGGCCACGAAAGCCATAGAGAAGGGTCCTTGTGCCAGAAGTAGGTTGTGGTTATTATTTCTGATACCTTCTGGTGCCCAAAAATGACAAGGGCCTTCGTCCCACCCTAGACCTCCGGTCCCTCAAATACTTCTTCAGAAAGGAGATGCTCAGTATGCTCACTTTAGCTCAGGTCCTGTCTGTCATGGATCCTTGAGAGTGGATGGTAGCGTTGGACTTACAGGACGCTTACTTCCATATTCTCGTCTTGGCAATCCACAGGTGTTACTTGTGTTTCATGGTAGGTCATGAGCACATTCAACTTACTGTGCTTCCCTTTGGCCTTATCAGTGCTCCTCAGGTGTTCACAAAAGTGATGGCCGTGGTTGCCACTCATCTGCGCAGGCTAGGGGTTTCAGTTTTCCCCTACCTAGATGACTGGCTGTTAAAGGGGGCTCGCCCCAGGCTGTCATCTCCCACCTCCAGACTATGGCAAACCTCCTACATTTGCTGTTGTTCACTATAAATGCGCCAAAGTCACACCTGACTCCCTCTCAGATGCTCCCTTTCATCGGAGCTGCTCTGGACACAGTCCAGTTTCGGGCCTATCCTCCAGAGAAGTTAGTCCAGGATATTCAGGCTATGATACCGATGTTTCAGTCTCTGTCCTGGGTTTCGGTGAGAATGACTGAGGTTGCTGGGCCTCATGGCCTCCTGCATCCTGCTGGTTACAAATGCCAAATCACATATGCGGGCTCTGCAGCGGGACCTGAAGTTCCAGTGGGCGCAGCATCATGGGAATCTCTCCGACATGTTCCAGATCTCGAAGGGTACTGCACAAGATCTGCAGTGGTGGTTTCGAATCGTGATTGGGTCCGAAGCAGATCCCTCTACCTTCCCCACCCAGATCTGACGGTAGTGATGGATGCGTCACTCTTGGGATGGGTCAGCCACTTGGGGGAGGCAGAGATCAGAGTTGTCTGGTCTCCGGCAGAGTCTGGGATCTACATCAGTCTTCTGGAGCTAAGGGCTATCAGGCTTGCATTGAAAGAATTCCTTCCCTCTCGCCAAGGGAAAGTTGGTGCAGATGTTCACAGACAACACCACCGCCATGTGGTACTGCAACAAGCAGGGCAGGGTGGGGTCATGGATCTTTTTTCAGCAGGCTGTATGCCTCTGGAATGGCTAGAATGTCAGCGCATATCGCTGGTGGTTCAACATCTAGCGGGCTGTCTGAATGCCAGGGATGACAAACTCACCTGTCAATGTATGGTGGATTACGAATGGCATCTCCATCCAGAGGTGGCGCAAGGTCTCTTTCAGCTATAGGGAATGCCTTGGTTAGATCTATTCACCTCTGCAGAGAATGCACAGTGTCAACTGCTTTGCGTGCCGGAGTTTCCAAAGCGGCACTTGCTCAGCAACATGTTGTTTCGAGTGGAACTCAGGCCTCCTGTACGCCTTTTGCCATGACCTCTTTTGCCTAGAGTTTGCAAGAAGATCAAGAACAACAGGGCCCAAGTAATCCTTGTGGCTTCGGACTGGACACGAAGAGTATGGTATCTCGAACTTCTGAGCATGGCCATCGATCCTCCACTCAGACTGCCTCTTCAGGAGGATCTTCTGTTGCAGCAGCAGGGGACGGTTCTCCACCCGAACCTGTCCAGTCTCCGCCTTCTTGCGTGGAGATTGAGCGGGGCAGTTGACAGTGTTTTACCTTCCGCTCAAAGTCTGTAATGTTAGCTTGGCAGCCAGATGTCCCTCCACCAAAATGGTATACGCCTGTTGTTGGAACAAATTTGTGACATGGTGTACCAACAAGTCTGTTGACACCCATTCTGCACCTCTGTCTGAGGTTCTTTTGTTTGTCGTCTTGCCCAGCAGGGCTCTGCTTTGGGCTCCCTTAAAGGTTATCTGTCTGCCATCTATGCTTTTCTCAGACTACCAGATCAACCCTCCTTGGTTAAATCTTCATTGTTGGTAGGTTTTTCAAGATACTTACCCACATGTTTCCACCTACTCATAATACCCAAGTGGGACTTGAACTTGGTACTCACTTACCTTATGTGTGCTCCCTTTGAGCCCCTTCATAATTGTCCTCTGCGCCTTCTCACCTTAAAGACAGCCTTTCTTATTGCCATCACCTCTGCATGCAGAGTGAGTGAGCTGCAAGCTCGTTCTTCAAAGCCACCCTTTCTCTCTGTCCATCCTGTGCATCATTCAGGGCCTCCTTCCTCCCCAAGGGTTTCACGCCCTTTCATGTACGCCAATCTATCATCTTGCCAGCTTTCTATGCACCCCCACATCCTTCTCATAAAGGGGAGAGACTCCACTGTCTGAATCCAAAAAGAGCATTGGTCTTCTACTTCAATTGAACCAAAGACTTTTGAGTGGATGATCAACTCTTTTTTGGTTATTTGGGTGCAAAGAAGGGTTGGGCGGTGAAGAAATGACCATCTCCAGACAGTTCGTACTCTACATCAACATGTGCTACACTTTGGCTAAGAAGCAACCCTCTGAGGGTTTGTGTGCTCACTCCACCAGAGCAACTGCTGCAACCACTGCATTAGCACGCAGAGCTCCAGTCCTGGACATGTGCCAGGTAGCAACGTGGGCGTCTCTGCACATGTTCACTAAACACTACTGCCTGGACAGTCAGGTCTGCAAGGACAGCTACTTTGGCCGTTCAGTTCTACAGGACTTCCTCGTTATGATCTTGGTTTGCAGACCCACCTCCGTGGATGGAATTGCTTGGGTGTCTATTCTAAGGTGAGGAATCTGCAACTAGAAGTCTCTTATCAGATGAACAAGTTACTTGCCTTCGGTAACAAATTATCTGGTGAAGACATATTCTAGTTGCATATTCCTTACTGACCCACCCATCCTCCCTGCTCTGCAAACTGAATTCTAGGGACAGGAACTCCTTTTCAGGGCCCTAGTTCTGGCGCATCGATCTGAGTGTTCTTTAAGGCTCCAGGCTTCTGGCATAGAAAGTTGTAAAAAGAAACTGACGCCAGCGCACCTGGGTGGTGCCTATATATGACTACGATGTCATTGCGGCGACCACGACACCAAGGACGGATGCAGAGCTGACCAATGCCCCTTGACGGTGCGCAAGGGTACTGCTTGAAGAAAAGTCTGCACTTGACGGGGGACAAAAAAATAATAATAATTTTTTTTTTAACTTACCTTCCTCGCCGCTTCTCGGTCCTCACAGCAGGCACATACTCCCTGTCTGCCCTGCAGCCAATCCTAACGCCGCTTTCATGCTGCTGCCATTAGGATTGGCTGAAGCACCCTGGCTTGGTGCTCCTAGTGCGCATGTATGTTTGGCCTGCCCGAGACAGCCGGCCAAACATGCATGTGCACCAAGGGGAATGCTGTACACACCCCCTCCGTCCCTGTCATGCCCCAAGGCCCTGCCCCTTTTACAATAAAAAGCAGGATTGGCTCCTTCCATAAGATTATGTACTGTACTTCCAGAAGTATCTTTGTGCATAGTGCATAAAAGTAATTAATTTCCCTAGTTTTTGCTATGTTTCTTAACCTCTTCGTTGCGGGCGTCGGCCACTGGCCGACGCCCACACACCCTCCCTGGTGCGGGTCACGACCAGTGGCCGACACCAGGAAGGGTATCAATAAATCCTCGGGTGCGTCGCACCCGAGGATTTTTTTTTTTTTTAAACCCCCGCCCGCCCACCCGCCCCTTTGTGACGTCAGCGCGCCTCGTGGCGCGCTGACGTTGCAAAGGTGTTTTCCCCATCAAAGCAGGAAGCAGCCTTGCGGCCGCTTCCTGCTTTAATGGGGAAAACGGCCTTTCCCACGTTCGGGAAGGCCTCGTAAGAAAGGGGAGACACTCCCCTTTCTTACGAGGCCTTCCTGAAAGTGTTTCCTGGCCCCCGGTCGCAGCTGTGCTAGAGTCTCCCCTTTCTTACGAGGCCTTCTCCAATTGTTTCCTGGCCCCCGATCGCAGCACAGCTGCGATCGGGGGCCAGGAAACACCACTAGACGCCAGGGATTTCACTTTGGGGGGGCGGCCCCCTCGGAAAACGGGCCGCCCCCCCCCGGGGGCATAATTAATTAAAAAAAAAAAGGTAGGTGCCCCCTGGGGGGGGGGGGGGGGGCGCGATCGCGCCCCCCCCCCCAGGGGATTGTTTTTTTTTCAAAAAAATAAAAATAAAAAATAAATAAAATGACAGGGGGTCGCCCGTGGGCAGGGTGACCCCCTGTGGGGGCAATTTTTTTTTTAGATGTTGTAGGGTTTCCCTGGGGGCCATTTTGGCCCCCAAGGAAACCATACAACAACTAAAAAAAATAGATCTATATATAGATCTATATTTATATATCTATGTAGATAGATATATCTATGTACATGGATATATCTATAGATATATCTATGTACATAGATATATATATATATATAGAGGTAGATCTATATATACCAAAGAGATTTATAAAGTGTGCTACTCACCTGTGAGGGTCTCAAGGCGCTTGGGGGGGGCGGGGGGAGGGAAAGGGGCTGGGAGGTTCACTGTTCGAAAAGCCAGGTTTTGAGGCCCTTCCTGAAAAGAAGTAGGTTTTGGGTCTTGCGAAGGTGGGTTGTGAGGGCGTTCCAGGTTTTGGGTGCAAGGTAGGAGAAGGATCTGCCCCCGGTGGTGGTGTGTTTGATGCGGGGGACAGAGGCGAGAGAGAGGTCAGCTGAGCGGACGTTTCGTGTGGGGGTGTGGAAGGTGACTCTCGTTGAGGTAGGCAGGGCCTGTGTTGTGGAGTGATTTGTGTGCGAGGATGAGGATCTTGAAGGTGATCCTTTTGTCAATGGGGAGCCAGTGGAGGGATTTGAGGTGTGGAGAGATGTGTTCGTGTCGGCGGAGGTCGAGGATGAGTCGTGCTGCTGAGTTCTAGATGCGTGTAGTTTGCGCTTGAGTTTTAGAGTGGTGCCGGCGTAGAGGGCGTTTCCGTAATCAAGCCTGCTGCTGATGTGTGCGTGAGTGACAGTTTTTCTGGTCTCTGTGGGGATCCATTTGAATGTTTTTCAGTATACGGAGTGTTTTGAAGCATGAGGAGGTGAGAGCGTTGATTTGTTGGGTCATCGAGAGGGAGGAGTCTAGGATGATGCTGAGGTTGCGTGCGTGGTTGGCGGGGGTGGGTGCAGGGCCTAGCGTGGTGGGCCACCATGAGGGGTCCCAGGTGTTTTTGTGTGGGCCAAAGAGGATTATTTCGGTTTTGCTTGAGTTGAGTTTCAGGTGATTGGCTATCATATATATATCACTTTTGTCAATATGTGTGTGGTTTCCCTGGGGGGAAAAGGGTCCGACTTGTCTAGTGGCAGTTTTAGTGCCATAAAGAAGCGCAGAAGGTTTATATGCCTACTGCAAAGAGCAAATCTGTATTTTATGTAAATAGCTGAGTACATTAGCAAAGTCTATGGAGAGATGAAGGGCACTTTTGCTGGGTGGTAATGAGGGAATCCGAGGAGGAGGGAGTGGGAGCACCAATAATGATTGTTGGACTGGGCGCAGGAGGTGCTAAAGACTGTGACGAATGGTATGTGACAAGGTGTTTTTTGAGTGTCTTGAAAGTACGTGCTGATTGAGGGAAGAAGCGCAGGTAAGGTGGCCTCTACTGTTGCACGTATCTCACACACCATCGATTTTGTGACTGTCTGCGTAGGCTAGTGTTTTAGAGCAACAGTTTAGCCAATAGCAGAGATGGCATCTTGATGGATGACTGCTGCCTGCACTCGGGTTATAGAGGACCGCTCTGACATAGGATCAGAGACTGAGACATCAGATACTGAGACAGCATCTGAGGGATAGGACAATGGCGCAGACTCTGGGAGTGATTTTTCAGTCAGAGGAGTCCCATTCGATAACTCCTCTTCCAGTACATTATGAGGGAGGTGATAAGGACAGTCCTGCTGTCCCTTCGCAAGCTGTTTGTGCAACTGGGTAATAGTGGGTTAGGCCAACCCAGAGAGCAGGTGAATGCGGCGGCAAGCAGAGAGAGAGTGCTCTCTTGGGAGCTCCCCAATTTAGTTCAGCCCCAAATTCCACCACCCAAATCATATTGTGGAGACATCAAAATTATCCATGGCAAAACAAACTGGTTTTGTAAGGCAGGCACCTGTGTTTTTGGTCCTGGATTCGGCGGCCATATAGAGAAACACACTAAACCCAAACATTTCTGGAAACTAGACATTCGGGGGAGTCCACAGAGGTGTGACTTGTGTGGCTTCCCCAAAGTTTTCTTACCCAGAATACCCTGCAAAGCTGAAATGTTGAAAAAAAACTCAATTTTTCTCGCATTTCTGTCACACAAACTACAGGAATATGCTGGGATCCACAATATTCCTACCACCCAGTGACTCCTCACCTGTCCTGATAAAAACACTACTCCACTTGAGTGCCTACACCTAGTGTCTGTGTCAGGAATGGATCACCCCAGGGTCAACAGCTGCCTCACGTAAGGACCAACATTGACCGTTGTGTGATCTATTCCTGTCGCAGGCACCAGGCCTAACCACACAAGTGAGGTATAATTTTTATCGGGAGGCTTGGGGGAACGCTGGGTGGAAGGAAATTTGTGGCTCCTCTCAGATTCCAGAACTTTCTGTCACCGAAATGTGAGGAAAACTTGTTTTTTTAGCCACTTTTTGAGGTTTGCAAAGGATTCTGGGTAACAGAACCTGGTCCGAGCCCCGCAAGTCACCCCTCCTTGGATTCCCCTAGGTCTCTAGTTTTCAGAAATGCACAGGTTTGGTAGGTTTCCCTAGGTGCCGGCTGAGCTAGAGGCCAAAATCTACAGGTAGGCACTTTGCAAAAAACAGCTCTGTTTTCTGTGATGTGTCCACGTTGTGTTTTGGGGCATTTCCTGTCGCGGGCGCTAGGCCTACCCACACAAGTGAGGTATCATTTTTATCGGGAGACTTGGGGGGACGCTGGGTGGAAGGAAATTTGAGGCTCCTCTCAGATTCCAGAACTTTCTGTCACTGAAATGTGAGGAAAACTTGTTTTTTTAGCCACTTTTTGAGGTTTGCAAAGGATTCTGGGTAACAGAACCTGGTCAGAGCCCCGCGAGTCACCCCATCTTGGATTCCCCTAGGTCTCTAGTTTTCAAAAATGTACAGGTTTGGTAGGTTTCCCTAAGTGCCGGCTGAGCTAGAGGCCAAAATCTACAGGTAGGCACTTTGCAAAAAACAGCTCTGTTTTCTGTGATGTGTCCACGTTGTGTTTTGGGGCATTTCCTGTCGCGGGCGCTAGGCCTACCCACACAAGTGAGGTATCATTTTTATCGGGAGACTTGGGGGGATGCTGGGTGGAAGGAAATTTGAGGCTCCTCTCCGATTCCAGAACTTCCTGTCACCGAAATGTGAGGAAAACTTGTTTTTTTAGCCACTTTTTGAGGTTTGCAAAGGATTCTGGGTAACAGAACCTGGTCAGAGCCCCGCGAGTCACCCCATCTTGGATTCCCCTAGGTCTCTAGTTTTCAAAAATGTACAGGTTTGGTAGGTTTCCCTAGGTGCCGGCTGAGCTAGAGGCCAAAATCTACAGGTAGGCACTTTGCAAAAAACAGCTCTGTTTTCTGTGATGTGTCCACGTTGTGTTTTGGGGCATTTCCTGTCGCGGGCGCTAGGCCTACCCACACAAGTGAGGTATCATTTTTATCGGGAGACTTGGGGGGACGCTGGGTGGAAGGAAATTTGAGGCTCCTCTCAGATTCCAGAACTTTCTGTCACCGAAATGTGAGGAAAACTTGTTTTTTTAGCCACTTTTTGAGGTTTGCAAAGGATTCTGGGTAACAGAACCTGGTCAGAGCCCCGCGAGTCACCCCATCTTGGATTCCCCTAGGTCTCTAGTTTTCAAAAATGTACAGGTTTGGTAGGTTTCCCTAGGTGCCGGCTGAGCTAGAGGCCAAAATCTACAGGTAGGCACTTTGCAAAAAACAGCTCTGTTTTCTGTGATGTGTCCACGTTGTGTTTTGGGGCATTTCCTGTCGCGGGCGCTAGGCCTACCCACACAAGTGAGGTATCATTTTTATCGGGAGACTTGGGGGGACGCTGGGTGGAAGGAAATTTGAGGCTCCTCTCAGATTCCAGAACTTTCTCTCACCGAAATGTGAGGAAAACTTGTTTTTTTAGCCACTTTTTGAGGTTTGCAAAGGATTCTGGGTAACAGAACCTGGTCAGAGCCCCGCGAGTCACCCCATCTTGGATTCCCCTAGGTCTCTAGTTTTCAAAAATGTACAGGTTTGGTAGGTTTCCCTATGTGCCGGCTGAGCTAGAGGCCATAATCTACAGGTAGGCACTTTGCAAAAAAACAGCTCTGTATTTTGTGAAAAAATGGGATGTGTCCACGTTGTGTTTTGGGGCATTTCCTGTCGCGGGCGCTAGGCCTACCCACACAAGTGAGGTATCATTTTTATCGGGAGACTTGGGGGAACATAGAATAGCAAAACAAGTGTTATTGCCCCTTATCTTTCTCTACATTTTTTCCTTCCAAATATAAGAGAGTGTGTAAAAAAGACGTCTATTTGAGAAATGCCCTGCAATTCACATGCTAGTATGGGCACCTCGGAATTCAAAGATGTGCAAATAACCACTGCTCCTCAAAACCTTATCTTGATCCCATTTTGGAAATGCAAAGGTTTTCTTGATACCTCTTTTTCACTCCTCATATTTCAGCAAATGAATTGCTGTATACCCAGTATAGAACGAAAACCAACTGCAGGGTGCACCTCATTTATTGGCTCTGGGTACCTAGGGTTCTTGATGAACCTATAAGCCCTTTATATCCCCGCAACCAGAAGAGTCCAGCAGACAAAACGGTATATTGCTTTCAGAAATCTGACATCGCAGGAAAAAGTTACAGAGTAAAACATAAAGAAAAATGGCTGTTGTTTTCAGCTCAATTTCAATATTTTTTTATTTCAGCTGTTATTTTCTGTAGGAAAACCTTGTAGGATCTACACAAATGACCCCTTGCTGAATTCAGAATTTTGTCTAGTTTTCAGAAATGTTTAGCTTTCCTGGATCCAGCATTGGTTTCACACCCATTCCTGTCACTAACTGGAAGGAGGTTGAAAGCACCAAAAATAGTAAAAATGGGGTATGTCCCAGTAAAATGCCAAATTTGTGTTGGAAAATGTGGTTTTCTGATTCAAGTCTGCCCGTTCCTGAAAGGTGGGAAGATAGTGATTTCAGCACCAGAAACCCTTTGTTGATGGCATTTTCAGGGAAAAAACCACACGCCTTCTTCGGCGGCCCTTTTTTCCCATTTTTTTGGAAAAAACTAAATTTTCACTGTATTTTGGCTATTTTCTTGGTCTCCTCCAGGGTAAACCACAAACTCTGGGTACCATTAGAATCCCTAGGATGTTGGAAAAAAAGCACGCAAATTTGGCGTGGTTAGCTTATGTGGACAAAAAGTTATGAAGCCCTAAGCGCGAACTACCCCAAATAGCCAAAAAAGGGTTCAGCACTGGGGGGGAAAAGGCCCAGCAGCTAAGGGGTTAAGAAAGGTTTTTATAATTATAAAAGGGGTGACCATTTTCAACTATACTGTTTCCACTAATAAGATGCTTATTGCTGCGGATCCTTTTCGATGCTTTTCATTATAGGAAGCCAACAGCAAGTAAAACTAACATCTGCTATCCTTTCCCCCGCGAGCTGTAGAATTTAAAACTTTCAAAATGTTTACATCTATGTACCTGGGCAGCCTTTAGGAACGCTTTTAGAGACGTTAATTTTCAGAATTTTTCAAAATTGCTATAGTTTCCCCATGCGGTCACTTTGCAGTGTTGGAATGGCTATAGAAGGTTTAACTGGTCGCCATTTAACCGGGCATGCACGTTTTCAAAGGCATCTAGCGTTTGTAAAAACCTTGGAATTTGAAGCGTTCCTCTTAGTATACCCTGATAGCAGGGTTTCTTAAAAAAAAAAAAAAGCTAAGGCCTTGTCTCACAAAGTTACATTTAGGATCTGACTTACTGGTTCAACAATGTCAAAAACCTGTTTTTGGTTGCCATAGGCTCACCCCATGAACCTTTACCCGCACAGAATCAGAAGGTTTAAGGCTTCTGTGCTGCAGTCCCAGGTGATGTATTTACCTATATGTTAATGATGTGACTGAGATGACCACTGCATTTGTTAAATTAACCCACATTTGTGTTTGGCTCGTTACCCTGAGGATGCTGTTATAAGCCGGCCTGTCAGAGGGGTGGGCAGAGGGGTCAATATTCTCCGGGCCCCGTGCTCATCCTACAATTTTATTTACAGATTTTAAGAAAATCTATCTTTTTTTTAATGACTAGACATCAAACAGGGCTAATGTTACTAGATGGCAGCAGATGCTGGATCTGCTGTCTCCTCTCCTTCCAGGTAGCACATCTTTTCTAAGCTTTGAAGCAGGTTCTCGTCCTGTGAAGTGTCCCTCTTTGGTGTGTGAACCTGGGCCCCAAGGCCAAATAGTTTGACATGCCTGTATGTAAGATAGATACTGGTAAATTAGACATTCTTCCACTTCAATGTCTCAATGAAAGGTCGATTGATATAGTGAATAATAAATATGCAGTAGTTTTGGGTGTATATGTAGAGCAACTTATCATGTGTAAACATTTAAATTAAGATGCTCTGTGAAGAACTCGAGGCAGCATTGCACGATTCGTTCTTTTGTTCTCCTTATTTTCGTCTTTCTCAGGCATGGGGCATGTTTTTGTTACTGTGGTGTTGTATTTGAGAAACTCTTCTTCTCGATCCGTGCAGGTCTTCAAGGTGGACGAATGTTCTTTAATGCTGTTAAAGAAGGCGACACTGTTATTTTTGCCAGCGATGATGACCAGGATCGTATCCTGTGGGTACAAGCCATTTACCGAGCCACCGGCCAGTCGTACAAGCCAATTCCATCAAGCCAGGCCCAAAAGATGAACCCCAAAGGAATGAATGTGCAACTGGAAGCAGTGCAGCTCTGTGAGGGTTTTTTATTTCTTATAATATCTTGATGTTACTTTTCCGCTTGGCCCTCTGGTACAGTGTCCCTTTGCTTCACACAGCAAATGTTCAAAGCCATGTGCGTGCTCTGCTTCTGACTTGGCTCGAGAAGAGGCCTTTGTGGTCTTATGTGGCTTGAGTTGATCATTCGGTGATATTATTTTGCAAAGAGAATGGTGGATTACTTACCTGTAATCATCATTACTTCGATTTTCACTTCCTCATTCTGGTTCTTACTTGATGAGGAGAGGCCCCATATCCAGGTTTCCCTAAACGAAAACCCCTTCCTTGTTGACTCCTTACCTACCCTGCCCACTGCGGACCATTAAGGGTACCTGCGTCAAAAGAACTTCCTGACCATACCAGGTTCAACAATTAGAGAGAAGGATGAGAAAGGAAAATGGGTATAATGAAGATTACAGATATATAAATCTAGCTATTACTGTCCCTCCTCTTCTTCACCCTGGCCTTTACATCTGGAGGCTGTACCAAAATGGTATGTATTTTTTGTGCTCCTCAGGACTCAGTAAAAAACACAAGAGCAGACAGCAGCAATGCAGCACCAAAATCTCTAGAGCTAGGCCTCTAAAGAAAAGTAAAAAATTAAAATAAAAAAAAAGCCCATGTAAAACATTGCGTCACCACAAGGCACACAAACACAAGCTCAGTCCCTTCTGACACATCATAGCTGTAGTGGAATACAACGGTAGGGCTGGGTTCCCAGGGGTGACCCTCACAATTTAAGAAATGAAAGCCTATTATCCCTTCTGGCTCTATGCAAGATAAATCACAACCTCCACGCCATATCTTAAGGTATCGGAGAAGGCCATGTTACCCCTTTTATCTACTCCAATACTGATTAAAAAACCTACCATTTAGGTAATACTCAACATACCTCTGAAGGTTAACACTGACAGCTTTCACCACCTTCAGTGATTGCAACCGTACTGTCACACCGGAAGATGGATTCAAAGAAAAGAAGCATGCCCAGATTTGACATTCCAGATGTGACCAATATAAAGCTCCTTTCTTTCTTGTGTTTTGAAACGCAAACCGAACTCAAAATTGGGTAAAGCAGGCTCTGCGATTTCAAATTGCCAAGGAGTAGCAGTCTTTACTTTTCAATTCTGGGATTAAACCAGTGCTTAATTTGTGCTTGTTGTTTCCGGTGCTGAGCACCGGCACTTATTTTTGAGGGCCGGGGCTTGCTCTTCTGCCTCAAACATTTGCTGCGAGCAAAAGACACATATGGGAAAGACGGGGGAAGGGAAAAACGAAAAAGCGTCACAAAGGAAGAAAGCAGAAATCTTCAAGAGTGAGATGAAGAGGCAAGGGGTGGCTTTACAGGTATTGAAGAGGCCTGAGATGGCTTCAGGATTACTCTGCCTCAGTATTCCGTGTTCTCACAGTAAATTGCGGCAGCCGCGTGTTTAAGAGGAGAGCTTTGGGCACCGGCACCTCTTTATTTACAAATTAAGCACTGGATTAAACGTAATCCCTATCCTAGCTGATAAATGTAAATCCGTGCTCAGTATATCGTTTTGGAATATTTGTTGTGCTTCACAAGTTCCAACTAGTAATTCTTTCCAGCGTGCCTTTTTTTTAATAATAAAGGGACAATGCCGCTTCTCTGCATGGCATAGGAGGCTGAAGAGAGGCCTGGGTACCTAATCTTGATTGTTACTTTGTTCGTGAAATATACGTACATTTAGCAGAATTTTTTTTGAAGTTAAGATTAAGCAGAAATGTTACCTCATCAGAGGTTTCAGTCTCAGTGCAAGATATTTTTTTTTTTTTGCTGAGGGCAAAAGTTACGAGAAAATACACAACTGCGTAATGTCAAAAAATAACAAAAGAAAGTGTAATATGAAATACACAGAATTCGTGGATTTTGCTCCCATCTAATAAACATTTTGCCCTGTAATTTGGGTTGGAGGAGCAGCAGATGCAGTAGCACACCAAGCTTATTCGCTAGGTAATCTCAGTCGAATCATATTGAGAGACGACCAGTAGCAAAATTAGCTAAGAGTTTGGAAGGTTGTTTCTTTATGAACGTTTCACAAGTGTACCAATACTAAACTGGCTTTTCCTGCAGTTATGTGTGCTAATGACTAATCTCAACTTCTGCCGTCTCTTAAAGTGTTATGAGTCGCTTTCTTCACGGAAAACAAGTTGCAAAGGGCCAGATGTACGAAGCTTTTTGCATGGTGCAAACAGCGAAATTTGCGGTTTGCACCATGCAAAAAGCACATTGCGATGCTCATTCCCATTTTGCGAGTTGGTAACCTGGTTACCGACTCGCAAAATGGGAATGCGACCCGCAGCAATTCGCATCACAATGTAGAATTGCTTTGTGACCGCGAACGGGGTCGCAAAGCAATTCGCAGTTCGCACCCCTTTCTAATGGGTGCTAACCTATTCGCAAAAGGGAATGGCCCTGAAAAAAAAAAAATTCAGAGCAGGCACTGCTCGGAAAAAATGAAACAAAAACTTTTCATTTTTTCGTTTTTACTGCAACTCGTTTTCCTTTAAGGAAAATGGGCTGCAATACAAAAAAAAAAACTGCTTTATTCAAAAGCAGTCACAGACATGGTGGTCTGCTGTCTCCAGCAGGCCACCATCCCTATGAGTGCTGCGAATCGGAAGGGGATTGCAAATTGCGACCCACCTCATTAATATTAATGAGGTGGGTCTTTTCAACCCCCTTGCGATTCGCAGATGGTGTCAGGGACACCATCCTGCATCCGGGTCTGCGACTTGCAAATTGCGAGTCGCTCATACTCGCGATTTGCGAGTCGCAAACTCGGAATTTCCTACATCTGGCCCATAGATCGTTGTTGGTAGAGCTCTCAATTCCACAGCCTGTTCTGGTGCTAGACTTTCTCAGATTCGAAAGCATATCTGTCATCTAAGGTGTACGCCTCTGCAGTAGCCAGCTTTCTCCCTAGCAGAGGTAGGTTTAAATGTCCCGATAAGCATATTTAGAAAAATTCTTTGGACCAATTCCTAGATTAAAAATTACGGAGAAAAAAAATAAACTCAAGTGGCGGTAACACCCACCCTACTGTTCTTTTAACATTTAGGAAGCAGACTTCCTGCAACTGACAGGAGATTCGCCCTTCGATGTGTGCCAATGCAGTTATAAGGGTCAAATTGATGAAGACGTTTTTGAAACACTTGCTACTATATCATTGGTGACCAAACCTTTGAGAAAAAATAAACACTGTCTAATCCTCACACCCCCTTCATTGTAATGCTAGTCTTAGCTGCCATCACATGTCTCAGAATCCCTCTCAATTCTGCCTACCACCCTGCCGGACCGCCTTGAAACTTTAAAGACTTTTCTATCCCATTTTGGTCCCTCCCGCAGGTGAGTGAAGTCCTGAAGCTTGTCATGAGCCCCTCCCCCCCCGCCATCCCCCGTAAGAGTAAATGCATATAAGGGGGAAATAGATTCCCAATTGCGAAATGCTCACCTTCTACCCTCCCCCAGTCCCTCAAACTCTGGGTATGGCTTATTAGCGGCCAAGTCTAACTAGGAAGTTAGACTTACTATGTATATTTTGTTATAGCAGACCAAGGTTAGAATTTCTAAATCCAACAGTATCTTAATGAGCTGAGTGGTAAGTTAACTTTTGAGTATGATGTTTCAGTTGTCATATGGATTTTTAGTTTCTTGCCTCCAAAGCACAGTCCACATTTGGCAAGTCCTGACTTAAATAACTAAGTTTCAAATGATAAATTAGTTCTTTGTAGTCATATTGTCACACAGTGCATTGTGAAAATAGGCATGCGAATATGCAGGGTGTAATTTTGTACAACCAGTATTTAATATTCTCTGTCCTAAATCACTGTTGAATCTAGTTTTGTATTTTAGGATTAGTCTAGCACACACTGAATTTTTCATCTCTGCACAGATCTCTAATAATAAACATTCTACCATAAATGCCTCTTTGACAGCTATTGACCCTGGATTTTCAGAATAAATAGTTCAGGTGAAAGAGAGAGGAAAAATGTAAATGTATTTGTCAGTGGCATTTGGTGTTCTGCTCAGAAAGTGTCCTTTTAGACTGCCTGATGGCCCTTGTAGCAGACATTGTGATGTCACCTCTAATTATTATAGTGATGGCATTTTCATATCACAGGTGAGGAGTGATCTCACAAATAAATTAAGAAAATAATTGAACATTGTTTCCAGGGATTGTAGGTTTACATGTATTAGATGGACTTAAAGTAGCCTAATGGTGACCTTATTCTGTTCAATTGAATATTCATACTTCTATATATTATTACATGTTATGTTTTTATCTTTATGTTTTTGTTCATTTTGTGCTATTGCCATGGCTTTATGTCGCTTTTGATAGTATAATAATTCTCCACATCCTTTAAGAATTGCTTTCATAGATTGGAGCACGATTCATCTTTTCCGGATGTTGTGTTTGTATTCTGGTCCTAGTTCCTTTGGGTGGCTATGCTTTATTTAGTGAGCTGTCAGTGTATGATTTTGGAGCTGAATGCTTAAGATTGTAGGGCTCGACCAGTTGCTTACACATCTTTGAGGTCGAAGAACATGCCTCCTACCCATCAGAAGAACATGACTGTGTGTGGTGGTTCTTCATGGTGCATGTTGTTGGGCCCAGTAGTTGTCATCTGCATGGAAAATCTAGCCATGTTGCACATATGTTTGAAGTTCTATGTGTTTAGTTGTATGTTACTGTAGCGTACCATGATGGAGATGCGCTGATCTCAGCACACCAAAGACAAACATGAAGCAAATCTGAGCTGCATTTGATCTGCTGGGTTTCTTTGAGTTTTGTTTCTTAGTGGTTACTACAGTTCTTAGCCATTTGATAGCCAGCTACAGGGTGTACTTGGGCTGTGCTGGGTGCACGAAATGTCTTCTGTCGAACATGTTTTTTTATGGAGATTTGTGTATTTCTTTTCACCAGTATTACAGTGATCATTTCTGTTAGGTGGCAAGTGTTTGGGTTTCTTGCTTGCTTATAGCTTAAAGTATCTATTTAGAGCAAACCTAACCAAAGTGGCAATGGAGGTCTGTCCTTGTTTTCATCAAAAAAGAGTAAACGCAATGGGCCCAAGCAAAGCAGTGACAATGAGAACCAATGCAGCCTTTTAAAAGCACATTCATCAATTATGTGAGACAAACATTGGAACAACAGTCTGGTTTGGTAACATGAGCAAAACCTTCACAGACTTTTTACAGGTCACGATTTTACCTATTCCCCCTACCCTGAAAGAGCCCCTTTTTTATGAAGGGGTTCACTGCCCATCCTTCCAAAGGAGGACAAACCCTAGAGCTCTTGTCAGTTCACGGCTAAAATCGTGACCAAATTGGCATCTTGCACCTGTGACGTCGAAACACAAAATATTTTGTAAGTTACTTGTCCAACAGAGTTTGACATGCAAGTCCCACCTAAACCTCTGTCCTCAGCCATACATGTCAGTCCAATACTTTTAGATTCCAGAGCCCCTTGCTTTCTGTGAGTAAAGTAGATGGTTTCCTCTCGCACCCCTGCACGTTACTGTGGACTCACATTTCATGGTGAGAAAACACATGCACATTAGCATAGGACTTGCAGTGCTGTATCAAAGGATACTTGACTTAGTTCAATTCGTTTTGCCAGGAAACCAACATGGGAAAAATGTAATAGAAAGTTAATTTTTCAGTCCGAACCAGGACCATTGGAATTATGCGGTAGGGGCGGACCACCTTATGCACTAAATTTGACTGATTTGTGTGGCAAAAAAAATCTAATTATGCGCCATATTGCAGCACATTTTGTGTTAGTATTACCTGATTATTTTGCCATCTTTTACACCTTTTCATTTTCTGGGCCATTGTTTCACCTCATTAGTACCACGTGGACAGCCAAATACAGCAAGAAGTAACAGAAAGATGACCGGTCAACCTTTGAGAAAGGCCTTCCACTATGCAGCAGCACACGTTGCTGCACCTTTAATAACTTTTGAGTCTTTTCAGCTAAAAGCATTTTTGTTTTTTGCTGAAATCTGCAGATTATACAGCAGATGATTGATTATATGGCTGATCCATAATTATGCGGAAAACCCTATTGCCGCAAAATAGCATAAATCCAGTGGCCCTGGTCTTAGTCAAGCTGTCCTCTGAATAATTTAATCTCTGAGCTTCCTAAGAAGCAAGCTTCATATTTCCAAGGAATTCCAGTTTCACTTGCTCATTAACTTCACCAACATTCCTTTAGATGGCTCCACTGAACTTTTTCCGACCCCTTGGATCCATAACAATACATATCAAGTGCTCCGGTCTAAGGCATCACTCCCTAGCCCAGGCAACACAAGGGTATGCATCTCTGAAGTCATGATCCTGCTAGGAAAGTGGACACCTCTCTTGACATTGTAACCATCATAACACCAAAAAAAGTTAAACAATTCGAGGCATTCACATAAATGATAAGCACCAAAATTCATTAAAAAGATAATGACTAATAATACGTTTTAGAACTGACTAAACTTTATTTGCAAGAATGGAGCTTTATTACACTGAAATTCTATGTAAATGAATCTTATGCAGTTTTTTTGCAAAGTAAACGTGATTTATTTTCCACCCAAACAATTATCATATTTCATCTGTGTTTTATGTAAGTGTCTGATTATGAGACACTAATCAGAAATGTTAGGAACTCATTGATGTAAAGTGAACATAATAAATGGCATAAATATAATTTTCTTTTTCCCTCCTTGCTTACCTTCAGCTGGAAAAGGTAAGTACTCCTCTACACAAAAACTTGAAAGAGCACCAGTGTGGAACATTGGATGCCTTAAGATAACAGTTTTATGCTTTGCTGTTCCAAGTTATGATTTTGTGAGAACATAATATTGAACTGTGTGTTTGGGAACTATTTTCGGAAAGAAGGTGGGCTTGTTCCATAGCTGTGATCGATATCTAACTCTGTTCTTGTCTATCCTGGTTCTCTTTAGCGTTTGTATTGTTTTCACATCTCAGAGACACTCGCATGATACAATTTATTATCCATTTTATAGTTGGGCCACTTCGTGTTTGAATCATAATGGCCTAAAGTCACAGATTTCTGAAGAGTACAGGCAGAATTAAGCAAACACTGGCAGTTTTATGTCTGTTTTCAGTGACTGGTAATTTCCCTATTCCTCTAAATTCTAGTGTGTCTCCTAGTGAGACACCCTGTGCTACAGATTTGTATTTTACAAGTAAGTGGGGAAGTTGTGTGTCGACTAACTCGTGTGATGGGGGAAAATGTTTCTTGTCCTCACCATAAGAGGTCGATTAAAACATATCAGGCATGGTCCGAAAGGAAAGGGTGCAATGTCCATTGTACGTGTGTGCACACGCGTTGCAGTTCTGCTGAATTTTCTGCCTTATACACAGAAAACAAAAATATTTTGAGAGGATGAGGGGGTTACCGTTGCTCAGTACTAGAAAAATATATTCCCGAGTTTCAATGAAATAGCATTATTTATTTCTGATTATAAAGTTTCACATGGTGTGGGAAGGTGGATCATTAATTTGCGGGAAGGGTGCCCTGGCAATGCAGTACGAAAAACTTTGTTGGTTTTCCGAACAGTTCACTCAGAAAACTCTGCTCAAATGATGGCACAAGCAGCAACCTTTCCCCAGAGAAAGGCATGATAGGTTCAAGAGCGACAAACTACATTAGAGAACAGTACAATTCCTTAACTAATTTATAAAAAAAAAAAAAACATGATGACACAACCTCTTTTAAATTAGGTTTAAGGAGGGAACCATTCTTAAAATTGTTTAAAGATTTAAGGTGAAAGGCATCACGAAACAGCAATGTGGAAATCAAAATAAAATGTCATTATCCGCTACGACCTAGGCATGATTTCAGGCCGCCTTGATGATTTGGGGGTCATTTAAATCTTTTGGGTCAATCTGGGGAAGGTTTTTACCTTGGTACTCAGGGTTGTTTCTTAACACTTGCCATGCGCCCCCCTTACCCTCATCAGGTCAGTGAGGAATGTCCACCACTCTTCTGCCCCCACCACCACCCAGAATCTAAAGAAATCTCCTGCCTGGGGAGAATCTCTCTGCTATGCATCGAGCAGCTGCAGCTCCCTTCACTGCATAGAAGTTTGCAGAGGAGGCGCCATGGTTGAAGAACCTGCTTAGCAAATGTCTTTCAGAGATAATAAAGTCTCAAGCATGGAGTTTGTTTTCTCTTACCAAAGATAAATGGCCCAGATGCACAGATAACTTTTTTCCCTGTGTGCAAGGCCATTTACCATTTTCTTCCCTTTTTCCGCCATACTTCACAGAGGGAAGGACTACCATCACTGTGACCCAGTGGTCCTATGCTTGATGGAAAGCTGGTTTAGGGGTTATTGTCAATGAAAGCATCAGAGAGACTGCTGACAATAACCCAGTAGTATCTTAACTCTAAATAGAGTAGGAGACGGTGGGTTTGGTAGTGAGTGAGAGTTGCCAAATTGCAGCTTTCCTCTCTCTGTCAAATGATAAACAAGGTGCATAGTCTTTTTTACACCAGCCAGGCAGGATGATGAACTGAGCAAGGGCCCCTCAAAGTTGAATACATGATCCTGGGTTCCTTTTGAAGTATTTAGATTTGGTGACCAAAGCTCTAACTGGGACGAAACTGGATTTTGTAGGCACCAAGGGCACCTTGCCTCAGTTGCCCTACCTTTGCTCTTGTTTAGTTCTCACATTCTCCAGCAGAGCAAGGCGTGAGGTTGTAGCTGATGAGGGCTCCACACAGTTCGATGCATCTTTTTAGTAATCCTGAGGAGTGTTCCAACTTCCCTGGAAAAAACTATGAGCTGCCCAATGCAGCATTCCTTAGTGAGGTTGCACCTTTCTCTGGCATTTTTGATGCCTTGGTCTCAGTTTTCCAGCAGGCAAACACACAAAGTCCCAATTTTGAAGATGCTGGAAATCCCAAATCTGGTCTGTCAGACAGGTGACAGGCTTCTACCGAAGGCGTATAGGGTTCCGGCACTTCTCTGTTATGGACTACCACAAGGTCCTGTGCAGTTCACTCCTAACTGGGCAGTTGGGTTTCCCACAAAGGATAAGGCCCTTCCAGCCTTTTATGACACTGAGGAAGTACATGAAGCTCGCCAATCCCCCCTTGAAAGCACCTACAATCCCAGGGTGCAAGCGAAGAGTAGGAAAAACCTCAGATTTCTTCACAGGCAGTCCGGGAAGGAGTTCTTCAGGTCCAGGAGTCTTCTGAGTATCTAGTGGTGTTGTAATATATTTTCTGTGCACTAGCGCCGAGTGACTGGTGACATACCAGTCCCAATCCTTGGAGAATTCTCACCAACAGTCACACCACTTTTCCAGCACTTCATGTCTTGCCTGTTTGCAGATTATTCAAAAAGGCGTGTCCAATTTGGAAGGAGTCTTGCTCTATACCAAGCTCCTAGATCCCTTTCAGGTCCAAATTTACGGAACTCAAGGGCCTCCGCCTCTCTCTCTCCTTGGTCTGCAAAGCGTTTAAAGCTGAGAGGTTTCTTCTGATGAACAGCTTCTGCCAAGTAAGCATCCTCCTGATATACCCATGTCGAAGGCCAGGTCTCGGCCTATGCCCTTTGCTTGGTCACCTATTCACGTCCACTCTTAGGTGTCACATTCCCAGAGAAGTGACCACTGATTACCACGATCCATTCTTCCAAAAGCAGTCCCATTGTATCACCTGCAGGGGAGCTTTTCTAGCTCATCAAGGCTTAATAACAATACTCATTTTATTGAACAAGTATTAATCATTGTACTACAGCAGGTCATGAGAACACAAGTTAATATTGGCACACATCCTTCCACTGACATAAAATGCAAAATCTGAAATAAGTTATGTATGCATATTTCTGAAATAAGGGGTTAATGTCTAACTCTTTTCATTCATAACATAGAGCGCGTTAATTACGGTCTTAAAATCCAAAATCCATTACAATCAAACTAGCAGTAGTTAATGTGTTATTAAAAGGAATATACATTTTAATAATAACGTTTATGTCATATTTATTAGTAATTACAACGAAAATTGACATTTTTATACTTACAAAGTCTCTAGCTTTTGAAAGACTTTGTATTTGAGAACCAATTTCCCATTAATTCTCTCATTGGTATTTGTAAGAAATGAAACTTGTAAATTGCTATCTTATATCAGTGGAAAGATTCCTCACGAAGTAGCTTTGTGGAGAAAAAGTGCACTAATTATGATAGGTGCTTTGTAAACATAGCTTTGTGCAACAAATTCATATTTGAGTTGTATGCTCTGCTATAACCTGGCATAGGCAAACTTTAAAACTATGTCGGTCTACCGGACTATTAATAGCTAACCATACTTTGGGTGTTAATGTGTAGGTGTTGCAACCATGAATTATCACTAGAGCTAGAATTCAGATCAATCTAAATATTGAGCATCATGTTCAAAGCTATTTTGCAGTTGCAAAGGATCTGATTTGTCAAATCTGAGCCTTTGAGACTGCAAAATAGCTTTTGAGTATGCTCAAAACCCACATTGTGATTCAGAAACTCGCTACCAAATTGCAAAATAGGTTTGCGACTACATACTGGATTGCAAATTGGAAGGGGCTTGTGTAAGGCATTCCTATCGATTAGCTGTGCCTGGGGCCACTGCTTACTCGTAAAAAAAAAGTTAAACTTCTCTTGTTTTTTCTTTATTTTTTTATTTTTAAAATGTTTTAACACACGTTTTCATTTTCCTTTGAGGAAAACAGGCTGCGTTAAAAAAAAATGCTTTATTTACCCTACTCTCTATAAGGTACGTGCAATATAAATGTATTAGTCTACCATGCCCTTCATACAAGCACCTTCTCGCTACAGATTCTTACGCTACATTTGTCACCAAACATAAGCAGTATGAAAGACAATTCATGCTTTCCCTCAGAAACAATATATAAAGCGTGATTCGCTTTACATTCAAGGAAAGCTCAGAACAAATGCTTCCTGAGTGCAGAGCCGCAATTGTCATCTTCATTAGAGATGTAGTAAATTTGCAGAATTTGCTTTTGCGTAGCTATGGAAAACTTCTAAAAATGATACAAAATCACATGAATTCATCTCCAGCGTATAGTGCAAAAAAAAGTCAATTTATTTCAGTAAAAAAAGCACAAAACGGCAATCTGTGTTGCAAAATCGTCAACGCCTTTTGTTCACTCCACCCTGCTCCTGCCTAGCTTTAACTGGAGTTTCCCTACTTCCAAGGCCCATCCACTTATCCAGTTTTTTCACTTACTTTCCCTTTGTATTTCTTTTTTACTGCTCCTGTTCCCTCCCGGACCCCCTTGTAACCACGGTGGCATGAGGAGGTAACACCCTGTCACATTTCTAGTGAGTTGGAGGTGGCAGTACTTATTTTTATGTGCAGCACCACCTCCACCTAGTTCATGCAGCAGACGACAAGCCTAGCAAGGGTTACAGCCAGACTGAGCACAACCTGCAGTGAGATATAGTGCAGCACAGCATACATGCCACAACGAGGTTTCCCAGACCTAGCTGCAGGTGGCTCACTGCTGGGCTAATATCATCGATCGTGAGATGGACCTGCTCAGCCTGCTTGGCGTTGAGGTGGCGGGCCTGCATAAGTGATGTTAAAATATTTTATATTTCACGATTATCGGATGGGGTCTGTCAGCCACAGACTATCCTCACAAAATGATTCAGCAAAGTTTGTCTTCCTTTATATTCCTGGAACGTGATAAAGTATGTATAATCTGATATCAGAGAAATATATGACTGCAACTGCATTTTGGAATTAAAAACCTGATTACCAACCCTGATAAAGATATATATATATGATAAAGGATGTATAATCTGATATCAGAGAAATATATGACTGCAACTGCATTTTAGAATTAAGAACCTGATTACCAACTCTGATAAAGAGATATATATATATATCCAAACTACTGGCTGGCGGTCGCCAAGTTAGGACCTAGTTTCCATAGGAGAAATATTTTGTTTTGCTAATAATTTTGGCGCCATTTGATGAATCCTCACAACATTTTCAAAACTAGTTTTTCAATTACTTCAGCTGCTGTCTTGAAAGTTTCGGGGTGATTTGTCATGCGCAGCCAAGAAAAAGGGGGGTCCCAAAATGCTTTTTCCCTATTGAATTTCCCTAGGGATCTTTAGACACAACTACAGCCTGAACCACTGGATGGAATTACACTAACTTTGGCAAAAGGGTAGTTCTTGGTCCAGAAAGTACCATGCTTAATATTTAATGTAAATCTGTTCACTAGTTTTGGAGAAAATTAAAGTAAAAAAATATAGACATGTAGGGACATGGATCCTCCGTGTATTTGACATTCCATGTGCTGGTATCTGATTGGCTGCCAACACTTAAACCAGGAAGTGCTGGCAGCCATTTTGGGACTTGGACTCAGCCATGTTCCAAACAAAATCCCATAAAAAAATAAAGAAAAGGGAGGCAGGGTAGAAATACTTGCTTGGGTCACCCTGGGAACCTACTAGGGGCCAAAAACATTTTGTTTTAAATTTTGCCATGAAATCGCAGAGGATTGTGGTCTCCTGTGCTTGTTTCCTGTTTAGCCCCCAGATGGGCCAGGTCTGGGGGGCATGCACTATATATAAATTGAGGTGGGAGAGCAAGTGGTCCCCCTCCTCGTACTTTAGAGTGCCCCAACCACCTCCCTAGGGCTTTAATTAAAAGTAGGAGGGGCGCTACACCGACCCCCTGCCTTAAGCTGGGGAGAGCCACTGGGACCACTACCTCCCTGAGGCATTAATATTAAGGAGGAGGGGGGCCACGCACAACCCCCTCCACAGGTTCAACAGAGCCCCAGGGACCACAACCTCCCCGCGGCTTTTTAAGCAAACTGGAGGGGAGCCTTGAGGACCTGGGGGACCACTGTCTCCCCGGGGCAGAATTCCAAAAGGAATGGGGAGGGGAGCAGTGTGGCACCCCTCCCAGGCATTTTTCTGCCCTGGGGACCACCATCTCCCCGGGTCTGGTCCTTTGCAAGATAAGGGGGGCATTAGTAGCCCTTGGGACCACCACCCACCTGAGCTGGCTCCCTATCTCCTTAGGTGCCCACCCTTGCAAATAGCAGTTTGCTTTCGCTTGGAGGAAGCTTTGACAGCCCCTGCCAAGTGAGAGCAAACTGTAAGTCCGATCCCAGCGGGCGGGAGCAGGAAAACTGCTGCTGCTCACTGGGAGCGGAATTGTCATCTGTTACAGTTAGGTTCTGAATTTACACACACAAAATCATAGAAATGTATCTGTCATAGAGGTATTTCAAGTAACTATAACTCATGCCCTAAGGTAACTGTAACTATAACTAACCTAACTATAACGTCCTTGTAACCTTTGGCTTTTTTCAATGAATATATACACATATATATATATAGGTTACAGGGACGTTATAGTTAGGTTCAGATTTTACATATGCAAAACCATAGAAATTCAGCAGTTATAGTTCTGTCAAGAAACTATAACTCATGCCCTAAGGTAACTATAACTTGCACCCCGCCATGCACAATGTTTTTATCAATAATTTCACTGCAAATGTTGCAGTGATATTATTAATGATTTCATAGAAGATATAATTTTGATGTAGTATGTGGGGTAATTAGCAGTGCATAGAAAGGGTGCAAGTTACAGTTACCTTAGGGCACAAGTTATAGTTACTTGAGATAATTATAACTGCTGAACATCCATGGTTTTGTGTGTGTAAAAATATTAACCTAACTGTAACTTACCAATTCCTTTGGTTTTTTTTGTGTGAACTCCTAAGGTTTTTAAAATTCTATTTCCTAGCTATAACATTTCAGTAACCTTTGTTTTTTCAGTGAATTTATAGGTTTTTTAAACTTAAAGTGATATTTAATTACCATACGTTAATCCAACTGCTGCAGCGCATGGCTAAAGGCCGTGCACAGCGGGGGTTTGGCTGCAGGTCAGTTGCTGTGACTCCCCGCAGCGTCTGCAGCATTAAAAAATCAGAGAGAAAAAGATTGAATTAAAAAACGCCTCTGCCATTGTGGGGTGTAACTTGCATGGGGTAATGAATAATAAGAGCTGTTCCAGCTGCTCATGTATTATTTTTAGGCCGGGTGTTAGCCTATATGTTTTGAATTTACTACAATTATATGTTGTAAATTCCTATAAAGTGGCCTTTATCTGATTGCTAATATTTCACAACAGCTCACATGAAATCTAAGTATAACCTAATTAGAGTGCTCCATCTATCTTTGCAATCCTGTCCTTTCTTTCTTGCCCTCTTCCTTTTACCTTTTTTCATCCACTATTTTTTCTTTCTTTTCTTTCTTTCCTGCCTTCCGTCATTCTTTACTTCCTGTTTTATTTTTTTCCTGACTGCGCTTTTTCTGTCCTGATTTCTTTCCTTCTTTCTGTCAATCCTTCCTTCTGTCTATACTTCTTTCTTCCTTTCTTTTTTCTTGTTTTCCTCCTTTAATTTTTTTCTTATTTTCTTTCCGCCTTCCATTTCTTTCTTTCTTTCTTTCTCTCTCTTTCTTTCTTTCTTTCTCTCTTTCTTTCGTTCTTTCTTTCTTTTCCCTCTTCATTCTTTCCCTTTTCCCTTCTTTCTTTCTGTTTCCTTCTTTCCTTTTCCTTTTTTTATCCTTTCCTTCCTTCTTTCTTATTTTCTTTTCTAATAATTTGTATTTGGTCAGTCATGCTCAACAGAAAAATAGATACCATGTGTTAATAGCAAATAAAGCTACATTTCAGTGACATTATAAAATACTTTGGGAGCTGCATGTCAGAAAAAAACAGCAGTTTAAATAGTCATCATCCTATATTGCATCAATGTTCTTCCGGTCAAGCCTGAGTGCACTCTTACTCCTAATTGAGACCTGACCAAATTTTCCTAAGTCGTTTAATTGCTTTAGGACCTCTAACCTTAGCAATAGCTAATTAATATTTTTATATCGGCTGTAACATTACCCACTACTCTGTCGCTTTTGGGGGCAGAGAAGATATCCATGCTTGAGCAAAACATAGGCTGACACAATGATAATCAATGTTAACCCCTTCCCCGCCACGGACGTAATGGTTACGTCCATGGCAGCGCCCATGTGGCGCCATGGACGTAACCATTACGTCCTGAATGCTGCCCTCGGGAGAAGCGCTAGCGCTCCTCCCGAGGGCCGCCCCCCCACCCCCCTAGGTCAGGGCTGACAGGGGAATCCCTTCAACCCCCGACCCCCCCCACCCCCCCTGCGCGCTGACAATCACACAACCTCCCCCATCGCGCTGGAAGCTCTCACGTCCGAGGGTTTCAAAAGCCGGATTGCTTGCAATCCGGCTTTTGAAACCCCACTAGACACCAGGGATTTTTTTTTTTTTAGATGAAATTGACAGAAGGGAGCGACCCCTTGGGCAAGGGTCGCTCCCAGGGGGTCATTTTTTTTTAAGGCCTTTTCTGCCCCCCCTGGGGGCAGATCGGCCTAATAATAGGCCGATCTGCCCCCAGGGGGGCAGAAACCTCTAGACACCAGGGATACGTTTTTTTTTTTTTTTTTTTTTGATTTGTTTTCTTTTGTGTTTTAGGTGTGGGATGCGACCCCTTAGGCAAGGGTCGCTCCCATAGGGGGGAAATTATATTTAGGCCATTTCTGCCCCCTTTGGGGGCAGATTGGCTTATTTTTATGAGGCAGAAACCACTAGACACCAGGGAGTTTTTTTTGTTTGTTTGTTTTTCACGTAAGGGGAGCGACCCCTTAGGCAAGGGTCGTTCCCATGGGGGGCAAATTTATTTTAGGCCATTTCTGCCCCCCATGGGGGCAGATCAGCCTATTTTTATTAGGCCGATCTGCCCCCACGGGGGGCAGAAACCACTAGGCACCAGGGATTTTTGTTGTTGTTGTGTTTTACAGATGGGGAGCGTCCCCTTAGGCAAGGGTCGCTCCCCTGGAGGGGCAAATTGTATTTAGGCCATTTCTGCCCCCCCTGGGGGCAGATCGGCCTATTGGTATTAGGCCGATCTGCCCACAGGGGGGGCAGAAACCTCTAGGCGCCTGGGCAAATAGTTTTTTTGTGGGTTTTTTTTTGTTTGTTTGTTTTTTTAGAGATGGGGAGCGACGCATTAGGCAAGGGTCGCTCCCCTGGGGGGCAAATTGTATTTAGACCATTTCTGCCCCCTTTGGGGGCAGATTGGCCGATTGTAGGTCAATCTGCCCCCAATGGGGGCAGAAACCACTAGGCACCAGGGATCTTTTTTTTGCGCCGTCACGCAAGGGGAGCGACCTTGCAGGCAAGGGTCGCTCCCCGGGAGGGGTGGGGGGGCAAATTTATTTTAGGCCATTTCTGCCCCCCTGGGGGCAGATCGGCCTATTGGTATTAGGCCGATCTGCCCCCGGGGGGGGCAGAAACCTTTAGGCGCCAGGGCAAATTTTTTTTTGTGTGGGTTTTGTTTTTGTTTGTTTGTTTTTTTAGAGATGGGGAGCGACGCATTAGGCAAGGGTCGCTCCCCTGGGGGGCAAATTGTATTTAGACCATTTCTGCCCCCCTTGGAGGCAGATTGGCCGATTGTAGGTCAATCTGCCCCCAAGGGGGGCAGAAACCACTAGGCACCAGGGATCTTTTTTTTGCGCCGTCACGCAAGGGGAGCGACCTTGCAGGCAAGGGTCGCTCCCCGGGGGGGGTTGGGGGGGCAAATTTATTTTAGGCCATTTCTGCCCCCCCTGGGGGCAGATCGGCCTATTGGTATTAGGCCGATCTGCCCCCGGGGGGGGCAGAAACCTCTAGGCGCCAGGGCAAATTGTTTTTTTTGTGTTTTTTTTTTGTTTGTTTGTTTGTTTTTGTAGAGATGGGGAGCGACCCATTAGGCAAGGGTCGCTCCCCTGGGGGGCAAATTGTATTTAGACCATTTCTGCCCCCCTTGGGGGCAGATTGGCCGATTGTAGGTCAATCTGCCCCCAAGGGGGGCAGAAACCACTAGGCACCGGGGATTTTTTTTTTGGCACCAATGTCACGCAAGGGGGGGCGACCCCATAGGCAAGGGTCGCTCCCGGGGGGGCAGGGGGGTTGGGGGGTGGCAGACAAATTTATTTTAGGCCATTTCTGCCCCCCCTGGGCCCGGCTGAGCTAGAGGCCAAAATCCACAGGTAGGCACTGTTTTCTATGAAAAAATGTGATGTGTCCACGTTGTGTTTTGGGCCATTTCCTGTCGCGGGCGCTAGGCCTACCCACACCAGTGAGGTATCATTTTTATCGGGAGACTTGGGGGAACGCTAGGTGGAAGGAAATTTGTGGCTCCTCTCAGATTCCAGAACTTTCTGTCACCGAAATGTGAGGAACATGTGTTTTATTAGCCAAATTTTGAGGTTTGCAAAGGATTCTGGGTAACAGAACCTGGTCCGAGCCCCGCAAGTCACCCCTCCTTGGATTCCCCTAGGTCTCTAGTTTTCAGAAATGCACAGGTTTGGTAGGTTTCCCTAGGTGCCGGCTGAGCTAGAGGCCAAAATCTACAGGTAGGCACTTCGCAAAAAACACCTCTGTTTTTTTCCAAAATTTAGGATGTGTCCACGTTGCGCTTTGGGGTGTTTCCTGTCGCCGGCGCTAGGCCTACCCACGCAAGTGAGGTATCATTTTTATCGGGAGACTTGGGGGAACGCTGGGTGGAAGGAAATTTGTAGCTCCTCTCAGATTCCAGAACTTTCTGCCACAGAAATGTGAGGAACATGTGTTTTTTTAGCCAAATTTTGAGGTTTGCAAAGGATTCTGGGTAACAGAACCTGGTCCGAGCCCCGCAAGTCACCCCTCCTTGGATTCCCCTAGGTCTCTAGTTTTCAGAAATGCACAGGTTTGGTAGGTTTCCCTAGGTGCCGGCTGAGCTAGAGGCCAAAATCTACAGGTAGGCACTTCGCAAAAATCACCTCTGTTGTCTTCCAAAAATTTGGATGTGTCCACGTTGCGCTTTGGGGCGTTTCCTGTTGCGGGCGCTAGGCCTACCCACACAAGTGAGGTATCATTTTTATCGGGAGACTTGGGGGAAAGCTGGGTGAAAGGAAATTTGTGGCTCCTCTCAGATTCCAGATCTTTCTGCCACAGAAATGTGAGGAACATGTGTTTTTTTTAGCCACATTTTGAGGTTTGCAAAGGATTCTGGGTAACAGAACCTGGTCCGAGCCCCGCAAGTCACCCCTCCTTGGATTCCCCTAGGTCTCTAGTTTTCAGAAATGCACAGGTTTGGTAGGTTTCCCTAGGTGCCGGCTGAGCTAGAGGCCAAAATCTACAGGTAGGCACTTCGCAAAAATCACCTCTGTTGTCTTCCAAAAATTTGGATGTGTCCACGTTGCGCTTTGGGGCGTTTCCTGTTGCGGGCGCTAGGCCTACCCACACAAGTGAGGTATCATTTTTATCGGGAGACTTGGGGGAACATAGATTAGCAAAACAAGTGTTATTGCCCCTTGTCTTTCTCTACATTTTTTCCTTCCAAATATAGGAGTGTGTGTAAAAAAGACATCTATTTGAGAAAAGCCCTGTAATTCACATGCTAGTATGGTCACCCCGGAATTCAGAGATGTGCAAATAACCACTGCTCCTCAACACCTTATCTTGTGCCCTTTTTGGAAATACAAAGGTTTTCTTGATAGCAATTTTTTACTCTTTATATTTCAGCGAATGAATGGCTGTATACCCGTTATAGAATGAAAACGCACGTCAGGGTGCAGCTCATTTATTGGCTCTGGGTTCCTCGGGTTCTTGATGAACCTACAAGCCCTATATATCCCCGCAACCAGAGGAGTCCAGCAGACGTAACGGTATATTGCTTTCGATAATCTGACATTGCAGGGAAAAGTTACAGAGTAAAACGTAGAGAAACATTTGTTTTTTTCACCTAAATTTCAATATTTTTCTTTTTCAGTTGTTATTTTCTGTAGGAAACCCTTGTAGGATCTACACAAATGACCCCTTGCTGAATTCAGAATTTTGTCTAGGTTTCAGAAATGTTTAGGTTTCTGGGATCCAGCATTGGTTTCATGCCCATTTCTGTCACTGACTGGAAGGAGGCTGAAAGCACAAAAAATTTCAAAAATGGGGTATGTCCCAGAAAAATGCCAAAATTGTGTTGAAAAATTGGGTTTTCTGATTCAAGTCTGCCTGTTCCTGAAAGCTGGGAAGCTGCTGAGTTTAGCACCGCAAACCCTTTGATGATGCCATTTTCAGGGGAAAAACCACAAGCCTTCTTCTGCAGCCACTTTTTCCAATTTTTTTTGAAAAAAACAAAAATTTCCCTGTATTTTGGCCAATTTCTTGGCCTCTTTCAGGGGAACCCACAAAGTCTGGGTACCTCCAGAATCCCTAGGATGTTGGAAAAAAAGGACGCAAATTTGGCTTGGTTAGCTTATGTGGACAAAAAGTTATGCGGGCCTAAGCGCGAACTGCCCCAAATAGGCAAAAAAAGGCCTGGCACAGGAGGGGGAAAAGGCCTGGCAGCGAAGTGGTTAAAGCGCTGCAGCTATTAGTATGCATCATTTTGTAACCCAACATAATCTCCCGAAGTGACAGCTTCAAATCACAGCCTGACTGATCTGCTACCAACTGAGTGACACCAGCTCAGATTCCGCACATCGCAGGAGAGTTGGCAAACATATCTGCAATATCAGCTGCATGGCACCCACACTTCGGACATTGGATCTTATCGGAATTATGACTAATTGCCCATTTAGAGATGTGTTCGGGCGTATAGTACTGCGTACACACATGGTCTTACACTGCTTGTTGACCAAGCTGACTTTTCGACAACCTCTAGTGCACCCTGAATTTCATCTGGCAAAATCTCAGTTGTGAGTACCCTTCTCTACTTGGCTGCACGCCGCGGAATATCCTCCTTACTCTGTTTAAACGAAGTCTCTGATACATCTCACCGATCGTAGCTGTCTCCGGTGCCTCATATATATAGCACCTGCAGGCTGGCAAATGAGTGGAACCCGCCACTATCAAATAACTGTCTCAGGGTCGTGTAGTATCTCTGGAAGCACAGTATTTCCCTAGAGTAACAGGTATGCATGCAGAGTAGCATGTGTGAACTTAGCACATATCTCTCGCCATATACAGGTGATATCCCTGATGACTTTGGATCGCACCTGTTTAAAATAATTGGGATCATTTTTTCTGTGTAGCAAGAACCTCTAATCAGCCTTTAGAGCAAGTTTGTACCCTAGTATAGACGGGTCCGACTCGCAACTGTTGAGTAGGTTCTGCATCCGGCCAGCAAAAAAAAGCCCAATAGTAAAAGTCAGGTAGCCAGAGGCCACCACCCCTCTGACCCTCCTCCCCCTTGCCCAGCTGTATGGCAGTTTCAAAAGCCAAATAGCCCTTCTCGCCCGCCTGTACCCCCATATGAAGTTGCCTATAACATCCTCAAGCTGCCTGAATAAGGAATCCGGAACCCATAGTGAAATGGCACAAAACGGATACAGCCATTTTTGGAGGATATTCATTTTGATAACATTAAATCGGCATATTATACTAATGGGGAGCCAGTTCCCAAAGCATAATTTGTCAGTAATAGTGTACAATAGTATCTTGTAGTTCAGTTTGAGGATGTTCATTCAGATGCTGAAGTTGACTCCCAGAGAGGGAGCGGTTGAGACTGCCACTGGAATTGCATCAACTGGATGAAAATTGAGAAGAAGCTGTGTCTTAGCCAGATTTAGTTTGTAACCAGTGAGGGTGCTGAACCTAGTGGGTTTGTTAATTAGATGTCTGATGGCTGCCCTTGGGGCTTCTGTAAAAATGGCAACATCGTCAGCATAGGCAGCACTTTCAAGCTCACGGCTACCAAATCTAACTAACAGTATCCCTCCTTTGGTAAGGAGGGACATCAAGTAAGGCTCTATATAGCCCGTAAACAGGAGAAGAGAAAGTTGGCCTTCCTGTCACAAGATCTCAAATTTTGGGTAGTGACTACCCCCATAAATAAATTATCTTGGCCCTGCTCTGACTGTTATTGTCCGGGCATGTGACTGCTTGAATACCACACCATTTGATATAGCTGATTAGCCTCCCACTTGCATGTCCTATTCTTAGAGAAGAAAAACTGGAATGTGACCCCACGTAAATATGCTTTTATAGCATCCCAAACTACACGAGATGGAGCCGTCCCAGTATCTAACCTTATATACTCTTAGTAATTCACCCATATAGTTTCAGTAGTCTGGATTGGTAAGAGTATGGTGAGAAAATGTAAAGTTTCTTCTCTCCCTTTTGCCAGTCGGTACTCAGACTGTGAGAAGAACTGGATTATGATCCGAAGTGATCTTGGGACATATTTCTATCTCGGCATAATGAATAAATTGGACACCTGCAAAGATCTGTCCTATAACACTGTTTATGGGGAGAGGAAAAGAAAGCGTGCCCAATGTTTGTAGGGTATAAGACCCTCCATACATCTTCCAGCCTATGTATCCAAGCAACTTCCAAGATAGATGCCCTTGTGCTAATCATATGTCTAAGGGCCTGGTAATTAGTGGAGTCTATCCCATAGTTCATTACACAGTTAAAATCACTCATCAGGATAAGGTCCTACGGCCAGTCTAATAATTCGGAGCAAAGCATGTCATACATCCCATGATCATCGGAGGTCAGACCATATACTTTACATACTTCATACTTTCGTCCATAAACCAAAACCTGAACTATCGCCCTCCTCCCCCCTGGCACCTGCCGTCGCTTTAAGTAAATGAATCTCTGTGTGTCTGGCTACCATCATAGCTACCCCCCGAATAGAGGCCGATTGTGAAGTGCAGCTAATGGTATTATAGCCCAACTGTTTCAGCTGGAAGCAGCCCTTATGGGCTACGTGTGTCTCAGTTAAACATAATAATTGGGGGTTGTATATCATGACTTCTTCTCATACTAACTGATGCTTAATGGCCCGATTCAGACCGACCACATTCCCAGCACATAATTTTTAATCCATCCTTTTTCCTATGTCAAGCAACCCAGAACAGCCACCACCATACTCCTACCAAAGTACTTTTAGGGAAAAAACCTAATGTGATCATTCTGACTCTTTTTACCCCTATAAGATCCCTTTTCCCCACCAACAGAATCTATTAGTAGAACAGCTTATAACTTAGTTTAACCTGCCCCATCACCTTCACCATCCCCCCTCCCCCTCCCCCATATCCACCAAAAGGAATCATCCCACCCCTAAGCGCCGGGCTGCTGAGGCAGCGTAAAGAGGCCTTGATTCCAAGCACCTCCCCCCACCTGAAACTGAAAAAATAGCTGAAATTATCTGGAAGAAAGCCTCTTTTCAACACAGACCAAAATCTGTTAACTGCACTAAGATTATCCGCAGCCATTTGCATATATGCCAAACATTTTGAAGTCAAGTGTGTGTAGAGGATCCCGTCATAGATTCCAGAACATGCACTGCATCTGCCTTAACAAGACAGAACTGAATTCAGCAATTCTTGATAAACGTCAGCCTAGACAGCTCCATAAGTAACACTTGTGCCACAATAGCCTTTAAAGGGTTGATCATCTGTTGTAATTTTCAATGACGCTGCTTGGTAAGTTTGCAAAATTCATGCCTCACAAACAGGTTAATGGAATCCACGTTGAGCGGTGGTGTAGGGTGACATTTAAGAGAAATTGTCAAAGGAAGTTACCCAAATATATCAGAAGTGTCCAGGGGTAATTTTTGCTCATATTTGCCTGATTCAGGGATATTGGCATGGTGTGTGCTCACTGAGTTTAGGAGTCCATATCCCAGTCGGCTAAGTCTGAAAAAGCCTTTTCAAACATGTGCACAATGAATAGCTGAGCATCTTCACCTTCTCTTCCGTCATGCACCACAAACACCCTCAAATTGCTGTGGTGCTGTTGGTTTTCTAGATCTTCAACCTTGGCATAAATCAGTTCCAATTGATTTTCATGATTCTACCCAGATTTGGCTGTGGCAGTTCCCACTTCTTCGGCCCTAGCCACCCGCTGCTGGAGTTCAGCAACTTCAGGTATGAGTGCAGTTACCTTCCCAACCACCTCTTCAAGTGATTGCCACAAAGCCTGATTATCTGATCGAACCTGTTCGTAGTGCTGGAGTGCCTCTGAGCTCTGGACCTTCAGAAGCTGTAGTACTGCAGATAGTGTAGGCTCCGGCTCGGGATCCGGGTTGGATTGCAATGACTGTGTTGGACCGCTGGGGGATTCCCCCCAGGGCCCTGTAACTTCAATGTCAGGAGGGTCTTGAGCTTACCTTTGATTTGGGCTCCTGCCTCAGGTGGGGGGGTGGCATCTGTTAGGCATCTAACTCAGTTAGGCATCTGGGGGAAAGAACTTGGGTTTATGCCACCTGTGCTGATGGATTTATTCTTTTGTTAGTAGATGATTGTGCAGTTTTCACACACCCCTTAGACACAGTCCAGCTCTGTAAGCCCTTGATGGCGGTTTTAGTACTTGCAGGACTGTTCTTTAAATTGCAATGTCCCTTCTGGAGTAGCATCTTACCACATTTTTGTTGAGACGCTGCTGAGGTTGATGTGCCTCAACTTGCAAGTCCCTGAGTTTCTAGGGGCAGGTATGTGTCTCTTTGGTGCCTGAGCCTCCACTGACCCCACTGAGCTGCCTCTTGGACACTACCATCATGGGTACCTCCCTGCAATGGCCGGAGTCGAAAAGGTGTTGGACTGTAGGGTTAGTAAGGGCTGTGCTGGATCCCCCAGCATCAGTACACATTTCCCTGAGTTCCGTGCTACCTGTGGGGGCCGGATGCTCCTCTCTAACCTCATCAAACTTGACAGATTTCTCCAAAGTACGCACAGGAGCACTGTTCATGGGGGCTTCTCGCAGAAGCTCCACAGCCGATTCAGCACTATCAGCCCACACCTTGGAAGTTTCAAAAACAGACTTGTCGCCATACCTGACTTTTAAAGTTTGATGATTGGGCGGCCAACACAGGTACTTGCTCCTTTTTCGTCACGGCTCCATCTCCAGTTGCTACCCCTGTTATCGGAGCTGTCGCCACTGCTGTAGCAGAGACATGGCAACACACCCGCCACACCCCGGAGTGCACTCGAGCAAGCCGGGTCATGCCGGTGTGAGCAGTGTATCGCCAAAAACACCAAAGGACTGCTAACCTACTTCTTGCCCAAAATAAAAAAATAGCTGCCACATCCAAGCCTCTTCAATTCACTCATTTTTCAGGGTTATGCTTCTCCATAGAAAGTGTCCTATATTAGCCTCATTAGCGGGTGATGGTCTGCGGCAACGCTGTCTCCTCTTCCTGTTTTAACACACTCCGCATGCTCCGCAGGATCTTCAAGTGGATTTCAACAGGAACCAGAAAGATGGTGACCCAAGCCCTCGTCAGTAGCAGACTCGACTACGGCAACGCACTCTACACAGGCATCCCAACAAAAGACATCAAACGACTTCAACGCAGCCAGAACGCATCCGCCCGCCTGATCCTCGACATACCCCGCCGATGTCACATCTCCCACCACCTGAAGGACCTCCACTGGCTCCCCGTGGACAAGAGAATCACCTTTAAACTCCTCACCCACGCACACAAGGCACTACACGACACCGGGCCCACCTACCTGAACACCAGACTCAACTTCTACGTTCCCTCACGCCAACTACGCTCTGCCAACCTTGCCCTCGCCATCGTCCCCCGAATCCAGCGCAAGACCTCTGGCGGCAGATCCTTCTCCTACCTCGCCGCCAAGACCTGGAACTCACTCCCGACCTCACTACGCCAGACCCAGGACCTCCTCACCTTCAGGAGACTCCTCAAGACATGGCTCTTCGAATGATAGCAGCTACCCCCCCCCAAGCGCTTTGAAACCCTAACGGGTACATAGCGCGCTTTATAAATTTAATGATTGATTGATCAGAAGTGAACACTCACGCCGGCAGCATCAACCCACCATCTTCCTTTTTTCTTTCTTTCTTTCTTTCCTTTTTTGTTCTTTCCTTCTATATTCTTTCCTTTTTTCCTTTTTTTTTTCTTTTCCTTCTTTCTTTCCTTCTTGCTTGCTTGTCTTCAGCTCACACCAACTCAATAAAAGCTAATCAGTGTGCTTTATCTATCTTTACAAGCCTGTTTTTCTTTCTATCTTGATGTTTGTTTCTTTCTTGTCTTCTTTCTTAGTTGCCTTCCTTCCCAAAGGCAACAGGCTGGCAGCCAATGGCAGACGAGTTGGCTTTTTTAGGTCTGTGATAGCCAAGACCTTTTGATTTGACTAAAAGTATGTTTATAACGTACTTTCATATAGGGGTTTTCAGCCATACTTCATCCATTAGTCTGTTGTTATGTCTTTCACACTTTTCTTCAATCTACTCCATTGTGCACTGAGGGGCAATGTGTCAGCCCATTTCAGCCATTTGGCTGACTTTACCATGACTTACGGCATGCTGCACTTTCACAAGAAGCACGGGCACACACAGAGTAGTTCCCTTCAGTACCAGTGAGCAAAATGGACGAAAAGTATTTTTGTCTTTAGCTAAGTTATCTTTTAGATTGATGAGGATCTGGCAGCTCCTTGAACAATAACGTTTTACAGAAACAATGACAAACAAAACAGAATTTGCCAGAAAGCTGGCTGCCCACACCAGACCAATTGGCTTTGGCAGTGCTTCTTTTTTGTTGTTATTTTTATAGGTGACCTGGTGCTCACCTATGACACCCACATATTTAATTAATGCAAGTTATGGGTTTCACAGAAGCCCAGGGCCCCGATACACCTGCTGGCCCCCCAGCCAGCTCCCATTCTATGTTCTGGTTTGAGACAGCCACTTGTTTCTGTGGGTGCCCACCAGGAGGGCACCCACATCTTTAAAATAAGTAGGGGGGCCAATGATGGGATATATATATTAACCTAGTGGCGGTCGCCAGTAGGTAGTTATAGATAGGACCATATTTCCACAGAAAAAGCGTTTTTTTACCTTCCTATGATTTGGCAATGTTTGACAAATCTGCACAATTATTATTTTTTTGGGCCCAATGATTCTCTGTGCACATCGAAAGTTTTGTGGTGATCCGTGAAGTGGGGGCTGAGAAAAAGGAGGCAAAAAAAACATTGTGTTTCCTATGTTAATTCCCATAGGATCTGTCAACAAGTTTACAGCACGAACCACTGGACGGATTTACACCAAATTTGGCAGATAGCAAGCTGTCGGTACGCAGATTGTGATTTTTGTTAATTGGTGTAAATCCATTCAGTAGTTTTGGGGAAATTTAGGGAAAATCAAATTTGAATAAATATGGCCGCAAATTATTTGTGAACAATTATTAGTTCTAGCAGGGAAATGCACAGCTCTGACTGGCTGCCATCACTTCAAACCAGGAAGCCATATTCCAGCTTCCGCTGAGTCCCAGTGAAAAAAGAAATAAAAGGGGCTGGGGTAGAGAAATCCTGCCCCTTTAGCACTTGTGGGGGGGAGGGTTGTCCCAGAGGGACCTCCAGAGCAAAAAAGCATTTTATTTTTATTTTTTTGCTGCAAATTCACGATATTCATGAATTTGCGGCAACAATAAAAATAAAAAAATAAAAACAAGCGCAGCCTCCCACGCTTGTTTTTTTATGAACCCCCGGGTGGGCCAGGTCTCACAGCCTCATGCCCCCCCACAGCCCTGGGGACCACCACCTCCTCGGGGTTTCTATTTAAATATTTGCAGGGGGCTCACAGCTCCCAGGGGACCACCACCCCGGGGCTTCTATTTAGATATAGGTGGGGGGACCCACGGCTCCTGACACCTGGGGACCACCACCCACTGGGTTTCTATTTAGATATATGCGGGGGAGACCGTGTCCCCGTGCCCCAGGGACCACCATCCCCTGGGCTTCTATATAGATATATGCGGGGGCTGTGGCCCCCCATGCAACCTGGGGACCACCACCCCTGGGAAAACAGAAAACAATGGAAAAGGGGTCAGTTTTGGACCCACTTAACTCCACGGACCATTACCCCCGTGGCTTTGTTCACATTACATGGGGGCCACGCGGCCCCGCTCTTGAAGCCACCGATGGCCCTGGAGAACACCACCCCCCAGGGGCTGGGTCCTGCTACATCCCGGGGTGCCTATCCCGGGGACATAACTGTTTGCTGTGGCTTAGCTGCAGCTTTGACCCTGCAGTCAAGACACAGCAAACACTTTGGGTTTTGACAGCGGGACCTGTAAAGCGTGTTTTGCTGCCAAAATCCAAAGCTTTTATCTCTGTCCCCTGCACGCGTGCAGGGGACAGAGATGAAATGCTTTAGCATGTATTGAGCTGCTGCTTAAAGCAGCTTCCTGCTTGCTGAAGCAATGGCACTGGGAGGTAAGCGTTAAGGATTCCCCCATGGCTCTAGATAGCCCATAAAGGGCTTTTTGGTAAATACAAAATGTAAACTTTTTTATTTTTTTAATATGTAGGGACTTCGGGGGAGCCCTTGAGGGCTCCCGCGTGGTCCCAGAAAGCCAATAAAACAAAAAAAATGTAGAAAATAAACCTCCATGGCTCAGTGTGAAAGTTGCACAGTTAGGGCACAGGTTTTAGTTACTTGAAAGAACTCTATCTATAGCTGCTGAATTTCTATGGTTTTATAAGATTAATTTCAGAACCTAACTATAATGTCCAGTGGAGCCCCCTGGAGTACTGTCTAATCAGAAAACACTTGGATCCACAAAATGGCTGTCGCTCACCACACGCCATTGACCAGTAAGGTATCGGGTATAGAGAACTAAGACAAATACATGACCAGCAAAAGAGGTGGAATGGACTAGAGAACAAAAAAAATGGTCGTCTATGGCACACATCCACACAGGTACCACAAAATGGTGTCACCCACATGGCCAGCAAAGAAGAGGACATTGAGAACAAAGAACATGGCTGCCCTATCGTGCCTGAAGCACCTTCCTTGCCCCAAATAAAATCTTGTGGCATTGCAGTGAAATGATTGCACAAATACATATACCCAAAAAGTGTCTTGCCCCTCCCATGGAAATGCCCTGGGCTTTTACCTACCACCAGCAATATCAATAAGAAAATAAACTTTAAAACTTTAAAATTGCACTGGTTGGTGTTCCTTATGAACCACGCCACAGACTCTGAGAGTCCCCCATGGATGCTGCTCTGAGACCCGAGATAGTGCCTCTGGAAGTGTTGCGTTGTAGTGGAGTAACGTCCGCTGTGGCCCCCTCTCTTGGCCCAGTAGAGGAGACCCTAAGGACTCCATGCAGATAAGGAGACTTATTTACTTAATTCTGACCCATGGGCCTATGTGATTGATGAAATACCTGGCTACTCATTGGGTGCACATGTGTGACTGTCGTGAGCTACTATGATCTCACACTTACGTACTGCCTGCTAATGCTTTGCCCTGACAACATGACCCTGTTACGAGCCCTAGGTGGGGCACTGTAGGGATAGCCTAGATTACTGGCTGGAGGAGACTGGATAGTATTGCAAGCTCCTTGCCTTGGAGAGAACATTATTGAATAGTGGCCCATTTGTGCACACGGATTGTCATGCGCAGTCCTGGATATCGACACTGCCGGCTCTGTTTGGGTTGCCTGCGGTGTTCCCTCTAGGGATACAGGGGATCATTGATCCTGAGACCAAGGAACTGCTTTATGGAGCCTCATGCTAGGTATCAGTCACCCTCTCCTGGTAACTGGAAAATACTGTTATATCCAGAAACTTCTGCTCTGCATGGTGACCTTGAGAGGCCTGCTAGCTGTAGGCTTCTGTACAGTAGCCATTGGAAGGGACTGCTCAAACATTTTAGTGGCACTCCTGCACTCTATCTTTCTAGGCTGTGGTACAGCTGCCCTTCACAAAGGTGAAGAATAAAGGAACCAAATCGGCCCAGATGAAAGAAATAATCAACTACACACACCCAGTTCCCCTGGAAAGCCAAACCCGAGAAGGGACCTGGCTGATGGTGCAGAGAAACACAACGGGGTTACGGAGATGGCTCTGTCCCTGGTGGACTTATTAACGGCATTTCAAAATTCATACGACGAGATGGTTTATACTATGGACTCTGTTGCTATAGATGTAAACCTGTTGCTGGCTGACCTACGCAAAGTATGGGAGCTCGGGACCACAACAGAACATAATGTGAGCACCCTAAAGCAGGAGGTCCGGACCCTCCGAGACACTGTCTTCCTACAGAAACAGCCTGCTTGGATGATCGGATGGAAGATTCTGAGGGCCGATCCAGCAGGAATAATTTAAGATTCGTGGGGTTCCCGGAGAGGGAAAAAGGTCTGTCCAGCGAACTCTTTCTGGAGGACTGGAATACTACAGCCCTGCTTCTTAAGAGACTCTCTAAATTTTTCACAATCGAAAGAGCACATGGGGCCCGTGCCCTGTCCCTGAAACATAGAGCCCCACCCAGAGTGATCATGGAGCATTTGTTTAATTTCCGCGACAGAGACGCTATCCTGCAAATCACTCGCATACAGGGTCCCTTGCCGCGCAGGCTCTCATTATTCTAATGAGGCTACTGGATTTGAGCGGCAGAATCACTTGTACTGTGGGGGACTGAGTCTGACCCACTACAGGTGACACCTGTTGGCCTAATCTGGGTTTTGCTCCGGCTAGCTAGCAGTGCCTCATCTCCACCCAAGAGCAGGGATGATTGGGCAGCCGAGTGCATTACACAATTGACTCCTCAGGGAAATCGTGGTCACTCAGATCGCATCCGTTTCTTTCACTTTCATTAGTCTCACGTATACAAGGACAATCAGAGGCGGTATATGCTTCAATAAGGTTTTAATGACGCAACTGCATCTTAGATAATAAAGCATGTACTGCAATAACCAGGACAATGAAGCATGACAGGATTAAAATTGTGAGAAGGAGAGTAAAGCATAAAAATAACGCTACCATATTGTCACTAGAGTCATTAAAATAATTCCTACCTAGGCTATGTTAGATCACAGCATGTTAAGCTCTAGTTGTGCCCTTCAGGTTCCCCTGGGAAGACATCATCCCTCATAGCTGAGCAATAGGACTGAAGTCTGCATAAGCAGCTGTAGCAAAGTGTTCAGCATACAGTCGTGGTCATCTGGTTGTAATCTCCCTCTAACATGTATGGGACGGAGAAGTGTTTTTATAATAAAACAGCTGATGTTCTGGGAAAATGTCCCTACGTAAGAATGTGTATGTTTCTATGAACACTGGAGACAAAGCGTTACCACGTTTACCGGCAACCTATCTTACTGCAGCCGTGAGACAAGCACAGAGTGAAAGAAATGTCTTATTTAAGAACGCAGTGCTGACATAGGCAAATATCGCAAATGTGGCTATTGTTAAAATAATAAGCGCGGCTGAATAAAATATATTTAGATTAAAGTGCACAGTTGCAGGCCTAGTTCGCTAAAATAACGTATATGAAGCTATAACTAAAATGGCTACACAATACCCTCCCCTTGCCGGTTTAAAGGTGGTTCAAAGCCTAATTATATATAAAAGCTATTAAAATCTAACCTAAGGTATATATAAAAATGGCAGTAATGACAAGTTAAAAAGACACTTGAGCATGTTTTAAAGGACAATTTGAAAATGTTAACTGTGGCGTAAAAGGGCCGAATTTCAAGAGTCAGAGTCATTTTGGCAGTTGCCAATTGAATCCGGGATAATTGAAGACAGGAAATCTTTCACTTCAGCAGGTGGTAAAGTAGGAAGTTCATTGTGAAGGAAAACCAAGGAGCATATGTGTTCCAAACCCTGGGCTCCACCCAAGGCAGCAGCATTCTGTAGTGTGCCCAACAATGTGTTTAGAGCTGCATCCTGCATGAAGGGCAACTCATAAGCAGCTTCCCGTAGCAAACGCACCCTCAATGTGCATGTCTGGTAATGAGCCCTCAGCGAGAACATAAACAGATCAGTGTCCAATGAAAGCAAGTGCTGCGTAGAAAGACAAACTTTTAGTGCATGTTTGCACGAGCACCAAAGGCACCGAAACATGGGCTGCACACAATGAAAAAACGGTCTGAATGGCAGAGACCAGTCACACTCCAATTGTTCCAGGAATATTGCTCCGAAGTACTGCATCATGCGTTAACGACACAGCTGCGCTGGTGAGAGCGCTTTTAGTCCACCTTGTTGCGACAGGACAGCCATTGCGCAGAAAAAGTAGCAATAGCAACATGCCACCTATTATAGCCAAAGTTATTGGAAATCCCCTAACAATACTGGAGAATATTGAGTGGATGGCTGATGGTATTAGACTAAATATAGAGGAGAAGGTGTGAATGAAACCAGAACCAACAGCCTTAAAGAAAATTGGGATTCCAGCTGTACTGGACGCATTAAATATTCGTCCCCACAAGCTCACTAAAGTGTCTTGAAAAGTTAGTACTTAAAAGGGTCTGTATTTCTCCTGATGACCTTGCCACCTGAAGTGAGTAGGTCTTGCATGCAGATGTGAGCACCACATGTTTTTGAAACAATAAAGCCTTAAGTCTGCCCAACTTGTCAAAATTCACATTTGAAGTAGCGATGTGGGGCCAAATCTCAGCTACTTCCTTCTGTCTTGTGGGAGGAAAATATACGTTCCCGCAGCATGTAACAATCTTACAGACCGAAACAACATAAACCATTCTGGCTTGCTGCCATTTGAGAGCACCTGGAACTTAGGTCTAATCAAGGGGACTGGAAGTCCCTTCAGATAACAAGCTAAGTTCGCTGCCGAAGCATTTCGTTTTTAGAAGACATCCCGCTCCCGAGTCTTGATCAGGGAACCGGGGAGACTGTAGATGATCTCTTAGGGACGAGATTAGAGAGGAGATCCTAACCTGATCAGATGCCTCAAATCCACAAAATACCAGGGCAGCAATAGCCTGCCCACGGAGTTCTGTCATGAATATGTGGATGTTGTGGCTGACCAGCTTCTGGAGGTCTATGAAGAGGCCTTAAGTAACTGTGTTTTGCTGGCTTTCATGTAGGAGGCGCTAGTAGTCATAATATTAAAACCAGGCAGGAAGCCAATGTTTGCCTCTGCATATAGGACGATATCTTTCCTAAATATGGATATGAAAATCCTTAGCAGTGTGCTGGGGGCACTCCTAATCCCTCAAGTTGCCCACCCTAATGCACCCAAATCCATCTGGCTTCATCCCAAACCGTAACATTCTCCACAATCTTCGACGCCTGGCCCATTTTTATCATGCCTCGTGGCTCTTGACTGATAATTTTGCTTTTGCACTCCTCAACATAGAGATGGCATTTGATTCCCTGAATTGGACATACTTGTGGCATGTGCTCCAGAAGATGGGTTTGGACCCTGGGTTTATTCTTTGGGTTTGCCTCCTCTGCTTTGATCCATACGACAGAGAGTGCTCTGTGGAGTGGTCTCTGAGCCCTTCTGGCTGAGAAGAGGTACTAGACATGGATGCCCCCTCTTGCTGCTTCTGTCTGCCATCACCATGGAGCCCTTAGTGCAGACCCTGCGGCAGACAATGGGCGCATGCGAAAAATCAGTGGGCTAGACCAACCATGTGGTCTCCCTCTATGCTGATGATGCCTTGTTTTTTATGAGGCAACCAAGCTATTTGGGGCCTATTCTGCGCAAAGTCAGGCGGGCTCTTGGGGAGTTCCCATATTTTTGTGTTAACCTGGACAAATCTAAATTATTTCCACTGGGAAGACTGGTGGTGTTCCTGGCTGATGAGCTTCCTAGGGTGGCATTACCCTGGGTGTTGATGGATGTCCGTTATCTCGGGATATGTCTGACCCACATGGCCCCTACATATATTCAGCTTAATGTTGGAAGAGTCGTCTAGGTGTTGCACACCTTGATTGGAGGGAGCTTCCCCTGTTCCTTATGGGCAGGGTTGGTGTTGTGATTGAAAATATGGCCACATTGCCTCCCTGTCCAACAGAGTACGCTATATGCGATCTCTAGGCATTATTTTAGCACTGTAGATAGTCTGATAGTGGACCTACTCTGGCTAACCAAGATCAGATGTATTAGGCTTGCCCCCCCAAAGAGAACATTGAGTCGGGGTCTTGAAGTCCCACATCTGGAACTCTGTTACATTGTGGCCCAAGTGCAAAATGTGATTCAATGGCTTGACACAGATGACAATTGGGAGAAGCGGCTTCTGCAGAGTCCTTCCAATGTCTGGCTAGCGGATCCCCTCCACCTTCCCCTATGTTATCTGACTGGTGGCGGGGGTATGGAAGGGAGTGGTCTGAAGAGTTCTCTGGCGTGCTCCATATGCTCTGGGTATGCCTCTGTTGTCAGTGGAGCCCTTCTTGCAAACTGCCAACTTGGTCGGTGCAGAGTTGGAAAGATGAGGGTTGTGAAACTATGGGGGATTTATATCCCTGACAGTGCTTCATCGTTGTGCTATAGGCCATCAACACTTTTTCCTGGGAATGGGTCATTACCTTCAATATATAAAAATCTGTAGCACGGCTTGTGAGGTGTGGCCGTCTTTTCCTGATGTACCTCCCTTGCCCAGCACATTGATTACACTGCTTGAAATGGCTGAGGTCTGTAGGTTGATTTCCCTCCTATACAGGGCCCTACGTGATGATCTACCATGGGCACAGCTTCCTGTATAGACTGAGTAAGAGGCCATACTAGGGAAACCCTTACCGCCTGAAGAATGGGTGACGGTTCACAAGGGGGAATTGCCAGTCCTCATCAATGCACGCTTTAAAAACTTGCAATATAATGGAGATTTTCTTAGCTTTCAGTGAAAGAAAGTCTTAATTTTATTAAAGACACTGAGGCGAATATTATGCTTTCTTCTCTTGCTTTAATTTGAATAGCAGCCAAGAAACGCTACAACTCCCAGCAATCCTGGCTGGGAAACTACAAAAACATGTCAGAAGGAATGAACAAATCAGGACACAAACCAAGTATAAACGTCTTGACTGAGAGCAACAAGTCCTCGTTTCTTGCAGAGCAGTTAATAAACTCTGAATAAGGGAAATATAAGTATTAAAATTAAGCAAGCTAGAACAATGGTGAAAAGGCCTTTCAGGCTATTGATAACATTGACAGTCTTTTCGTCAAAGACCAGAACAAAAGAAATATCCTCGAACCCCTCCAAAAAAGATGGCTTGTGAGCAGTTGCAGTCCCACCAGAAGAAGGGCTGAGTCGAGGAGGAAGATGCTTCTTAAGATGTCTGGTTGGGACTAGCGTTAGTACCTGCTAAGACAAAGGGAGGGTTAATGAAAGTGGAGGGATAATACTCGCCTCCGTGTCTTTAATAAAATCAAGACCTTCTTTCACTGAAAGCTAAGAAAATCTCCATTTTATTACAAGGCATGGAGGATCCTAATATGCTAGTTCAAAGCATGGGAAACTAACGAGCTGGCAACATGAGAGACTGGTTTACAATAAAACGTTCTGAAAGTTGAAACATTTGACCAATCGGCCGATTTGAGAATGTCAGCTAAACTCAATCCTGCCCAAAAGGCCTTGGATGCCATAGCTCCTCTGGTGGAATGAGCACCAAAAACAGAAATGTCAATACCCGCCAGGTTCATGATCCATTTTACCCAACAGACCAGAGTGGTAGAAGAAACCGGTTTATGACAGGTTCTTTTGTTCGTAAAATCTATTCTCTCAAACAGCTTCTCACACATAGATTCGGATGATCAGGAAAATACGGATAAAATACAGACATCAAATTAGTTTTTGATCTTCTTCGTACCTGAAAGAAAAACGCCTGAAGTAGTATACTGAACAGAGGTTACATCTAAAGCTCTAACATCTGAAATACGTTTTAAAGATACTAAGCAGAGGAGCATAGTTAACGTTGCAGAAAGGAATTTCAGGGATAAAAGAGAATTAGGTTGCCCTGTTAACAAAAACTGTAGAATAGCATTAACATCCCACATAGAACTATACTTAGGTAAAGGAGGTTTAGAAAATCGTACTCCCTCCAAAAGACAACATATTAGTGGATGCTCACCAACTGGTCTATTGTTGTCTCAAACATGTTCAGCAGAAATTGCTGACCTATACATATTCACAGTTCTATAATCTCTACCTTGAGCTGCCAGAGAGGCCAAAAAATTGACTATAAAAACTACATCCGCTGAAAAGGGATCGCACACCTGTCCATACACCAATTAAGCCATGCTGTCCAGGCTGACTTGTAAGCCTTTGTTGTTCCCAGAGCCCAGGCTTGACGTATGAAGCTTGCAGCTTTCTGCGAAATTCCTGGGGCTCTCCAGGAAGACCCGAAACCATCCAAGCTACCAGTCGAAGCAATTGATTGATTATTAGATTGTGAGGCATTCCGAGAGGGTTCAATAAGAGGGAGGGAAATTGAGGAAGAAGAATTGGGAAGTCTATTGACAACTCTAGGGCTGAGGGAAACCACGGTTGGCCTAGCCAAAAGGGGGTGATTAGCAAAATCTTCGTAGTTTGGCGTCTGACGTATCATCATAATGAAAGGAGGAAAAGCATGATTCATTTGGTTGGACCAATTCTGTTGAAAAGCGTTGGTAGCTAACGCTTGAGGGTCCGGTCTCCAGCTGTAAAACCGAGGGAGTTGAATATTCAAGTGGAAGGCAAAGAGATCGACAGAGAAGGGACCGAATCTGGAAGAAAGGTTTTTGAAAACAGAAGGATGAAGATGCCAATCACTGGAGTCCCGCAGATGTCTGGAACACCAGTCTGCAATCGTATTCATGTTTCCCTGAAGATAATCAGCTTGAAGGGAAATCTGATTCTGGAGGCAAAATTCCCAGAGACTCTTTGCTAATTCAGCTAACGGCTTTGACCTTGTGCCTCCTAAATGATTTATATACCGGACCGCTGATAGATTGCCCATCCGGAGGATAATAGAACAACTTACCTTGTCTTTGGTCAACGTTTGAATCGCAAAGGAACCTGAAAGAATCTCTAAACAATTAATATGGAACGATAACTCCTCTTTTGACCATAGACCTCCAGTCGAGAACTGACCACATCTTGCGCCCCAACCAGCCCGACTTGCATCGGATTGTAATACAAGATCTGGTGCTGTAGAGAAAATTGCTCTTCCATTCCAGGCGTCTAGATGATCTAGCCACCATTGGAGTTTGATACGAGATTCGTGATCCAGGAAGAGCAAGTCTTCGTACCCGCAACTCTTGTGAAGATGGAGAATTTTTAGCCCTTGGAGAGCTCGATAATGGAGAGGACCTGGAAAAATAGCCTGAATGGAAGAGGCTAGAAGACCGATTATGCGAGCTAGACACTTGATTGTAAGCTGTTATTTGTTCAGAACCAAAAGGATCGCCTTTTTATGTGAGAAATCTTCTGGGCTGGAAGTTGAAGGGTGGCTTTGTCTGAATCTATAAGGAAACCAAGAAATTCTATCTGACAAGAAGGGGTGAGATTCGACTTCTCTTTGTTTATGAGCTCTCATGTGTGTCACCACTGGCTTCAAAACCTTGGTAAAACACCATGGGGCTGATGAAAGACCGAAGGGAAGGCATTTGAATCGGAAGAACTGGTCCTTCCACTGAAATTGAAGCAACTTCCTGAAAGATTGATGGATTGGAATAGACATAGAAAGATATGCATTTTGGAGGTCTAGGCGAACCATCCAATCATTTCCCAATAACGAATCTCAGAGATGTAGGATAGTTTCCATCTTGAAATGGTAATATGCTACAAACTTGTTGAACAACTTCAAATTTATCACTGGACGATGTTTGTTGTTCTTTTTTTGGATTCGAAATAAAGTACTGACAAAATCTGAAGGATGAGGGGAGCAAACTTCTATAGCCTGTATGAGAATTAGGGAATGGATCTCTTGAGAGAGAAGATTTTCTTGTTCAGTGGAAAATACCAACGGCTTTGGCAGGGATTGTTGTACCGGAGTGGAATAAAGCTCTATGCAATAACCTGAAAGTGTTTGCAACACCCATGGATCTGCAGTTATCTTTTGCCAATTTGCTAGAAACAAAACTGTCCGCCCTCCCACCAAACGGGCCAGAATACTGATCTCTTACCTGAATTCTGGAAACCTCTGGATCTGTAACCACGTTGTCTGAATGAACGATTCCTCTAGGGATAGAATTGTGGTTTAAACTCTTGCTGGTATCCACCGGAGCCTTTGTTTTGATTAACTGCACCTCTGAGGCCAAACCGGCCAGCAAAGCAACTCCTGCCTTTGCCGGCCCTGCCAAAAACCTGAGAATGGAAAATCTTCTGCATGGAAGATTGCGCCTTATCAATGGAAGTAAAGGTGGCCACATATTTGCTGAGCTCCTTAATAAAGGAGTCTCCAAAGAGCAATCCATTAGCATTCTGTCCCATCTCTTTAGAAGCAAGGTTGCTCAATTTTGGATCAATTTCTAAAAGGAGACTCTTCCGTCTCTCTTGCACCATAGCAGCATTAGTGTTCCCTAAAAGACAAATAGCTCTTTGGGCCCAATTTGATAAAATGACAGAGTCGAATTTGGAACCCTCCATTCTGGCTTCTTCTGCCAAATCCAAAATTCTTGTTAATGGACCAGAAAGATCCAACAATCTATCTTGACAATTAGTCCATGCTCTGTCCACACCTTTTTTGGGGTCCTTGCCAAATTTAGTAAAAAACATTAACCTGTTAGGGTCAATCACCAGAGTGGCCAAAATGTTATTAGGTAAGGATGGTCTAGGGCATTCTGATTTTAATCTATTACAAGCCAATTTGTCTAAGGGTTGACGTAATTTATTGGAGACATAAGATGCAACATGATCACAGGGTGTCCACTCTGTTGAATTTGGGTGACGGATAAGCGCAGGATCAAACATCGGTTGACCTGAGAAATCTAAAATAGATTCATAGGAATTAGAAAGTTTTGAGGACTCTCCCAGTTCATTAAGAGAAGTTTTACGCCTCTTATCCACAGACCCCGACCAGGTCATTATGTCTGCATCATCCTTATCCATATCAGAATCACCCAAATCATCATCCGTGTCTCCCAATTGAGAAATATGAATGGGAAAACTAAGTTTTGTAGAAGTACCAGGTTCAGAAACTAAATTGTTTGAAGGAGAGTCTGTATTTGTAGTCAAATTATCTGCCCTTCTTTTAATGGGCTTTTTAGGAGCTGAAGTAGAGGTGTCAAAAGTCAATAATTTTTAACTGAAGCTTCAAAGGACTTAGAAGAATCTGAAATGGAGCTTGAAACAGCATTTTGGACTGAATCTTTGATAAGAGTCTAAATTCTCCTTAAAAATCTGAGCTTCCTCATCTTCAGAATATTTTTCCATAGTTAATAAGTTTAAACTATATTTGTATCAAAAAAATAAATAAGTAAGGGGTTAAATATAACCAGCTCCGGAAATTAATGAAAATTAACCAATGCCTATAAAGGGTTAATTTCTGTCAGCGCGGAGAAAGCAGGAAGTATTCATGACAGAAAAAACCCAAAGGCGAGGGGGGGGCCTGGCTGAGCACTCCTGAGCAGACGGAGACACACCAGCACGAACGCTAGAAAAAGTAGGCATAATAATGGAAGGAGAGGCAGAAAAACGCTGGAGAAGCCAAGCGCTGCCTGCACAATGCCGAGCCTGAAACGCCGGTAAGAGCGCTACCGTTGTAAAAGGCGGTTTGAAACAGCGCGCGCTGGAATGCGAGGAGGCTCATTATAGAACGTTGCGTACTATAACAAGCAGAAGCAGCAACTATGCACATTCATAATAAAAAACATGACCATAACATGAAATACACCAATAAAAGTAGTAAATTAGAACAAAGATAAATAACAATTGAAAGACAATAAATTGGTACTTATCTTGACTGCGAGCAGCAAGAAAAGGGGACTTGTTGCTTCCAGTCAAGACGTTTAAACTTGGTTTGTGTCCTGATTGGTTCGTTCCTTATGACATGTTTTTGTAGTTTTCCAGCCAGGATTGCTGGGAGTTGTAGTGTTTCTTGGCTGCTATTCAAATTAAAGCAAGAGAAGAAAGCATAATAGGAGCCTCCGTGCCTTGTAATAAAATTTTGAACATCAGACCGCTCTCACTCCACAAACATTACATGGTATGAATGACACTGGACCAGCCGGCTTTGCATGCTGCGGGACTCGGGTGCCAGAGTTTATGCATATGGTGTGGGCATGCCCCTAATTGTCCTCCTACTGGCAAGACATACAGATGGAGATCTGCCAAGTATTGTTGAGACTGCTTCCCTCTCCTGCAAAGAAAAATTAAGCAGGATCATTGTTCTACTTGGGCTGGTACTGACGAAGAGGTGAAAAGCCATTGCATATATCCGTCCGACACCCCACCCCCACATGTACGGTATGGATGAAAGCTATCTCTGAATGAAGTGCAGATTTGACACATCAGTAGAGATAAGCTTGAAGATGATTTACAAACGTAGTCGGCTATGCTATCTGAGCTAAGAGAGTCACAGGGCTTGACCGCCTCCGGAGAAAGGGATATATAATACACTGCTCACACCCTAGGAATGTTGTAAAAGGGTAGAGGAAACGCTTGGTTCTCAATGGTTGTGCCATGGGTGTTTATAGACTATCCACCATGCTCCTCTGTTACATTTACTGTGGAGGCCTAACACAAAAGCAGACGGGGGAAGGTGTGGGGGTTTAATTTGTTATATATTGGCTTTGGGGAACAAAAGGACCGAATTGTATTTACTTTTTTAGCATTGTCTTTCAGGAAAGATCGTACTGGTTGCTCTCCTCCAATACTAATACATTTCATGGATTCTTTTTCAAAGGCTTTGTTCTCTCTCTGTTCTTACCCCCAGTGAGTAAAACGTCTGCCACTGTGTATGTACTTATGGTCCAGATGTTTGCACATATGCTTACGGAAACTGAGAACTGCAAAATTACATGATGCTTAATGTAAGAATATATATGATGTGCTGCCTATGTGCAATCGCTATAAACCAATAAAGTTGCAGTTAAATAAAAAACGATCTCACAAATACACAGATTCTCAAAAAAGGTGGGCAAGCACATGAGGAAGAAGGTAGCTGAGAATAAATGAAAATGTGCGGCTACATGGGCCTGGGCTTCAAGAGCCATTGCTGCTCTAGCCCCCAAAAAGCACATGCAGACAAAATATAACCTACATTTTGCATGAAATATACAGGGAGTGCAGAATTATTAGGCAAATGAGTATTTTGACCACATCATCCTCTTTATGCATGTTGTCTTACTCCAAGCTGTATAGGCTCGAAGGCCTACTACCAATTAAGCATATTAGGTGATGTGCATCTCTGTAATGAGAAGGGGTGTGGTCTAATGACATCAACACCCTATTTCAGGTGTGCATAATTATTAGGCAACTTCCTTTCCTTTGGCAAAATGGGTCAAAAGAAGGACTTGACAGGCTCAGAAAAGTCAAAAATAGTGAGATATCTTGCAGAGGGATGCAGCACTCTTAAAATTGCAAAGCTTCTGAAGCGTGATCATCGAACAATCAAGCGTTTCATTCAAAATAGTCAACAGGGTCGCAAGAAGCGTGTGGAAAAACCAAGGCGCAAAATAACTGCCCATGAACTGAGAAAAGTCAAGCGTGCAGCTGCCACGATGCCACTTGCCACCAGTTTGGCCATATTTCAGAGCTGCAACATCACTGGAGTGCCCAAAAGCACAAGGTGTGCAATACTCAGAGACATGGCCAAGGTAAGAAAGGCTGAAAGACGACCACCACTGAACAAGACACACAAGCTGAAACGTCAAGACTGGGCCAAGAAATATTTCAAGACTGATTTTTCTAAGGTTTTATGGACTGATGAAATGAGAGTGAGTCTTGATGGGCCAGATGGATGGGCCCGTGGCTGGATTGGTAAAGGGCAGAGAGCTCCAGTCCGACTCAGACGCCAGCAAGGTGGAGGTGGAGTACTGGTTTGGGCTGGTATCATCAAAGATGAGCTTGTGGGGCCTTTTCGGGTTGAGGATGGAGTCAAGCTCAACTCCCAGTCCTACTGCCAGTTCCTGGAAGACACCTTCTTCAAGCAGTGGTACAGGAAGAAGTCTGCATCCTTCAAGAAAAACATGGTTTTCATGCAGGACAATGCTCCATCACACGCGTCCAAGTACTCCACAGCGTGGCTGGCAAGAAAGGGTATAAAAGAAGGAAATCTAATGACATGGCCTCCTTGTTCACCTGATCTGAACCCCATTGAGAACCTGTGGTCCATCATCAAATGTGAGATTTACAAGGAGGGAAAACAGTACACCTCTCTGAACAGTGTCTGGGAGGCTGTAGTTGCTGCTGCACGCAATGTTGATGGTGAACAGATCAAAACACTGACAGAATCCATGGATGGCAGGCTTTTGAGTGTCCTTGCAAAGAAAGGTGGCTATATTGGTCACTGATTTGTTTTTGTTTTGTTTTTGAATGTCAGAAATGTATATTTGTGAATGTTGAGATGTTATATTGGTTTCACTGGTAATAATAAATAATTGAAATGGGTATATATATTTTTTTGTTAAGTTGCCTAATAATTATGCACAGTAATAGTCACCTGCACACACAGATATCCCCCTAACATAGCTAAAACTAAAAACAAACTAAAAACTACTTCCAAAAATATTCAGCTTTGATATTAATGAGTTTTATGGGTTCATTGAGAACATGGTTGTTGTTCAATAATAAAATTAATCCTCAAAAATACAACTTGCCTAATAATTCTGCACTCCCTGTAGTCTATCCAAAAGCCCCAAAAATGATTAAGCAGTGAGAATGTTATTAATAGATTATAAAGTACATCCAAGACATATCAGGAAACACTAGGCCCCAAACAGTAAAATAACACAGCAAAATGATTATTAAGACTGTTCAAAATTGAAAAAAAACACAAGGCAATGTTGAAAAAGTATGTATAACCCGAGGGTTTTGCCATCCCAAAATTGTGCAAACACTATCCCTCAAAAACCATAATCCCAGATGGTTCTCAACTCTAAATTCCTATGTTCCAGCAAAAAAACAAAAAGAGAAAAACAATCCAAAATGAAATAAAATAATGGTGCCTACCCTCCCTAAGACAGCAAACATTTTTACAAAGTACTTCTTGAACTTAATTTTTCCCAAAAAGTAATGATTACAAGGGTGTAGATACAGCAAAGATTGCAGCCAAAAAGAGTGATGATTTCACTCCAAAATCTAGATCCAAAATGACCCTCGGCTAAACAAAGCATAGGGAGTAGTCTTCATAACAGGTAGAGGAAATTGCTGCTATACATACAGTAGTCTGTCAGTCTCTTTAGCACTTCCTGAAAAAAACAATTTTTGCAGAGCGCGTGGATAAAAATCAAACTCGAAAATGGATATTCGAGTTGATTTGGGGAAACTCCGTTAAAGAACTGCTGCACGTGTTTAGAAAATACGGCTTGTGTTCATGCCAATCATAAAGTTTCTCATGCGTTTGCATTAGGATTTTTATCCGAACTATCTCATTGTTATAATAAGTGGTGTAACGCATAATCTCAGGCATTCTGCATACATTTTGTTACACTAAATGCCCAAGATTATGGCAAATTATTCTGGCGTAACAAAAAGTCGATCTACCCCCAGTCTTCACCATACACTGCGTTGTTCTATCTTTGGGCTTTACAGGCCAAAGTATTGAGAGTGGTTGGAGTATGCAGCTCTCTATCTCACTTCTCATAAAGAAAGATCTTATCTATTGTCAATTAGGGCTAGGTAGTTTAGGATATATGCCTGCAAATAATATACCATGGTCCGGCTCTTTATTTTGAATACTCAGGTTCACCTTGCTAAAATATATGATTTTGCCACCACTTTGCTGAATATGTTTTGTACTAGGTTAACTGGTAATAGGCTAACCCATAGTATGTGAACTATTTCTTGTTTTTGTGTAGCAAGAAAAAAGGATGGATCTAAAAGAACTTTCAACGAATCTATCTGATAGAGACATCTAGCGACAGATTCCTTGCCTTTGAATTTCCCAGGTGTCAGACTGGATCTGGAAGAATTTTGCTTGAGCAGCACTATCCCTCCACTCTGCTAGGTGCCGGTGATCATCTCTGCACAGCATTGGCGACGGCACCAGTAGTGATGTTGTGGTTACCTATTTAGGCCCCACCTCGGCGCGCTGACGTCAGTTCTTTTCTTTCTCCTGGTGTGTCAAGTATGTCTAAAAAGAAGACAGGTTTTAAACCATGTGGCGCCTGTCACTTTAAGTACTCAGGGCATTCAGGTAAGAGGAACAAGAGGCAGAAGACATTGGAGCGTGCTTCAACTTCTCATCATCCTTTGCAAAGACAAAGGAACATTAGTGAGGCCAAGCACCCCATATTTGAGTGGGCTGACCCCTCCGGAGCACCTACGGACTCTGCAAGGTCGAAGGGGGCCCCATCGGGTTCCGCACCTGCGGCTTTGGCCTCGGCTCAGATGGGCCTCCGTGGATAAATCGCAGATCCATGCCAGCCCTGCGTGCCAGTTCCAACGCCGTTGTTCCCAGCATCCACTCACAGCGCTACCCCATTTGGATCCCCGAATCCGACATGGGGCCGGAACAAAGTCAACCAATGCAGATTCCGGCACCTACAGGATCCTCGTGTCTTAGGTCGCCACCTGAGCCTTACTCTGAAGGGCAAGGCCTCGGGGAAGAATGGGAGGGGTCACTGGACCCTTTAGAATTCCAGTTAGAAGGCCAGGAATCCATGGACTGGTGTGAAGAACTGGGTGAGACCACTGGACTGGCTATTTCTCCAGATATTGGTTTGCTTTCTCACCATACTGTGACTATGCAGGAGGAAGCATCATATGCTATGGTGATGAGGAGGGTGGCTGTGATCCTGGACCTTGAACTACCCTCAATGGCATTCAAGATGAACATTTTGACAGAACTGCTTCAGCCAGGAACTTTCACATCAGAACTCTTGCTCCCTTTTAATGAAGCACGTACTGATGTCCTACTAGGAAGCTGGTCCAGGTCAGCACAGGGGCTCCTGTGAACAGGATAATTGCCTGCTGCCATCACCCCGCACGTGGAAACCCATCTTTCCTCACCCAACACCCAACCCCTGAGAGCTTGGTTGTCCAAGCCTCGACCACCCATGATGCATTACCTGTTGCTCCCCCAGACATGGAATCCAAGAGGCTGGATACCTTAGGCAAGAAGATGTTTTCTTCCACCAGCCTGGCATTGCAGTCAGTGAACACAGCATGCTTACTGGGCTGCTGTTTCCACACACTGTGGGATACGGTTGCACAGGTGCTGCCACAGGTCCTGGAGCAGGCCCGGGCCTTTTTCTGTCAAGCAGACAAGGATCAGAGGTTTCTGGTCTCCAGCAGAACCCGTACTCTGAATCAACTTGCTGGAGCTCCGAGCTTTCCGACGGGCATTGAAAGCCTTCTTACCCTCCATCAAGGGAAGACTAGTGCAGGTGTTCACGGACAACTCCACCGTCATGTGGTACTAAAACAAACAGGGTGGGTAGGGTCGTGGACCCTTTGTCAAGAGGCCCTGCATCTCTGGGCATGGCTGGAACAGCAAGGCATAGTCCTGGTGGTTTAACACCTGGCAGGCTCTTTAAACACCAGGGCAGACAAACTCAGCCCCCAATGCCTAACAGATCACGAGTGGAATCTCCATCCGGAGGTGGTGCATCGTCTCTTCCAGCAGTGAGTAGAGCCTTGGTTTGATCTGTTCACGCCCGAAGAGAACATGCAATATCCTAGGACACAAGATGAAACATTATTCTGGTTCACCCATGGGATACATCAGGTGGGCACAGTACAACCTCAAGCACTGACTGCAGAGCAGCAAAAAATATTGACAATGCATCTTTCCATAGCATCAGTAGCATAAAAAGTCTACTTTTCCACTCTATCCACATAGTAATGAAGTAGCAGTAACACGATCTCCTTTCTATAACAGTAGCCTGCCTCCTGTGAATACCAGGGACAAAAAAAGAGCAGGAAACGCAAAACTAACGTGTCTGTGAGCACAGTATCGACATTGCACTATCTATTGCAATGGAATGCAAAGGGCTGCCACCCTTCAGTGACAGAAGAATGCTCTGCACTCAAATAAAAATATATTTATATGCTTCATGCGATACTTGTGCCTTTTCCAAGCAGTGTAAATAACAGATGTTGCTACTTCCCAATTAATGGTGCTCAGTTTACTGATTACAAAAGGATCGAAGGCTTAGTCTTTCTTGCCAGAATTCCAACTCGAGCCTTCAGAACACTGCAGTTCTATGAAGTGAGCATTTCGTCCCTTAGAGCCTCCCCACGCTTGGGCCATAACAGAGTTTCTCCCAAATTAAAAGTAACTTCGGACTTTTTTTAATCAATTTTAGGGAGTGATGAGGAGGTGTGACTTTTTTTGTTGCTTTGGCTCATTCACTTTCGCTGCACTGACATTGTATTCCATAGTACACTTGATGCAGCGCTGTATGTTGTATGAATGAAGATGCGAGCCTGTAATTTATTACCATTGTTAAATATTCTACGAAGCCGTGGGTGGGTCATAATGCTTCTCCACTCCCTCAACAGCAGGAATAAATAGCATATTACTGTCTGTTTGTATCCTTTATGGCGCATTTTTTTCATGACAAGCAGTTAGAAAAGAATAGAAGCAGGACACAAGGAGTTAGATTAGTGCAGTGGGATACAAAATAGGAAGACAAATGAAATGTCTTTCGAATATTAATAGCGTTTTGTTCTGTAGTCCATTGAACGTGCAATCTCTAAGCAAGTAATTGGTGTGTTTTTAACAGGCTGTAATCTTTGAACTGTATATACAGGGTGTCAAAGTATCTTTATTAGTACACAAGGTCCGGATAACATGTTTTGCTTCATTTTTTTTCAACGGCATGCCATAAATATTGCATGGGTGAAACACAGTTGGCCCAAGTTATTGCATTAAACTAGTTTTTTTTTCAGTTACTTTTAATAAGCCTTTACATTTTAGAAAATGCTTCTCATTAAATATATGTGCATGCCTTTGTGTGAGTAACATTTAAATACTGTGGAATGCTGGCAGCATTCATTTCCAGTCTGATTTTATGCTAGTTGTACATTTTATTGCGTTCTGGTCCTTTGTTGCTCCACAGTCTTTCTTCAGTGAGGTGCATTGCCACCTTTCCGAGACAATATATTTTTCTAATCTTGGACTACTGTGACTGCTAAACCGTAGGGATCTTGGCTGAATCCATAAAAACGTCTGTTCTTAAATTTATCATTTTTTAAAAATCCAAATGTACAAAACGTTGACACTTTTTGTTGAAGTAACTCAAACTAAAATGTGAAAATGCAACACATGCATTTTTGAAAGGGCAAACAGACCTTTTCTTCAGAAAGGCTCTGTAAGGATTAAAGGAACTGAATTGAAGAGAATTTTCTTATATCCCTACAAAAAATATATTCAGAACAATAGCAGTGGGGAGACATTCGATTAACTTTTAGGGGGAAGACATACTCAATAATCTAAACAAGCATTGGCGAAGCAAATAGGGCTCGCCTTTAATATACATGTACAGGCCTATTGATTTTGCTACACTGTAAGGCCAAAATCATTCCAAGATGGCTGTTGGAGTGTGTGAAGCCATGCAGACACACATACGGACACTTGCAATGTTTTTGTCAAAGTATATTGTGAGATGCCTACCAGTACTTATGTGTGAATGTCCATGTGTACTCATGCACCGAAGCCATCTTGCAATTATTTTTGTTATAATTTATTCTTAATTTATTATTTCAAGGTGGAGACTGGTCATTTTGTATGGAAATAAAGTATGTGCGGGATGCTGTGCACTTGATCTCAGGCAAGTGGACCAGTGTCACCATGCAGCTGCCAGGCCCTAACAAAACGAATTTAAAGGAATGATAATGGAAAATTTAAGCTGGGGGTGAAGTGGAGGGTATTGTGCAAATGCACAGAAATAAGCAGCATGTTAGCGGTGTGCCGTTGCGGTTCCTCACAAAAATAATAATAAAGTGGGTGGCAGGGTGAGGGAGAGAGTGAGAAACGTGATGCAGGGCCAATAGGTGTTAAAATAGAACTTAAAAGTATCACCCTAGGCAGTGAAACAATAGAGCTCATAAATTCAGAAACAGTGTAATGAAGAAATGCTCAAAGAGCGAAATAAATACAAGAAAGGGGAAGAAAGCCATTGAATAAGGATCGGGAAACTGAGATTGGCAAGAAAACTATACAATCGTTAGCAAGGGACAGACTCTGTGTATTGTCTGTCGGTTAAACCTGAAACCATTAATGCTACACACACTCTGTGTAGCTACATTTGTGTTTAGGAGACAGGTACAAAAGGCAGCAATTGGGGCATCAGAAGTCAATTATAATTGAATTCACAGTTTTGTGCATTTGCAGGTAGATTAATGCAGCGTGCATTTCATTAAAAGATATCAGGAGACACTGCAACGTAATGTGTCTGCCTGTTCTACCAGCCTGCTTCACCAGCACATTCATGTAATAAATGCTGCATATTAAGGGGGTTCGGATGTAGATGGTTCCGCTATAAAGGAAGCATATATCTTTTGTTTTTTTAAATTATGTTTTCAAGTGCTTGAGGTTTAAGTGTCGCCTATAATTAATACTCGGTTGCACGCCCTTAGCACTGTGAGTCTTTGAAAATAAAACAAAAATGGCCACACATGTCTCAATGCCCATTTTAGTCCTGCAACACGCTCAACCCTGCTCTAATCCAAGTGTCTTCGGGTATTTCTCAAGCACCGTGCGACCAGAGGCCGTTTCACCACAATGGTTTCATCCTGGATGCTATTCATTGCTGGCGAGATTCACACCCGGCCTGCAGATGGCTGAGTTTCACGTGGTCTTGTGTTTTTGTGTCACCCTGCTGGCGTTCCAGGGGTTCAGCGACTCTCCCATCTTCCGCTTCCTCAAGTCTTGCTTTGCTGTTGTCTGCGCGTTCAGCTTTTCGCGTCTGACTGGGAGGGTGGACTGCGTGAGCTTCCAAGACTCGCCGATTTGCTAATTAGGGCCATCACACTAATGAACAAATAATTACTTTACCACTGTCTTTTCTTGACTAATCGTTCTTCGCCCTTAAGATATCGCAGTCCTACACACACTGAAATAGCCACCTCGCTGGCAAGTGACAAATGTAGAGAAACATAGTATTGGAAGATATGTTTTTTTTAATACTTCTAAAACTGTATTTAATTGAGTAGAAATACATTAAAGTGTACTTTTCGGTTGTATACGTGTTTTGGTATTACTCTGTTTGCACCTAAGAGATATTTCTATACATGTTATAGTTTACTGGTGCGTTTTTTTACCTGGATTTACACATAAAATGCACAATTTCCAAGAGCACATTGGAAATGCTATAAACGACGATGTCATAACCACACTCTTCCCTTTGCAGGACGATGAGTCGCCCTCAGACGGATTGCAGTGTTACCGTTTCTATTGGTTTTGCCGCCTTAGGCGAACCTGAAGGGTTTTGAGCTTGGAGAATAATGGTAGTCCATTTAAAGCTCCTGACGATCACCAGGGTGTGTTTGGCTGCTGGTGCTAGCGGGAAGGTAGACCAGGCTTCCCATATCTATGCAATGAAAGAAAAACCGCAGTACGCCTGGGACTCTGTGTTCTCAAAATTACATAATCAGATCTTCTGACAGGCAGGTTATTAAACTTTAAAAATAAAGAGTTCCTGGTGTATATGTGTGTGTGTGTGTGTGTGTATATGTGTATATATATATATATATATATATATATATATATATATATTAGCTTAAATCCTCATTAGCTTAAATCCTCAGTTGATTTGTTAGTGATTTCAACAGCAAATGCTTTCGTCCACGATGGTAACTCACTGACTAAGTTGTGAGTGCAGCATGGGGCCTTATTTACGCAATAAGCCAATCTAAACACTTACTTCAGTGGAATTTGCATGCATTATAAAACAATCTGCTATTTTATTGTACTTTAGTTCACACCAGATGTTATCACGAACGCTTCCTAAAGTCTGTGCTTACATATGGGAACTCAAGTGTGCAAGAACTACTTACTCTTTAAACAAAATATTATTTATGGAAATGTTGGTATTTGTGGGTTTCACTCATTACATTAAGTAGTATGTGACCAAAATGTCTCTCTCTTGAAATTGCTCTTCTGAAATTAAGCGAATTCGTGCAGCTGACAGATGGTTTTACCAAATACTGTTAGCATTTGGTTACCTTTGTTTAATGAAGTTAGACTACATTTAATGCATGTGAAAGCCATTGAAGGCAAACCTGTGCTGTTATGAGCATGTCATCCTGCTTATGAAAAACGTTTCACTGTAGGTGAAATTGTTTACACGGATAATCAGGCAGCAAACTCAAGTACCCATGAAACCACAGAGCTAGAACCTTTAAATCAGTATTTGACATTAACTCGACTTCACGCAGACCGCCGGGATATAATCTGTTTCAACGGCGAATAAATGCTTATACCTTTGACACAGGCACCCTCTGTCACACCGCTTCTGCGCTCCATCCACCTTGTTGAAATCTGTCAGATGGATGTGACTCTTGCTTTGACAGTGCAATACCAAGTGATATGAATTAGTTTGTGCATCTTTTCAAGATGTGACGCTGCAGATCCTTCAGCTTGAATTAAATATCTCTTCCATCTGCAAGTACAGCTCAGTGTTGAACGTGACATGGATCAATATGATCTGGGGCTAGGTTTTGCAATGTGACTGATTATATTAACATCATGTCCACAGATCAATATTGAGTTTTATTATGAGCCAAACTCTATAATTGTGTTTAATCAATAAGCTTTTGTCTACTCTACTTTAGAATATATAGCCTTTCGCCATGAAGTACTTCAAAATTACATTAGGATTGTACATGTTTAGTAACAAGCACGGAGAGACCTACATTTGAATTTAAAGGAACAAAGCGTCTGTGTTTTCTATTGTAAGAGGAGGTCAATTTTAAGTTGATAACAGACTGTTCAGTCAACGTAGAGCTGGGCGCATCAGAGAGTTAATGTGCTAATACATGGCCTGTCCTGGTGGGCACTCTAAAGCACATTCAGTCCATATTTGACAGATAAATTCTCTTTGTGCATTTTGACAAAACATACCATTATGAAAGGCAATCAATGGAGAATGTCTTTTGATAAAGCCGCGGGGTCTGAAGGCGTTGGAATATCTATTTGTGAATAACAATACATGCGAGTCTTGGATGGAAGTGCCATTTGAGATAGGAGGCCATATTGCAGATGTGTATTTACACACAAACACTGCTCTCTTTCTCTGTCCATTACTTGATGGCTTCAGAAACTCTTCATGTGCGTCTCATTAAGAGCCCAGCATAAAACGAAGGCTGGAAATGAACTCGGCCAGACAACTCTGTTCATTTCTCCTTTAGTATACCACTTTCAGAAAACCATGGATTGGTCATGGATTGATTTGATTTTTCTCGCAGACTTTTTACTACAGAAACATGACGTGCACTTTGCTTGCTATTTTAGTGGAAGTGTATGGGTGAATGCAAATCATTTTATTAAACGGAGCTTATACATTGAGGAAGAACTGCTCCCCCACAACCTTCTTTTGCCTCACACTCACTAAAATGTTTGATTTATTTCTTATTGAATTTATAGTTAGGCTGCCTTTGGTCGACTCATAGTCATATTAACACCAGTCATGTTTGCTTTCTTCTCCTTCTAGTCAACCTTGTAAAAGAATCGCAGTATTTCCATGAATGTCAATTCACTTAAATGCCAGGGGTAGCAGAAGTGATGATATATGCCCTTTGACCTCCCCTTTCACTCACGCACTTAGACATACACACATATTCAAACTTACATACACTTTCTGTCACATAAACACACTGCCTCGCACGCAGGTACACAACGTACATTTAAAAACAATTTTTACTTAGCTCAGCTGCCAAGGAAGGGCATATTTCACCTAATTGTACTGCATTTGTATTACACTAATAGTGAATAATATATTTTTATTATTCACTATTAGTGTAATAAAAAAAATACAGAAAACAATCGTCCATAAGGACGAACTGCTTCTGTGTTCCTGGCACGGAATTTGCCACTTCGGAGGTCAGGGGTCGCAGAGGCAGTGCCAGGGGTAGCAAAGGGCAACCCAGGGGTCGCAGCTGCGATTATTAAATGACATCCATGCTTATTTCTTAGTTTTCTAAATTGGATTAATCCTTTCATTTTTGTAAAGCATTATACTTTTTTTATATGGCTTTTATTTGTATACCAAAACAGACTATATTAATTTATTTTAAGAATGCTTCTGCTTTTTCTCCTTAAAACTAGACGCAGACCGCGCTCAGAAGCATGGCATGGACGAGTTTATCTCCGCAAATCCCTGCAGATTTGACCACGCGTCCCTTTTCAAAATCCTCCAGAAGCAGACGCTGGATCACAGGTTGAACGATTCCTACTCGTGTCTGGTGAGTAGCGGCCGGAATAAAGAACATGTCGAAGTGAGAAATATTTGTCACAAGCTGGTATTTTCCCTCAGGCTCGTTTAATAACAGTGCTCGCGGCCAGGATAAAGCATTCCAATCGATAGGCTTGAAATCTGAAAATTATACACTTGTAGCCGACTGCTGTGCCGCTCAATGGCGAAGAGAATCGAGTCCAAGTGCCTGAGCGCCGCAGCTTGCTGGCTGCTATAGAGAGGGCAGAACGCAAACAGAAAGCTTTAATGAAAGAAGCCGCGGCGCTCGAGCTGGAGGCACCGACTGCTGAAGGGGCACGAGTACTCCTCAAAAGGCAGACTTGGCCGCCATATTGTAAGTGTCCTACGAGGATCCAGACCCCTGAATGAGAATTCTCACGCACTGAAAATTCTGATGCTTGTTTTCAATTGACATCTGTTTCACCACGTGCATGATTAGTGTGCGAATTGTGTCTAATCATTATATAGGTTTGCTGCTACACTTGCCGTCCTGCGCGGAACATAGCTGTGGCACGGTCGGTTGACATTGAAGAGGGACCCGTCTCGTTCATATCAATACCGCTACAAGTATACTCTCTAATTACCAATACTATAACATAACGTTTAGACAAATATAAATAGCAAACGACATAATAGACCTTTAATTACAAGCACAGTCTGAGCACCTGTGGTGGGGTACAAAGCACAACCTGAATGGTGCGACTCATTTGCAGTCGGAGCTTCAGGCAGAATTAAAACCTTGGGGGTGCAGCAACATTTATTTTATTGCACTACTTCCATGCTTTCATTTAGGTCTCGGTGCCGGCAGGTACCGCGTTTCATCACTACCCCTTTTTAATAGTCTCCGAGTCCCTAATCCCTCTTTTTAACAACTATAGTAAGTCAACAAATGTGTTGACTGGCCTGATGTCCTGATTGTTACTGTGTTTTGACATTCCCTATGAAGAAATATTGTCCATCTGTAATCAAATAATAACTATGAAGGGTCCAAACTGACATATACATTTTGACTGCATTATTTAAGTCCCTGCAGAAAAGGAGAAGAAATAGATGAGACAAAACGGCCACTTGAAGGGAAGGTATTGAGTTTCCAGCACAACGTACAGGGTCAGAAATCTGTTCTTCCTCACAATACAGTAGGCCCTGTGTAACCTTGAAACAAGAAAAAGCATCAAACAAGATTTATATTGCGTGTGCAGTGCTATAGCAACTATGAATAGGAAGCACTTCAGATGAGCTTTTTACTTTAGCATTTCTGTAAATGGCTATAATTATATTTATATGTGAATTGTTGTCTCTTTCAAAAAAATAATGAAGAAAAATAAACCTTTCTTTCCTTCTCTGTGTGTATACTGCTTATACTTTTGTTACAATATGACAGTACATTAAATTCATATGTATATACTGTTTTCATGTGTCTGTTTGCACACACACATATACAAACACGTATGTGTATGTATAGATATATATATATATATATCTAAAAAAAAAAAAAAATATATATATATATATATATATATATATATATATATATATATATATATATATATATACACATAAATCACACATTTGCATGTAGATAGATA